>NC_067465.1:10344230-10661923 GCF_025434085.1 Hippocampus zosterae
GGAATTTCAAACCTGGTAACTGTACTGGCTTTAAAGAAGTTTGAGGTTTTTAAATTAAGGCTTTGAAGGCATTGTAATGGGCCATCTTCTTCTTTTGTTACTCAGTGTTCTGAAGTGGAAGGCACAAACATTTCCTTCACCATCAAGGAAGAGAGTCCGGATGAGGTTCTGTGGATCGGCGATCCCGCTGGCTCTGGTCAGTACGGAATCCCGCTTCGGATCTGAAACGCAAGCTAAATGCTAACTTTTTTTTTTTTTTGTTCTGTAGTAGCGAGTTCATCTTTCCAGTACCCAAACGTTTCCGAGAGGTTTGAGGAGGACCTTCAGAAGACCGGTTCAGACTATGGTGACTCGTTCACGTTGCGTGAGCACAGCACCGAGGTAAGCGGGCTCAACATGCTGGTCAAGACGGAGAAGGAGGAATCGGCGTCCGGCGGCTTTAGCCGGGACGAATGCCAGCTGGGCGCTGCCAAGCAGAACCAACTCGCCGACGTGTCTCTGGATGAGCGGGACCACCAGCTTTGGTCGTCCATCATCAACGGGGACGACATTGACTCTGCTTTCCCGGACTTTTCTAGCGTGGTGGACGAGTACTCTGATGCATTTCCCGAACCGCCTCGTAAGTTGGGAGGCGCCCCGCAGCCGGCCTGTAACGGTGTTTATGACGGCGAGGAGCCGCCGTCATCCACCTTTGCACCCAGACCTCAGTCGGACCCACGCAAAGAGCAGGTCTACCCGCAGAGGCGTCCCCAAGTCGGGGAACAGTCAGACAGGCCTCCCGCGACCGCCTCGCAAGTGTCTTTCGCCCAGCCGGACCCTGCCCACCGGCCTTTCTCGCGGGGCTTTGCCTGCGCGCAGTGTGGCAAGACCTTCTCCCGGTTGCACCAGTTCAAGCTGCACCAGCAGAGCCACCGGCGCAAGCGCGCCTTCTGGTGCGCCGTGTGTGGGAAAGGCTTCCAGTGCTCGTCGCACCTCAGCATCCACCACCGCACGCACACCGGCGAGAAGCCGTACGGCTGCCTGCAGTGCGGTAAGCGCTTCACGCAGCAGAGCAGCCTGCGCGTGCACCAGCGCACGCACAGCGGCGAGCGGCCGTACAACTGCACCGAATGCGGTAAGACCTTCATCCTCATGCACCACCTCAAGCGACACTGCGTCATCCACACGTACAGCTGATGGACTTCGCCGGCTTAGCTTAGTACGGACGTTGTACAGCCTTTTTTTTTTTAATCTATGCAAGAAAAAGGATTGTGGTCTGCCTGGTTTAAAGACCCAAATTGGACTGGACTGTGTTTCTACCAAGCGCATAGTTCTGATCCACGCAAGTCGCAGCTTTACCCACAGAGGCCATACAAATGCGCTGAGTGTGACTTTGTCAGACCTTGGACCCGTGCAAGGAGAAGGTCTACCAAGAGGGGCGTCCACAAGTCCGGAAACTGTTTCATGGGGTGGCGGTGGCTGCATGACGAGTCGCTTTCAGCCCTGCTGGATGGTGGGTTGTGTTTGTGAGGAGGGTAGCAGGTATTGATTTTTCGTCAGGGTTCACTCATGATCATAAACACGTTTGCCCGTTTTAATGGTCGTAATGTTTTTCTTGTCTCCTCGAATTTTTCAAAATGCCCTTCGAAATTTTCAAAGTGCCCCTTAAAGTAAACCTGTACCTCGTAAACCTTCGCCGCTCAGTGGAATATGGGTTTTTAAGTTCAATTCTGCCTCTGAATTGTTAAATGTGAGTTTGTGGGTCAGCATTTAATTTTGAGGCCAAAGTCACACAGTTTCAACGCATTCATTCACACAAAGGTTTCAGCCATTCACATGGCCAAAAGGCCGTCCCTCCGTCCGCAAGGAGGGAATGTTGCTCCCTCCATTGAACTGGAACGAGTCATCCCCGTTCTTCGTTTAAAAATTGCAAAACATGCAAGACGTCAGGCAGCCAAAGCAGAAGAAAAATGTCCTCAGGCAAAGCAGCCTTGAGGGAAACAACTCACGGTTGTACTTTGTTTCCCAACTTTAGTTAGAGTTAAACAAACATATAAGATAGCAGCATTTCTATTTTTTTGTCAAAAAAACAGGTGACTTGTCTTTAACTGACACAGCAACACTGCCTCCTAGTGGATGGAGGAAGCAGGGGCCTTTCCACATGTGTACATCGCAGATGTACAGTATTTGTGTGAATAATTTTCAGACGAATCCCTCCCCATCCCTTATAACGTACAAGACGGCGTCAAGTGAGTGCGACATTCTGTCAGCTACCTTTCTCTCTAGACCTAAAGTAGACTCACGCGAAGAACAAGGTCCCCCTGTAGGGTTGTTGTCTATTTGGGGAACTGCAGGAAGCCGCTTTGGGCCCTATGGGACAACACCACTTTCGGGGGATTCTCCAAGCACCGGTGCAAGAGGCCATATGAATGAATTTGGTATTGTGCTTGATGGACTTGCTGTTGGAAAGAGCACGTCTACCCGCAGACGTCCCCCCCACCCCCCCCCCCGCCCCCCCAAGTCGGGTTGGGCGGTGGTGGCTTTTGGATACGCCAACCACTCAAAAAGATGCCACGACCGGTCGTGTTAACTACAACCGGTGCAGGAATGCGGTTGTTGGACTTGCCCTTGGCTTTTTTTTTCACTATGCAAGATGAAGGAATGGCGCATTTTTCATTTTTAAATCCCCAGAATGGATTGGACTGTATTCCCACTAAGCGTTACAGGCGTCACGGGCATCAATAAATGACTATGCCAGAAGCTCTGCTGAACGGAAATTCGCATGACTCCCAAGTCGGATGTATTCCTATGGAATTTACTCTGTGATGTCTCCATTGATTAAATTATTGTTGAAACAATTTAAGTGTCGTCATGGCAAACCCAAGCCATTACTATACAAGGTAACCTGTCTTCATGATTATGAAATGGCCCATAACATTCAAGCAGTAGACAACATTTTGTGGAAATCTGTCAATTTTACAAGATGGCAAATGCGGTCAGGAGTTTGTGTTTCCAAGGAGGGTTTGAAGACTGGATTCGGCATTCACGTGATGAATTCAAATTAGGAACATCAGCCTGGTTAGACTTTAGCATTAGGGATTTGAATTAAAATGTTTAATAAAAAAGCCTCATGAAGGCCATATTTCACCAGAGCACCGTGCTGCCTCGTTCACCCCCCGGAACTCCCTCCCAGATCCCTCAAAGTTCTACATACAACATCCCATCATTATCGGGTATCGTGTGTAGAACTTTGAAGGAGAAGAAAAGCGGTTCAAGTGCTTTGAATAACTTCCAGATGCCATATATATAGCACGTAAATATATCCCACCCACAGTACATAGTTGTACATGTGTGTGACCTATATGGTTAGTGTAAATGAAGGGTGCGTTGTAGCGGGCGTTGCTTTTTGCTGGCAGCGTGGCTGCACAGTCAACACAGTCTGCTTCAATTACTTCTTCTCGCTAACAAAGCCTGTCTGTCTGCATGTTTTCTCCGCATACTTTGGGCGTGTGGAAGTGTGTTGGAAGTGTCCGTGTGTGTGTGTGCGAAAAATCCCAAGTTAATGCAAAGCAGCCGTCTTACGCGGATGTGAAATGCTGTTATTGAACAAGCAATCCCAAACTACTCAAGTCAAGTTTCGTCTTAAGTAAAAACAAAAAGGCAGATTTTGTTCAAATGTATTTTTTTAATTGATATTTTGTCTTGATTTTAAAAAAAGCAAATATAATCTGCGGTCATGAAAATGGATGCAAGTGATGAAACAAATTTTAAAAATGACCAAAAATGATTTAAAATGTTCATGTAAAAATCTAATTTAAAACGATGTCTATTTTTTTTAAAACAAAATACATTAAATAAACATACAAAAAGAGGGATATTTCAAAAGGGTTTACTATGGAAAAATGTTGAATACATTAAAAATACAATGCAAGATCATGTTATTCAACTTTTTAATTTGTGTTCTAGAATTTAAAAAAAACATAATTACCCGCAAAGTAACAGGAAGATCGATATATGAAGATATAACAAAAAGTAAAAGCCAAATAAAAAAAAAACAAGTATAAAAAAAAATGCTTCACATTTTTCGTATAATGAATTCTAGAATTTTAAATGCCAATATTAAGAGCAGCAGTGGGAAAACTACGGCCCGCGGGCCAAATCCGGCCCGTTGGTCTTTTTAATCCGACCTGCCGAAGGTTGGTACACAATTATGGTTCGATGTCAACAACTGCATTCAAGGAGGAGACGATACGGAAGCCCGTAGTAGCGCCAAGTCAAGCAAATCCCGTTCGATACGACGGAATAATGTACTCTTAAAGTCTGAAAAACGTGCCAAAAAATGCAAAATACTGCTTTTTAAATCAAGAAATCCAATTAATATGATGTCGAATTTAGTTCACCCTTTTGATCCGGCCCTCCATCATATTTTCTGGTTCTCACGTGGCCCTATGCAAAAAATAATTGCCCACCCCTGGGCTAGAGGGTCAAATGATTAGGAGCTTGTACGCCGGGTGAAGCTCTGTAAAAGTTGGATGAGAATCGTACGTTATGCGGATGAGTATTTAATTAAAGTATGTGAGCAGACTTGAGTGAGAGGGGCGATGGGGAAAATGAACATGTCGTTGCTTGGCCAAAACTTGACATGTTGTGAAAACACCTGCAAACATTCTCGCCTGGCCCTCAAGGCAACTGCTTAGCTCGTAAAACTTCTCACAAGCCTTGTATCGCCTGATGTCACGGGAAAAAGATGTTTTCCCATCTGGTTGGTCGAGGGCGAGGAGGCAGAGGAGACGTCGGTGTTTGGGTTGACAGAAAAGGCAAACGAGCCTATGGGAGATAAGCCGAAGGGCGACGAGCCTTCTGGGAATAAGCGTCCGATTGTACAATTCCAATGAAAAAAAAAGCACGGTATTTTTGTTCATTGTTTTTACTTATCACAATGACCGTTTCCAGTGATCACTATTTTATTCGGTTCTTTGTTACTAGTTGATCCGAATTACCTTGACGTGACAGTTTCATTCCGAGATGTTACTTTGCATATTACTTTTTCACAAATATTTTATTTTGTACTTTCTAACTTAACATTTTAAATACTTTGCCTTGTATTTGACTCTCTCCATTTGTCATTCCCAGATTAGAGGTTGTTCTCAAAGTGAGTGAGTACATTTTTAATTCTTTAATGTTCAGCTGTATTTATCCATCCATTCATGCACAGATGTCAAACTCATTTTTGTTCGTGGGCCACATTTTAGTTACCGTTTGCCTTGAAGGGCATGACTGAAACCAAATTTTAAAAAGTCAATCACAGTTTCTTCAACTATTGTTTAAGCTACTAGAAGGAGGGGTTTGGTTATAAGAAAATGCTTCCAATTCTTCTGTTATTTATTACATGTGAGCATTTTAAATTTTGGTAGAGGTTTTAGCAAGCATGATGGAAGTTGATTTATTTTCGCGGGCCACATAAAATGGTGTGGCGGGCCAGATCCGGCCCCCGGGGCCTTGTGTTTGACACCTGTGCATTCATGTTTGATTTCCTCGAGTTGATGTGTTTCATTCATGTGGATGTTCATGTCACATTGAATTTATTCATCCATTCGTTTCACAATTTAATGGCTACTTGTTTCAAAAGCCTTCAGCGAGCATTTTTTCTTGTAGGACTAATTAATTGTAGCTATTAGCATATAAAAGTAAATACACTCCTGGAAAAAAAATCACACAGGACATTTAAGACTGTCAATGTAGTGAGTCATTTTATGGCAAAAATAGTTTGAAAACATCAACTGAGGACACTGATCAGACTTTTTGTTGTTCCCACGGTTTTGGTCCATCCCCACACTACACATCTTCTATTGATATACACAAAGTGTATTTGTGTATATCAATAGATCACAAATACACTTTGGAGATAAATATTCGGTCACATCACGCCTTTTACAAAAATCCCTTCACCCAATTCTGTCATCGTGGAATAAATCAGTGAGTGCACAAATAGAGTAAGAGCATTTCAAGTTGAGTTCTGCTTTTTGAGTGAAACATGACACACCAGAGAAAGTAGAGCGTGACTTTTTTAGCATTCAATGTTTCATCGAGCGGAGGTATGTGTTGATGTATTAACCCTGGACAGTAGGCGGCTAACAAACTTGGATGCAAACTTGCAACTTAAAACTCATCCGCTTGTTTAGAATGTGGAGTTCCATTTTGGTGAGGAAAATGTACATTTCCTGGTGGAGTTCATTTTTCACGGACATTTGGGACTCATTTTAGAATGCTTCCAGTGTGTTGTCCGGTGGTGGGTTTCTTGACTTTCTTTGTGACGCGTCTACGTGAATACCAGTTATGAGCTTGGTTGGCGCCCCTTCCAATTTGGTCTCAAAAAATCTCTAGTTTGGAGGAGCCCAAGGAATGTCCTAAAATGGTCGCTTCAAACCCAAAATAAGATTAAGATTAAGATTAAGAAAACCTTTATTAGTCTCGCAATGGAGAAATTCCAGATTCACAGCAGCAAAGCTATGAAAGGAAGAAGTAGAACAACAAAAAAATTGGAGCTGCTGGAAAGGCAGCCACTCTAGCACACTTCCTGCTGCTTCCTTGAGAATTTTACCGCATAGATTCTTAAGACTTTTTTGTGGGTCTAACTAGTGATGGACATGTGTGATAAATGTCACGTTTCTCAGAGAAACTGGCTTTGGGGATCAGGAGGGGGATTTTTAAAGAATGGTTATGAACCCAGGAAATGGTAGATATTACCCGTAGAATGGCGACTTTGAATCGCAATGGTAGACTTCCTGTGTCTTTTCGGGCATGGTTTCTTGGGACGTTTTGGAGTGTCCACTCCGAATAAAAATTTCAATTGAATTTCATGTTGCTAAGTCAAATACACTTTGAGTTTGGTTGATTGGAGTTCTAATTTTGGAACAAAAACCCTCTCGTTTGTCTTTGAAAGGACGCCTGAAAATGTCACGCAAATGTTTGTTTCAAACCCTAATTGGAATACTTGCTGTGACTTTTCCGGCCTGGCTTTTTGAGACTTTTTTTGTGGGTCTCATCATGATGTTGCTCTTAAATGCAAGTGGCTTTGTTGGCTGGATTTTCAAACAAAAATCCATAGGGATGCCACAAAGACGATTTTTGGGTTTAATGGAAATAAATATTTGCCAGGATGAACGTACCAGCAAATAATGCTTTGTTTAGCTGTATTTTTTAAAAATCCTCTTAAATGGCCACTTACAAAAACCCTGCCATCCTCACAGGGACTTGTTGTGGCACAGCTCCAGGCGGCCAACCAGCGTGCTGACCAGTTGCTCGAGCTGCGCTGTCCGCTGGCAGCCCGTCTCCAGGACCTCCTCGTGGTTGGCTTTGGCCTCGCTCTCGTAGTCCATGACCGCCCGGTTGGAAATGAGCGACATGGCCAGGCAGCGCATTCCGGCGTGACGCACCGCGATCACCTCGTGCACCGTGCTCATGCCTGCGGTAATGTGCGGAGGAACATTTGAAACTTCAGCCGACAGATCAAAACTCATTTCCAATTGCGCCTGAAGGCATCACCGGTCTATGAAACACGCAGGGTAGAACCGGCTCATTTCTGGACGTTTTTAACAACTATACTGAGTTTGTTTTGCGATGTGTTGTGATTTCAGACTGTCTTTGAGGGCAACGTGACGGGATTAGATAAGAGTGCATTGTCTGTTGCTGCGGGAGGTTAAAAGCTACGATTGTATTTTATCTAATTATTTAGGCAGATGTCTCCTTATCTGAGTACAAGGCTAGACGAGACAGGTTTTGAACAACACTTAGCTGTTTTGAACTACGACTCATGACCGTCGCTGACGGTGCAGCGATACACTCGCCTGACTTGTGTGCGGGCAGCGTGCGATCGCGGTTCCCATTCAGTGATGGATGTGGGTGTGAATGGTCGTTTGTCTGTTTATGTGCCCTGCAACTGACTGGCAACCAATTAAGGGTTTTAGTTTGCCTTCCGCCCAAAGTCAGCTGGGATCAGCTCCAGCAACTCCTCGCGACCCTTTTCAGGTTAAGCGGTGTTGAAAATGGATGGATGGATTTTTATAACGCACACTTTAAACCCGTCCTTGAAGATAACACCAGAGTGGGCCAGAGTATTTATAACGCACACTTTAAACCCGTCCTTGAAGATAACACCAGAGTGGGCCAGAGTATTTACTTCATGCCAAAACATGTAAAATTACTTTGTAATTACATTGATCAACTGAAACAATTTGTTAATTGTTTCCTAATGTTAAGGGATTAATATTGGTCAAAATGACAAATAGTCTGTCCCTGGCATGAAAATGGTCGCCTGGCTAACAGTGCTAGCTTAGAAAATAGGGGTGTTCACACGGCAAGATTTGGTCCGGTGCTACGCCGGGGCTGCCCCGGTAGAGCGTTCGCACGTGCAAATTAGCTCCGGCGTTGCCCCGGAAAACAGCTTACACCGGACCAAATTTGATCCACCTCAGGGAGGTGGTTTAAAAACTTGCTCCGGAGCAAATGCTTATTTGCGAAGCAGCACCAATGTAAATTTGCACGTGTGAACGCAACTGGGTTAAATTTGCTCAAGAGCAAATGCTTGTGAAGAGTACGTACGGCGAGAATGAGTTGCTTTCGTGCTCTGTCGGACTTCCGTTATGCGTTTGTTTAATAACGACAAGACTTGGCTGGTAACATCTTTCATTTTGTAGGAGACTGGACTGTCTCGGAGTTTGTGTAGTGTGTTCCTTTGTTGTGTGTTCACAACCCCCTTCCCCCATATAATTTATTTTGTGCTCTTGATTTTCTGTTTGGCGCATTACGTGTTTGCTTTTCTCAGTGTCATTGAAGTCATCGTTGATTTACGTTTTCGGGGGGGTCACTCTCGAGCAGAAGACAAGGAGACCGAGAAGGAGAAGGACATGCTTGTCCAGTAGTCGCTCGAGTTGTGTATATGTTTTTAAAAGAACAAACACGACAGCTCATTTGTTTTCTGTCATTTTGCTCCGCTGCAGAAACTGCCGTGTGAACGCAAGTGGGGCTGCACCTGCGCTGTGCCGGTGCTGACACGCTCAGCGGCTTTGTACGTGTAAACGCAATACACAATTTGCTGCGGTGTAAAATATATTGCAACAAAATACATCGTGCAGCGCCGGAGCAAATGTGTGCCGTGTGAACACGCCTAATGTCCAAGTCAAACAAGTGTTAGCGAGGATCGGCTAAACATGTTAGCTACAAATGATTTGAGCTCATATAACAGCATGTGGGTGGTATGTGGGTTTACAGCGTCATCAACATTTTTTTAATGTAAACGCACGTCCTTTTCATGAGAAATGTAGGCTAAAAAGCGCAATGAGTTGGACAAGCAGCTATACAAAGGCAGGGAGTTGGTACACTTATTTAAAGCCATCAATCATACTATTCTTTTTATTCCTATATGGTAGGCTAAAAACATTTAAGTTTTCATTGGACGATAAGAACAGAAGTCTTCTAATTCATGGTGAAGATGTTTGCGGCCTGTTGTGTCAAAACTATCAATTCTGTCGTCAATTTAAAAAATGTCACAGTTTTGGCAAGAAAAACATGACTTCTATTCATTTTTAATTTGAATTATGTTTGAGTGACAGCTTAATCACAAATGATTTGCAGTATTACGACTCGTGGATGCATTTTGGGGGGAATAAAATATAGGCATGCTCTTTAAGTGATAGTTTAGTCCAGGTGTCACCAACATTTTTGAGGGTGAGAGCAACTTCATGTGTACCGATTGTGTGAAGGGCTACCAAATTGATACACGTCTGAAATAACATATTTGTCCAAAATACCTTCAATAATATGAGGATGGGTTATTTTTAATACTTGATGATTTAAATTGTCAGACTTTGATCGTGTTTCGAAATGTCTCACAGTACTGCCAATGTTTGCATTTTTAAATCATAATTTCTACTAGCAAATCACAATGTCCAGGCACTGGCGGGCTACTCAAGTGGTCTTCACGGGCTACCTGGTGCCCGCGGGCACCATGTTGGTGACCACTGGTTTAGTCTAATATAATGTCCTAAATATTGTGTTATTTGCATTTTCTTACCATTTCCAGCCTGCTACCCTTTTTATTCGCCACTGGATAATCATGAAATTGAAAACGGCGCGCATCATGATTCAAGAAAATGTTCCGTTATAACTAGCACACTATTTTATATTAAAATTAGCAATGAAATTGAATATTACAAGCTATTATATAATAGAACGGAAAGTTATGAGACGACCATACCCCCCCCCCCTTTTTTATGAAAAATGTTCAAAATTTGGACATGACATAATCTAACAACTCAAATCAAAGCGGACCATACTCACCCAGGGCGTCGGCTCCGAGCTGACGTATCATGCGGCACTCTGCGATGGTCTCGAAAGAAGGCCCCCCGATGAGGCAGTAGACCCCCTCGTGCACAAAGTCACCAAAGTCCAGCTCGGCCACCACCTCGTGCGCCAGCTTGCGCAGCTCGCGGTCGTACGCGTCCGACATGCAGGGGAAGCGCACGCCAAACCTACACACAGACGGGAGGTGAAAATCCACTATTTAGTAAGACCATAAAAACAAACAAAAAAACACACACACACGACACGCTTAAACTTATAAGACACATGGCTGTCATTTCTGACAGGAAACCGGCAAATTGACCAACAGTGTGTCGACACCAACATCACTCAGCCTACTGCTAGTGTGCACACTAAGCCCACAATCGCTGTGAGCGACACAAACTGGCTCCTCCTGTTTGTTGGCTCTTAAATGACACTGAAGTCAACAAACCGTAAAAACAAACAAAGCAACAGAGTCATCGGGCACATTACTGTCACTGCCTGCCTTAAGATCCAAGTTGACAGTAGAGAGTGCACCTCGCAACGAGTATTTTCTAGAGAATTTAAGTTTAGGAGAAAATGTCTATTTTTAAAATAAGATGATTTAAAAACATTTTTTTAGAAATGTAGTATTTTGGATTCCTGATGGAATATGTAGAGCTTTGGGGCTAATTTTTCATCCATGGGGAATGTTCTTTTTTTAATTTCGGATAAAAAAAAAAATAGAAAACTTATTTTTAGGGAAGAAAAAATTATATACAGTACATTTCAATTGAAGTAAGTAATAAATAAATACATTTTTTTTCAATATCTGGGCATTAAGAAATTCAATTCCAATCTGATACACCTGCGCTGCAAGGAGAGGTACCTCCGCTCGTTGCTGCCGACTATTGTTAGGCTATTGAATAGACGGTCCTGAAAACCTGGACACCCCCCTCCCCCACCACCACCACTCACCTATTTTTAATATGCTTATATTCATATTTTATATATATTTTGAAATACTTTTTGTTTTTCTACTTTCTCCCTTTCGTAATTTAACTGCTGTAAATTGGGAAATTCTCCATTGAGAGACAAAGGTTTAATCTTATCTTATGAAGACATAAGGTCAAATTTCCAATTTATGAAGGTCCTCGAGCGACTGCACTTAGCCAGACCTACTGGTCTTATGGGGACGATAGTGTCCGTAAAAATACTCTTCTTCCTTCATGGTGATAAAAGCTAAAAAAAAAAAAAAAAAATCCAGAATGAATGAATGGTTTCTAATGGGCAGTTTGCAGGATGGCCAATTGCTGCCAACGTGAACGTAATCTGTAATCTGTGGCGTGTCACCTGTCGTTGTTGGGTCCCACCAGGGGGTTGACTGCGGCAAATCCCGGCATGTTGATGTGGTCTTTGATGATCATCACGTCGCCAACCTTGTAGTCCTGGTTGAGGCTGCCGGCCGCGTTGGTCATGATGACCGTCTCCACGCCCATCAGCTTGAAGACACGCATGGGGAACGCCACCTGCGGGTCCCGTAAGACCTTTTCACTTGATAGCCAATCGCATAGAGACGAACAGCCATCTGTGCTCACACTCACACCTAGGGACAATTTAGAGTGTTCCATTAACCTGTCATGCATGTTTTTGGAATGTGGGAGGAAACCGGAGTACCCGGAGAAAACCCACGCAGGGACGCGGAGGCTTAAGCTGGCTTTACTTTGTGTGCAGCGATGGCTGTTTGAAAGTGCTCTATAAATACAGTTGAGTTGTACTTTTTTCAAGAAAATACATATTTCGAAAAGATACGTCTCTACTTTTTAGGTTTTATTACTTTTGCCCCAAGTTTTTTTACAACAAATATGTCAACTAATTTTTTGTTGCCTTACTTTTTTTTTAACCCACATAAAGAATGAGGACCATGCACCATCTCCTCACCTTCTGGACGGGGTATCCCTCATACAGGTGGAACCTGCCCTGCATACAAACGCAGGCCTTTCCCTTTAGCGTCCCGAAAACCAGCTGACCGGCGTGACCCTGCACTGAAATGCAACACAACAAATGTGCCATTATATGAGCCAGGTTAGGGTTAGGGTAGAGTCACTACAACAGTTCAAAGTTAGCTGGCACCATACCTGTGCTTTGCGGGAAATTGGGGATATCGGCGTACTTGAAGATCTGGCGCTCCTCGAGTATTTTAGCCAGGCCACCTAAACCCGAGCCGCAAACGATGCCCACGGTGGGCCGGCAGGACGTCTTGGACATCAGCCAGTCGGCCGATGCTTGATACTCGTCGTCGCTGCTCGGAACAAAAAATTATTTTGTGTTCTTACTGTTGGGAATTTTTGTGCAGCCCTGTGTGGATCAGAACTTTAAAGTATTTCCACCACGGTCTACTGTAGTGATTTAAGAATCTTTTTGTTTTATGGTATCAGCATCAAAGTACGATTCACCAAATGTCAACTAGGTCAATGTGTTATTTTTTCTTGATAAGTGGTGCACTGTCTATACTACCAAAAAAAACCATGTGTTTCCATGACAGCGACATCATATCTATAGTACAGTCCATTATCTTTTAAAGTTCAGTATGCATAGCATGAAGCGCCATAACAAAACAATCGTAACATTCTACCCACTTAATTTTATGTGCTGTTTTATGTCAACATATTCCTTCTGCCAGCAGCATCAACGCCTTGAAGCATTTCATGCAGTGCTGAGTAAACTTCTTTTGAGTTACACTTGGACCACGCCACTTAATACATACATGCACATAAAAGTAATTAACAGAGCGTCTCATACTCAAATAAGAAAACAAGAAAAAAGACACATCGCATTAAATGAACAAGAAGAACACAGTTGCCTCGAAGTTAAAAATGCCTTCGGTAATTATTCTGTGTGACACGCTAGTTTAACTAGCTGTATATGTGCGTATAGGCGGACACATATGTAGCAAGTTATATAACTAGCTGCATATGTGCGTATAGGCGGACACATGTGCATGGGCCCGAAAGGCTGCGAGCGCAGTCTGACTGGGGATTTGCTGAATGTCTGTGACGTCATTGTTCCTTACAGCCTTCCAGGCATCGTCATCGCGCCTAATGCCCCTAATCTTCAAGAAAGGCTCCATAAATGAAAGTACATTTGTAAAACCTTAGCCGTTATTCAGCGCGAATGAAAACCACCATATTAAACCCGGATGCTGAGAAATGAGTCTTCTCAGTGACGGGATTGTCTAAGCACGTTCTCAGGTGATTTACGTTCAGTTTCTAGAAGAGAGAAAGGGAACAAATGACGTCACAGAGGACGGCATGAGCTCCAAATTCTCATTCGGCGCGCTTGAACGAGATGGAACTCTACAGAGCGTTTTTGGCCACTTTCAAACTTGGTTTGCGGATTGTTCGTGTCAGAGGCGCCGGAATCGAACCCCGCCGCCCGTAGCGTGACGCGTTCGGGGACGCCAATCTATCGGCTGATCACGTTTGAGTACCAGGCGGATGCGAAGGGTCGACGTGTGGCGCGTGGATGCTGCGCGGATTAAAGACCAACTCACAATTTGTCATCCATTCAGAGACAATGATGCGGGAAGTCTTGATCTTGACAGTTGTCGTTCAGATGGGTCGAGCTGCTTTGCTTGACTGCTAGGCACACGTCTGTAAGGATACGGGGGAGGTTTGTCCTTTTTCGACGCGAAACATCGGCCCTCTCCTCTGTCGCTCTCGTTCTCTCAGCCAACCCGGAACAACCCCACTCCCACCAGCCAGTAACAGGCCCCAATACGTCACTGTTAGTGGATCGTCGTCGTAACGCAGACGCGCCCTGCAGTTGTGTTCAGGGACCACTCGTATTTGAAGATGTCGAAAAAAGAAATGTCGAGCAGCTCGTTTTTCATACTTTGTTGTCTTTTTTAGTAGCGTTGCCTTAGCTTTTTAATCATATCGGATTCGTCTGAGGTCATTTCAAACAGACCACTTGTTTTTGTGTATGAGGAAATCCGAGACTTGAGACGACAGATCCTGGAGACAAAACTAGGTTTGACTTGGTTGGATAGACGTTTAATAAATTGGCATTGTAACTGTACCTTGTTGCTTTGATCCAACTGAATTTTAAGGTCTTTTTTTAACAATTATATAGAGGTATTTAATGATGGCATTTGCAATTCCAGATAGTGCATGAACGCAATACCCTGCTGGATGAAATAAAGGTTTGTTTTGTTGCCCCCCCCCCCTTCTTCGTTAGGTTACAGAGTAATTTTAGATAAACGGGAATCACTGAAGGTCCTACTGAACTATCAACAGACTGACAACTGACAAATATTGTGATTGCAATGGATGAATGAATGCAACATGCAAACGGGACTTTTTTTCGTCCATTTGTTTGGTAACAATTTCTTTTTAGATCATTGATGCTGAACGATTCAAATAATGGATCGATGAATGGCAAAATAGTTCGGTCCTAAGAGCTATTATCAACAGGTGTTCATGACAAGTGTTGTGATTTCATATTGTCCCCGAAGTCAACATCCAAACTAGATTAGCTCGATAGACAGACGGACAGAACGACATAAGCATTTTAGATACAGTCGCTAGGTTATTGTATCAGACGCTGTCTGTGTTTTGACGTGTTTTGAGTTAAGATCATCGGGATATAAACTTCCTATAGGAGTGTGTGTGTGTGCTTGTATATGCTGTCTACAGACCACTTGTGATTTTCCCGAAGGTTACATAAGCGCTCTTTTGTAGTTATACAAAGGGTTTCGCCTGAATGCTTCGCACAAACCCTGACGGTGTGCCCCTTGCAACACAATTAGGCTAACCCCCCTCCTCCCGTGTGTGTGTGTGCGCGTCTGTGTGCGTGTGTTCCTTGCGGAAGTATGGTTTTAAATCATTGTTCACGTTGTACCTTCACTATATGTGCTGTTATTACTACTTCGCCTACTACCAGTGTACTGTTGGTAATAATAATGAAGAAACGTACAATGTACTATACTATAGTGGTACTATAATGACATACCTTCGGTTGCTCGATGGTAAAGGAAAGCTTGTAGTGTGCGGTACTCCCAATACGGCCCCTATTACATATTACATAATACATGCCCCTAAGGGGACATGGAAGGAAAAAAAACTTTGCGAGATCTCGCAATGAAAGATTGCGAGATCTCGCAAAGTAATGCGAGATTTATTTATTTATTTTTAATGGTCGTTGACTTGCTTCCGGGTCATCGTACGTGCTTCCGGGTCATCGTACGTGTAAACGCAGACAACAGTTATGGAGCGTGTTCAACCGTTCGTGAGTTTAATAGAATTTTACTTTGAAATCGGTTTGAAATACAAAGACATTAAATCTGTTCTTGGTGTTAAGTACGGTTTCCAAATAAGTGAAAGACATTTGAAGCGAGTGCTGAACCAAAGAGGACTATTTCGTCGGAAAACGTTCAATGACTTGGCAGTCCTGGTTGACTTCATTCGCAACCAATTGCAGCATTCCGGACAACTACACGGTTACAGGTGGATGTACAGTAAGTACAGAGAATATGGACTTCTTGTCAGGAAAGAGGACGTTCGTCTGGTCCTGAAAGAGTTGGTTGGATCCGAGAGGATTGTTAAGGCAAGCAAGACGTCTGAGACGGCGAAACTACTTCTCCAAAGGGCCCAATTTTATATGGCACATGGACTCCTATGACAAACTGAAACCATTTGGAATTTGTATCAATGGGGCTATTGATGGGTTTTCAAGGAAAATAATGTGGCTCAATGCCTACATAACAAGTAGTGACCCGAAGTTGATTGGGGGTTACTACATCGACGTTGTGCACCGTTTGGGGGGTTGTCCTCGAATCGTTCGAGCTGATCTTGGGACTGAAAATGGTCACGTCAAAGGCTTTCAGCGTTTCCTCGTGCCAATACCGCCAGGCAGCACTCTTGACAGTTACTTGGATGGAGCCAGCACCGCCAATCAAAGAATTGAATATTAGTGGCGGTTTCTTCGCAGCCAGTGCATGGAGTTCTGGTTATCCCTCTTCACAGACCTCAGAGACAACGGCTTCTTTGATGGTGGATTTCTGGACAAAAACATCCTACAATTTTGTTGCATGGGACTTATTCAGGTGAGTTCATACATTCTGATAGACTCATTAATTAAATGTGTATTTTTGTATGAGAGTGAGTTGATGGGAAAGTGGACAGGAACACCCAAGAAGATAATGGTGTGTGGTGAAGGTGAAGGAAAAGTTGGGGAGATGTGGTACACATGAGAGGGGAGGAGTGAGACAAAAAAGCAGCTTCACGCTAAAAGTTCTTGCTCATAAAAGCCGATATGACTGTGCAACTCTTATTTAATCTGGCTGTATATTATTTTCAACAGGATGAGTTGGATGACACGGCCCTAGTTTGGAACAGCCATCTCATCAGGCCCTCAAAGAACATGAATGTCCCCAGTGGTCGGCCCAACGTGATGTATACGTTACCTGAACTTTATGGTACAACGGACTTCCTCTCCCCGGTTGACAATGAACAAGTTCAACTGTGCAAAAGCCAGTGTGTGTTTCGTTTGACCATGCCTTGTGATCCAGATGTATTTGCATTGTGTGCTTTTTTAATGGCCCAGTCCGATCTAATGCCACCAAAAGATCCATTTCAGGCTGTGAACTTGTATTTACACCTCAGAGAGGCCCTCACCGCTACTCTTTAAGATAAGAAAACCTTTATTAGACTCGCAATGGAGAAATTCCTAATTCACAGCAGCAAATTTATGAAAGGAAGAATATAAAATATACAAAATATAGGAGCTGCTGGAAAGGTGGCCACTCTCACGGCTGCTGGAAAGGCAGCCACTCTCACTGCGCCATTTTGAAGTCAAAATAACACAACACATAGGACAGACAGCCGTGCAATCTTCACCAATTTTCTGCATGCACTTTATAAATTACAGCAATCTATGTATTGCTTGGTGTTTGGACCAAACTATATTACGGCTCCTCAACTGGTGTGAGAAGTAACATTTACTGAAGCCTGAATTTGACAATTGTCATTTCTTTTATCACTTCACCTTCAAAGGATAATTGAAACACTTTTGATGACAAATAATAATATCATAATTAAATAATTAAAAGCATTGTTTATCTGCTGTTTTTCTACCTGTACAGTATAAGGACAACATATTTGATCTACAATATAAAATGTTTGTCTGTCAAAGCATTATTGGTGTAAATAAACATTCTTTCTTGGTTCCTGACTTTATTCACAAATACTTAACCAACGTGGATGCTGGGGAGTATTCCTACACAATTTTACATCATCCCAATTGAATTTTCACCTGCATGTAAATGATGACTGCGTAATTGTCACTCCTCACTTTCGTCAGCAGGTGGTTTCTTGTGTTTAAAAAAACTTAAGAATGATTTGGAACAAATTTTATTCACATTGACAAAATCTTACAAACATTAATCTCAAAATTTTAAATGGAATGTACAACTTCAGACCTTTGGGTAAAACTGAAAACTCCCATCTTGCCTGAAACCATCATGAGAATAAGTGGTGCAGAAAATGGAAGGAATGGAGAACTAACACAGAATCGATTGCATTTTAATAATGCACAATACACAAATGGAAAACAATTGCAGACTGCCCTTCACGTGGTTAACTATGCCAGATGTTTTACATCTCAAAAGTGCAAATGAACAACAGAGCCAATAAAATTTTTAAATCTTGCCATTCTCTCATCAAGGTTTTGGAGCACACTTGGAGATCCACCCAGTACACCTTTTTTCCTCGATCTTATTTTGTCTCTCAATCTTTGGAGAAGCATTTCATCACCCCTGGACATTTTTTGTTGACAAAAGCAAAGGACAGCTATTCGAGCACCATAGGAAGTGATATATTTGCCCATTTGCTCTTCAGTCATCAGAGAAATTACCTCCATGTCAACCTGCAAAGATAAATTGTGAGAATGAATACTTGAAATTTTGACTTAATTAATAATAACTTTTAACAAATGTAACATGAGTGATGGTACAGAGCAGTCATCATTATTTGTATTCAATATTACATAATATAATAATAATAATACATCAGGAAGCAGCAGCACATTTACTAACTGTGATGTCTTTTTAAAATTTTGTTACATAAAGTCATTATTGTAAGAACTAAGAACATCAACAGTACAGGTAGAGTATATAGAAATGCTAGCTTCACTTTCCCCGCCAAGTTAGTTTCTCACTGTATTTGGAGGTGTGCATGACCAATTACTACTACTAGGATTAATAATAATAATAGAATTTATGTAATGCTTTTCTTACTTCTCAAAAGAATCAAACGGTTTGCACTACAGTAGCGTATTTACAAAACAGAAAATTAACAGTAGAGAAAGTGAGCATGTCGGAGCCAGTGTCCATTTTGCTATTGCTACGCTTATTATGTTAGTGTATGGGTCTATGCCCACCTTGTCGCTTTTCATGCGCGTAATGTCCACCTGAGCGACATTTCTTGATCGCAAGAAGTTTTCCAAGTCCTCCTCCATTATTCTCTCCTCCTCCGAGGTCGTGTGCAGTCGCTCAAATTAGCCGCGCACGACAGTCAACATTCGCCAAGCTGACCCGAAGTAGATCAACGCGCAGGAAAAGAACACACTCCATAACTGTTGTCTGCGTTTACACGTACGATGACCCGGAAGCAAGTCAACGACCATTAAAAATAAATAAATAAAGTATTGCGAGATATCGCAAAGAAAAAATAAATAAATAAAGTATTGCGAGATCTCGCAATCCTTCTTTGCGAGATCTCGCATTCCTTCTTTGCGAGATCTCGCATTACTTTGCGAGATCTCGCAAAGTTTTTTTTTTCCTTCCATGTCCCCTTAGGGGCTCCGTACTCCCAACGTTTAATATCAAGTGCCAAGCATTTTAAGTACGTAAGAGGATTAGGGCCAATGAAGAAAGAAAAAATAAGGTTGGCAAGATTATCACTTTAATCTCAGAAATCTGATTTTGGCCCTAATCCTCTTCCGTATTAAAGAGACTGTATTCCCGATACTGTTTAAAAAGCAAGGGGAACGCGTCATCAAGTTGTGGATTCTGAATGCATTTTCGTAATATTTGTGTTTTTGTAAACACAGCGGCACTACCACCGATACAGGTAATTCTTTTTTTAATAGGTGGATGTATCATCATAGTCACTATATACAGGGACAGTACTGATGATATCAGCAATAACAATGATCTATTTTTTAAATAATAAAGGTGGATGTGTCATCAAATTGCAAACTCAGAAATCATTTTTGTGACTTTTTAATCGTCTTTTTATGTGATTTTCATTACGCAGAGCTTCTCCACGCCGCAACAAGGCGAGCCCAAGCAACCAGACCAGCAGAAACCCCCTGTTGACATGCTCGCTGTCAAGTCGGTCTGTAAAACCCCCCCGCATCCCCTCACTCTTCCGTTTCTCTCTGCGTGACGTGCGTGCACTCACTGCTGGACAACGCGCCGCTCAAAAGTGGCCATTCCAGCTGACTAGTCAAAGGGAAGAAGCATTTTCAGGGTGTGTCTGCATACATTAGCTAGCTAGGAAACCACACTCGCCGATGCGAAACTAAGGCGCTCAAGTTCTTCAGGAGTGGGGGAAGAGCAACTCGTTTTTTCAAATCTTTATTGAACAGGTCAGAATACAATTCTCAGCAAATAGAAAACAAAACGAACGTGCAACCAATACACACACATTACAAACGTTTAAACAAAAAAGAAAAAAAGGAAGCCAGGGGATTTTTAGACAAAAATTTCAAATAAGGAGCATATAGCCAAAGTCTTAACAGCTTTTTTTGTGGAATCTAATAGAGCCCGGGTACTGCTTTGTTTCTGCTTCAAAAATTAAGAAAATAGGGTTTGAATTATTCCATCTGCATTTGTGGATATGGGACTTAACGAGAATGATTATTAAATTTATAATGAAGGTTTCTTTCGTGTTTTTTCCCTTATTTTTGTAGAACCCGAATAGTACATTTTTCCAGTATAGCATAAAGTCAGTCAATATGTTCAATGATAAATCTGGATACAACTTTCCAAAATGTGTTGGTATATTGGCATTGCCAGAACAAGTGAACCATTGTTTCAGGGTACATTCCATAAAATGAACAATCAACAGAGATGTCTTTCTTGAACCCAAGAAGATAATGCTTGGTGGGATAGTATTTGTGTATCATTTAAAAGGAGATTTCCCTTACTTTATTAGTCAGGAGGTATTTGTATGGGAGAGACCAGATTTTTCCCAAGTGTAGATTATGGGAAGAGCAACTCGTGTTGTACTACAAAATGCGTCATGCAGCGCCATTGTAGCCACGCCCCCAAAATGAGAAAACCTGAAACTGCGCACGTTTTCAGCAATTACATTTGCACATGTAGAAAAAAAATCCCGAAATTCACTTTTCAAGGTCTTTTGAAAGCAGGACAACATTTGGGCAAAGATGATTGAATGAATTTAGGGGGAAAAACGTAACTGATGAGCTGAAAGTAAAATGTCTATCTCCCTACATCAGTATTGCTCAATATCAACATCGTTATTGTTGTTACCATATCCGGGTCAATTCGCAAATCTGTGTAAACTCATGCGGGCAATGCATCCGAAAACATGTCCTGATTGTCAAATGTTCAAAGAAATTACCACATTCCACAAATTGAACGAAATTGAATATGAAATGTTTGAATAGATTGAATGTGCATGTCGATTTCAATTTTTTTCTTCAAGCAAATGCAAACAAGTTTCATATTGGCCGTGCTCCTCAACGGAGAGGAAAACCAATGTGTGCTGTACCGAAACACAAAACGCGCGCATACAATCCTATCAATAATGGAAATTACCGACACCTAGGGGTAAAATTGGACCACTTCATGTATTCATCAGTGTTGTGCATTGTAATCATGCCCCCTAGTGCAAATGAGTAGCACAGGCAGACGGACATAGAGAGATCACATTATTACACAAACCGAATTTGATGTAATAGGCTCCATGTTTTGGTTAGCTAGAGAGAATTGAACCCCCCCCCCCCCAACCAAATAATGTCTGTCGCAAATAAAAATATTTTAGATTTTAGATGTTCTGTTTTATATTTCAGGATATCATCCAATCGTTAATATTGACAATTTTGACGCTACTATTACCCATTTTATGGAACAATTGCTCAATTTAGAGAAACATTGGAAACACTTGACTTTCGACACTTTCTCCAGGCATGTCAATCCTGTAGTGTAGGGGCTTTGTCTTCTTTTTTTCCCCATCACTGGTGAAAGAAACATTGTCCGGGCTTACTTGATAGCTGATGGATTTAAAGAAACACAAATAAACAAGGACTCCTGAGTTGTTTTATTCAGCATAGCTGTGTTTTGTGACCGTCCCTAAATGCACCTCCGACTAGCTACACTACTATACTGTACCGTATGTCATATATCAGAACTGTTTTAAACGGTACCTGAAGGCAACACTAGATGATCAGTCAGGCAGTAGATGATGACCAGTCATTATGTAGTGTGTGTTTGTTTTTTTCTTTGGCTTTTTCAAATCTGTTTTTTTAATTTGTGTGTTGTCACCACAGAAGGGTTATTGTCGAGTGAGTCCGAACTCGCCGTGAACCCGTTGGCGGTGTCCGAAGAAGGAAAAGAGTAGGAGGAAGATGGTGTGCAGAAGTGGAAGTGAAGCGGAGGACAAAGCAACAGCCAATCAATATGCAAAAGGAACACACTACTCACACACACACACACACACACACGCACACACACACACACACACACACACGCACGCACACACACACACACACACACACACACGCACGCACACACACACACACACACACACACACACACGCACACACACGCACGCACACACACACACACAACACACTTTAAAATGACTAGAGAGAGGTACTGTTAAAGAGGTGCGAATCACGAAGAATAGCCGGTAAACTCGTGCAATAATAAGACACGTTGAGATGATCACTTCAGGCATATTTATTCTATTGCCAAAACAACTTGGCAGCATGGCATAACACGAACCGTGGCCATGAGCATAGCGTCTGCTTTACTAAAGGCGGAAGTTGTGTTTACATGTACATCCGGCATGCCCCTCCACAACAAAAGCGAATGACAAGAGCGCTACACAACATAAATCCCCAACAGGCACCCTCACTTAAATCATAGTTTTTTTTTGTGACCAGTGGTCATTATATTGTTTTTTTACTATGTTGATTATTTTTAGTTTATTTCTGTCATGCAAAGTGGTAGTTATCATCAATAACTGGCAAGCAGTAAATATGTGTGTGTGTGTGTGTGTGTGTGTCTATTTATATTTATTAAAATGTAAAGTTGTAGATTATTTCTAGTTGCTCATTTTTTTCCATTATAGAATGTCGAGGTTGTTATGAAAATTACAATATGATGTACACTGCATGCACATCTGTCATGGACTATTTTCTCATGCACGATGGCGGTGGTCATGAATAAGCTGACTGTCACCAACACACCTAATTGAAATGATCAGGGATGTGATGAGGCTTCTGCATAGCTTGCTGATCATTTAATCAGGTGGAGGGAAGAAATCGAAAACATGCTGGATCGCGGCCCTGGAGAACCGGAATTGGCCACCCCTGATTTAAATATTGCTCGGTCACCTTATCCCAAGGAGACTAAGGGCTGACATTCGCCTCACGCTCGCTCCTCTTTCAACCCAAACAGGACGCGCTGTACCGGCCAACTCATTCATGAATAGGGGCCCCCCCCAAAAAAAAGAACATTTGTGTCTTGTTTTCTTTTTACAGAAGAAGCTGTGGCGGGGGGCGCGACAGCCATGGTGTGGGGGCAGCGTGCACGTGTGGTTGCCACTCCACGTGCGCGACTCTGCTCGCGCTTCTTGGAGGCGACAGTTCGAACTCGGGGTCCCGCTCCAGAGGTGACGGCTCGGATGTGAGCGGGACGCAACAGGAATGCCGGGCGGGGGGAAACAACGAGGCGCACGGGAGGGAGGGAGAGTGGCCTCTTATAGGGACAAGAGGGGGTCACGTCCGGGAGAGTTTGAGGGGACAGACGAACCATCCGCTCGGTCCCCAACTGGACCAGCACCATGTGCAACAACTGCTGACTCCACGCAAAGTCCTCTCGCACGCCAACCTTTCAACACAAGCCTACCTTAAAAAGGTAAGGACACTTTCAAAAGATGCTTTTCCAGTGCATGCATTTATGAAATTATTTGCCTATTTATTTATCTATAGATTTATTTTTGTTTTACCTGTACAGATATTTTGAGGGGGGGGGGGTGCAGAATGGATTTCTTCCACAAATAATTTAATATGAATGACATTTCAGAAAAAAATATATTAAAATTAAAAAAATTAACCTGTTATTATTGTTACTTAATAACAGGTCACTCATTTTTCAAAATTGCCTAAATTACTTAATGTAAATTATTATTTATATTGATTTTGATAATAAATAACACGTACATTTGTGTATTAAAAATCAATTATTATTGTTCACATTTTCAAAATAGTAACTACTTGATCGTTTTAAAAAAATCACCTCATCAAATTAAAAATAGAATTAATAAATAATAACATGACAAAAATAATAAAAAACATATTTGTATGTTTCTTTTCTTTTTTATTTGTAATAACAGTGTAGATGATTGGTGTTGATATGCAGATATAGATATCCATAGATATATAATGATCGTTAAATGAATATTAATAGTTCCTAAAATTATTAATATTTACTGTATTGTACTCCAGTATTTCAAAATCCATGATTACAATTATTTAGTATTTTAAAAAAATGCTATGACTTATTAAATATAAATGTACTATGAGATTGCAATACTTAGAAACATATGCCAATGACACCATTAGTTATTAAAATGATTTGACTCTATTATTTAAAAAAAAATCCAAAACAAAACACTTTAAAAACTTTGAGGAAAATGTAATGAAATGATCAGTAACTAAATGTTTATTTTCTTTATATTTGCAACTTGTGAAAAGATGAAGTTCTGATTTTTCTCTTCAAATTTCAGTTGCCATCAGGTCAGATTCAACAATTCTTGCATAGATTTGCATATATTTGTAGTTTAGCTTTTCAAATCAAACATCAAAACTTTTTATAAGAAACTAAATTAGACCCTAGGCCATAACTTAATATTTCAATCATATTATTTTAATCAGTCATTCATGTTAAAATATTTTTGTTGCTCTTACTACTTCCTTTTGCATCCTGTGCAAATGGACGCTTGATTTCCCATGATGCACCTCTCCAAGGCATGGTGCATTCAAGGACTATCCGGACAATTTTGTGCATTCATTGACCTTTGATCGTGGCCAAGTCTGACCGAAGGCATTTAAGACAATTGGCGGAAATGCTCTTCTAAAATATGCTGAAATGCTTCCAAACACACAACTGTTTTTTTTCCCCTCACACACACTACTAAATTGCTCTCACACAATACTGAAATGGCTGAAACACTCACGTTATACTGAAATTCCATCCCACTGTAGACTGAAAGTTTATTACATAATGAATGAATGTTAAAATGCTCTCACACGCTACTGAATTGGCTAAATCACTGGTACGCGCACACTCTGAAATGCTCTCACTGTCCCCACATTATACTGACCAGCTCTTGTATTCCAAAATGCACTCTCACACTCACTGAAATGCTCTCATTTGAATGTCCGATGCATACTGTAATTAGCATTTTTTCCTCCCATGCTGCTGAACTGCTCTCACACATACTGAAACTTCGAAAAACACGGGTACACTACTGAACTGCTCTCATATACTGGAAGCTCTCACACATACTGAGATACTGTCAATGCAAGAATGCACTCGACTCAAATATTTTTCCTCGCATGTAATTGAAATGCTCTCACACACAACTGAAACATCTAAAACACTACTGAACCGTTCTCACACACCATACTGAACTGCTGTCATATCTGAAATGCTTTCACTCAGACTAAAATGGTCTCATATAATTTCTTGGAACACACGCCAATGTTTTTTTCCCCTCTCACACTCAACTGAAATACTGCTTTTAAATCTACGGAAACACTCATACATACTGAAATGCTTTCATTGAATGTATTGAACTGCTCTATTCATCACATTGCTGAGTTTTCTCGCACTATTAAAATACTCTCAAATGAGCAACTTAATTTTTTTTCTCACCCATGCACTACTTAACACCATTAAGAATACCACTGAAACACCAAATGCACGTGTGCGCACACCCCCCCCTCACCACACACACGCAATTAAAACGGTCTCCCCTTCATAACTGAAACGCTCTCACACTCACATCGGAAACACTCTCACACATAGCACTGAAATACTACTCATGATTTTTTATCACACATTACTGAAACACTCCATTTCTCTTTTGCAAACATGCACACACACACACACACACACACACACAAACTGTACGGTTGTGTAGCGCAGCTGGCCCATGTAGGTCGATCACTCCTCCCCGCGGAATACTAACGAGGAGGGCCTTTTGTCACGCAACTCTCATTTTCTTTACACACACACACGCACACGCACAATCCAAGTTTTCTGTCACACAAAACACACAAACACTAAATCTCAAGTTTGCTTACAGTCTCACACAGTCATGTGCTGTAGCCTGCTTGCGGGCGCACACACACACACACTCAAACAAGGATGCTTTTTGTCAATGGCATCTTTTGTGCCTTTCATGTGTGAGCCAAACAAAGCATTCCTGTGTGGATGGAGGAGAGGAGGCACAAGAAGGAAAGGAAGGAGAGGGGAAAAGAGGAGAAAAGAGGGAGAGAGCAATGGATGGTAAGGCAGGGAGGGAGGGAGGTAGGAAACGCCGCTTTTGTTCTCCCCGGGTCCGAAAAGGAAAAAAAGTTTGGATTGGGGCGTCGGACGATCGGGATCGCCAAGCGGGCAAGTGCGGCGAGTGGTGGCGTTGCCATGGAGATGGAATACATCCTACCCAAGAGGTCGCTCCCAATATGATTGGACGCGTGTGTGACGGAGTGTGTGTGCGCGCATTCTCTTGAATGGCGTCATTGTGAGTGTGAAGCTTTTCAGGGTATCGGCCCCCCAAATCAGATGATGTAATGAAAGCCGATTGGTTATGTCATCTGTTGCAGGGTGGCCTCTAGAAGGCCAAGGCCTACTTTTTTTTTCTCCTGTCCATTCACACAACTAATGTTATGTCTGTTTACACGACACAATCGGTTGATAAATTTGACTAACCATTCACGCAATAGTACAACTAATACAAACATGTTTGTCGATTTTTAAAACTACACATCAAGTTTTTTGAGATATCTTCATTGTTTTTAAATTTGACCTGTAAAATCTTGCGCAGTGAGGTGTAATTTATAATGATGACATTTTCTTTAAAAAAAAAAAAAAAGCTACCTGTTGCTGAACTGAACCGTTACTATGATATGGGTAAGATTGCCTTAATTTTGGATTTTATTTTAAAATGTATGTGCGTTACATAATGCCCCGAAAGACGTGTTTTGTTTTACAGTTTTTGTTTTACCCATTTTAATTGAAATAAAACATAACAATAATTATGGTAAGTCAAAAAGGTTGTCTTTATCTTTTAATACAAACAAACTTTATTCTTCAATGTCACATTTAAAAATGCACTTCCACCTCAGTGAAAAAAACCCGGCTGTCATTTATATGTGAAGCGAGGTAGTCAGTATCTGCTGAATGTAGCTATTAAAGTAACCTGTAATCCGACTTTGTTACTTTCGAATGCAATTTATCAGGATTGTAACAAAGGTTGGAACTCGGCAATCTGTTACTTTACTGGCAACACTGAAAAAAGTTTTTGTTGAATTGACGCAATTATATTTAATCAGGTGGTTGCATGAAATAAAAATCATGCATCCAGATCCATTTTCAACAAAAGAACAAAAAATGCATCTACCTTAAAAAAATAAAAAATACGTGCATCTCTGATCACAAACTGTGGTCGAAATGTATTAAGTGATGAGTGGCGGAGAGAAGGAGAGTTTCCAGATGAAATTCTCTTTGCAGAAAAGAAACATTTGGCAATTTTCCTATCGAACTCTTTTGGTCGTCTCTCGTTTCCAGTGAGAGACCATTCTTTTGTGCCCTGAATGTACAAACCAGGTCAGACAAGAAGCTTCAGTGTTTTCATTCGTGGCGATTCACTTGGCTTGTCTATGAGCGCACTGCAGCTTCTCTTTTTCTTCCTTCACCACCTTCTTATTGTCCGTCGTCCCCTCCCCAACGGGATGGGCGACCGGTCGGGGCAAAGTGAGCGTGTCTAATGGCTGCCAGTACAGTCAAGCGTTTGTTCGCCTCCGCTTTGGGAAGTTATGCTTGGCAACGTGAGCATAAAGCCATAAAATGAACAGCTCCAGCAAAACAAACTCCAAAACACCAAACCCCCCTCGGCAACTTTGTGATGTCATGCTTCCTAAATCAAGAGGGAGTGGCGACCAATCAGCCCAATCCATGTTCCGCAAAAATCTATCATAAAATCAGCTCCTAATGAGTTTCACTTTCACTACATGAAATTTGGCAGGAATGTCCATCATAAATACACCCATGAAAAAAAAAGTTTCAAGAAGGCATGCCTGAAAATTTTAGGGTCATTTTGGCCATCTCCATAGTTCTGTCAAAGAGAAACGTGACCAACTCCACTTCGCATATCTTCATGAAATTTGGCAGGCACGTCTATCCTGAGAAGACCCACAGTGTGTGTGTGTGTGTGTGTGTGTGTGTGTGTGTGTGTGTCTGTGTTAGGGAATGGGGAAATGGAGGGAAAAAACCCTCATCTCCTGCCCCCAAATATTAAATAAATAGAAGAAACAAAAATCAGTGAATGTACAAATCTACAGATGGTCAACCGTGAGTATGCGGGGGTCCACTATTTGGCCAAAAAAATCAGTATCAAAAATCAGTATCAAGAGAACCTCCATGAGACTTGTTTTCTTCCCCAGATGACGTCCGCCACACCATCTTATGCTCGTAGCTCCTCCCCCCAGAAGGTGTGCCACTCTCAGACGCAGACGGACGTCTTGAAACCCCTGCTGGGCGGCGGCCTCTCCAACACCGGCAGTACGTTGCGGAAGCGGCGGCGGGTGCTGTCCAAAGATGGCCGCAGCAACATCCGCATCGAGCACGTTAGTGGGCGTGGCTCTCTTTACATGCGAGACCTGTGGACCACCTTTGTGGACATGCAGTGGCGCTACAAGTTCTTCCTGTTCACCGCCACCTTTGCCGGGACCTGGTTCCTGTTTGGGGTGCTTTGGTACCTGCTGGCGCTGGTGCACGGAGATCTGCTCGGTAAGGAGGAGTGATGGGACAAGATGGGGCTGATTTCAGGTGTTTTTAACCGCAACAAACGACCATGTATAGTAAGCGTTTTTTTTTTTTGGCAAAAAACGCCTTACTATACATGGTGGTTTTTTGGGGCTAAAAACACCTTACTCTATCTACATGGTCGTTTTTTTGGGGGGGGGGCTAAAAATGCCTTACTATACATGGTCTTTTTTTCCGCAAAAAACACCTTACTATACAAGGCCGTTTTTTTCCGGCAAAAAACGCCTTACTATGTACATGGTCGTTTTTTTCAACAAGAAACGCCTTACTATACATGGTCCTTTTTTTCGTCAAAAATGCCCAACTACACAGTCATTTTTTTCGGCAAAAAACGCCTTACTATACATGGTCGTTTTTTCCCGCTAAAAACGCCTTACTATACATGTTAGTTTTTATCCGGCAAAAAACGGCTTACTATACAGGGTCGTTTTTTTCGGCAAAAAAACGCCTTACTATACATGGTCCTTTTTTTTTGTCAAAAATGCCCAACTACACAGTCATTTTTTTCGGCTAAAAACACCTTACTATACATGGTCGTTTTTTTCCGGCAAAAAATGGTTTACTATACATGGTCGTTTTTTTCGGCAAAAAATGCCTTACGATACATGGTCGTTTTTTTCAGCAAAAACGCCTTACTATACATGGTCGTTTTGTCCGGCAAAAAAGCCTTACTATACATGGACATTTTTTCCGGCTAAAAACGCCTTACCATACATGGTCGTTTTGTCCGGCAAAAAAAGCCTTACTATACATGGACATTTTTGTCCGGCTAAAAACGCCTTACAATACATGGTCGTTTTTTTGGGCTAAAAAAGCCTTAATATACATGGTCATTTTTTTTCAGCCAAAAACGCCTTACTATATACATGGTCGTTTTTTTCGGCAAAAAACGCCTTACTATATATGGTTGTTTTTTTTCAACAAAAACGCCTTGTTATATATGGTCGTTTTTTTTGGCTAAAAACACCTTACTATACATGGGCGTTTTTTCCGGCTAAAAACGCCTTACTATACATGGTCGTTTTTTTCCGGCAAAAAACGGATTACTATACAGGGTCATTTTTTTCGGCAAAAAAGCCTTACTATACATGGACATTCTTGTCCGTCTAAAAACGTCTTACAATACATAGTCGTTTTTTGGGGCTAAAAACGCCTAACTATACGTGGTCGTTTTTTGGGGCTAAAAATGCCTTACTATATATGGTCGTTTTTTTGGGCCTAAAAACGCCTTACTATACTGTACATGGTCGTTTTTTGGGGGCTAACAATGCCATACTATACATGATCGTTTTTTTCGGCTAAAAACGCCTTACTATACATGATCGTTTTTTTCCGGCTAAAAACGCCTTACTATACATGGTTGTTTTTTGGGGCTAAAAAAGCCTAACTATACGTGGTCGTTTTTTGGGGCTAAAAATGCCTTACTATATATGGTCGTTTTTTTGGGCCTAAAAACGCCTTACTATACATGGTCGTTTTTTGGGGGCTAACAATGCCATACTATACATGGTCGTTTTTTTCAGCCAAAAACGCCTTACTATATACATGGTCGTTTTTTTCCTGCAAAAAACGCCTTACTATATATGGTTGGTTTTTTTCAACAAAAAACGCCTTGTTATATATGGTCGGGTTTTTTTTGGCTAAAAACACCTTACTATACATGGGCGTTTTTTCAGGCTAAAAACGCCTTACTATACATGGTGGTTTTTTTCTGGCAAAAAACGGATTACTATACAGGGTCGTTTTTTTCGGCAAAAAAGCCTTACTATACATGGACATTTTTGTCCGTCTAAAAACGTCTTACAATACATGGTCGTTTTTTGGGGCTAAAAACGCCTAACTATACGTGGTCGTTTTTTGGGGCTAAAAATGCCTTACTATACATGGTCATTTTTTGGGGCTAAAAATGCCTTACTATACATGATCGTTTTTTTCGGCTAAAAACGCCTTACTATACATGATCGTTTTTTTCGGCTAAAAACGCCTTACTATACATGGTCGTTTTTTTCCGGCAAAAACGCCTTACTATACAGGGTTGTTTTTTTCGGCAAAAAACGCCTTACAATACATGGTCGTTTTTTGGGGCTAAAAAAGCCTTAATATACATGGTCGTTTTTTTTCAGCTAAAAACGCCTTACTATACATGGTCGTTTTTTTCAGCCAAAAACGCCTTACTACATACATGGTCGTTTTTTTCAGCAAAAAACGCCTTACTATATATGGTTGGTTTTTTTCAACAAAAAAACGCCTTGTTATATATGGTCGGGTTTTTTTTGGCTAAAAACACTTTACTATACATGGGCGTTTTTTCCGGCTAAAAACGCCTTACTATACATGGTCGTTTTTTTCCGGCAAAAAACGGATTACTGTACAGGGTCGTTTTTTTCGGCAAAAAAGCCTTACTATACATGGACATTTTTGTCCGTCTAAAAACGTCTTACAATACATGGTCGTTTTTTGGGGCTAAAAATGCCTTACTATACATGGTCGTTTTTTGGGGCTAAAAACGCCTTACTATATATGGCCGTTTTTTCGCGGCTAAAAACGCCTTACTATACATGGTCGTTTTTTGGGGATAAAAATGCCTTACTATACATGATCGTTTTTTTCGGCTAAAAACGCCTTACTATACATGGTCGTTTTGTCCGGCAAAAAAGCCTTACAATAAATGGACATTTTTTCCGGCTAAAAACGCCTTACTATACATGGTCGTTTTGTCCGGCAAAAAAAGCCTTACTATACATGGTCATTTTTTTTCAGCTAAAAACGCCTTACTATACATGGTCGTTTTTTTCAGCCAAAAACGCCTTACTATATACATGGGCGTTTTTTCCGGCTAAAAACGCCTTACTATACATGGTCGTTTTTTTCCGTCAAAAAACGGATTACTATACAGGGTCGTTTTTTTCGGCAAAAAAGCCTTACTATACATGGACATTTTTGTCCGTCTAAAAACGCCTTACAATACATGGTCGTTTTTTGGGGCTAAAAACGCCTAACTATACGTGGTCGTTTTTTGGGGCTAAAAATGCCTTACTATATATGGTCGTTTTTTTGGGGCTAAAAACGCCTTACTATACATGGTCGTTTTTTGGGGCTAAAAATGCCTTACTATACATGATCGTTTTTTTCGGCTAAAAACGCCTTACTATACATGATTGTTTTTTCGGCTAAAAACGCCTTACTATACATGGTCGTTTTTTTCCGGCAAAAACGGCTTACTATACAGGGTTGTTTTTTTCGGCAAAAAACGCCTTACAATACATGGTCGTTTTTTTGGGGCTAAAAAAGCCTTAATATACATGGTCGTTTTTTTCCAGCTAAAAACGCCTTACTATACATGGTCGTTTTTTTCAGCCAAAAACGCCTTACTATATACATGGTCGTTTTTTTCCTGCAAAAAACGCCTTACTATATATGGTTGTTTTTTTTCAACAAAAAACGCCTTGTTATATATGGTCGGGTTTTTTTTTGGCTAAAAACACCTTACTATACCTGGGCGTTTTTTCCGGCTAAAAACGCCGATACTATACATGGTCGTTTTTTTCCGGCAAAAAACGGATTACTGTACAGGGTCGTTTTTTTCGGCAAAAAAGCCTTACTATACATGGACATTTTTGTCCGTCTAAAAACGTCTTACAATACATGGTCGTTTTTTGGGGCTAAAAATGCCTTACTATACATGGTCGTTTTTTCGGTCGTTTTTTCGTCAAAAACGCAATACTATACATAGTCATTTTTTCCGGCTAAAAACGCCTTACTATATATGGCCTTTTTTTCTGGGCTAAAAACGCCTTACTATACATGGTCGTTTTTTGGGGATAAAAATGCCTTACTATACATGATCGTTTTTTTCGGCTAAAAACGCCTTACTATACATGGTCGTTTTTTTCCGGCAAAAACGGCTTACTATACAGGGTTGGTTTTTTTCCGGCAAAAAACGCCTTACTATACATGGTCTTTTTTTCGGCTAAAAACGCCTTACTATACATCGTCAGTTTTTTTTCGGCAAAAAATGCCTTACTATACATGGTCGTTTTTTGGGGCTAAAAACGCCTTACTATACATGGTCGTTTTGTCCGGCAAAAAAGCCTTACTATACATGGACATTTTTGTCCGTCTAAAAACGCCTTATTATACATGGTCGTTTTTTCCGGCTAAAAACGCCTTACTAAATATACATGGTCGTTTTTTTTCGGCAAAAAATTCCTTACTAAATATACTTGGTCGTTATTTGGGGCTAAAATGCCTTACAATACATGGTCGTTTTTTTGGGCTAAAACGCCTAACTATACTTGGTCGTTTTTTTGGGCTAAAAACGCCTTACTATACATGGTCGTTTTTTTGGGCTAAAAACGCCTTACTACACATGGTCGTTTTGTCCGGCAAAAAAGCCTTACTATACATGGACATTTTTGTCCGTCTAAAAACGTCTTTCAATACGTGGTCGTTTTTTGGGGCTAAAAATGCCTTACTATACATGGTCGTTTTTTCGGCTGTTTTTTCGTCAAAAACGCCCTACTATACACAGTCATTTTTTTCCGGCTAAAAACGCCTAACCATACATGGTTGTTTTTTTGGGCAAAAAACACCTTCCTATATATGGTCTTTCTTGGGGGGGCTGAAAAGGCCTGACTGTATATGGTCGTTTGTTTTCCTTACATAAATGAGCAGGATTGGAACCAGGGTTGCCTGAACCGAACGCTGGTGTGTATAACTCTACACTACCAGTGACAGTTACTTGTTCTGCACTATAGGCGTATTTGATATGCACTTTTCAGGGTTTCCAGGAAAAGTAATTAAGTGTTGCATTTTCATACATAACTGAGCTGGGTTTGAACTAGGGTTGTATGGACCGAACGCCAGCATGTATACCTCTACACTACCAGTGACTGTGATTTGGCTTGCACTACAGACATGCAGTATTTGACAAGCACTTTCGAGAGTTTCCAGGAAAAAGCAACAAACTGTTGTATTTTCATACATAACTGAGCGGGGTTTGAACCAGGGTTGCCTGGACCAAACACCGACATGTATACCGCTGCACTAACAGGGACTGTGAATGGCAGTGTACTTTGGTCAGATACAATGCCATCCATTGAGGTTTCACGCCCTTGTATCATAAGGCATTTTTCGCCCAAAAAAATGGCCATGTATAGTAAGACATCTTTGGCCGAAAAGAAATTACCATGTTTTTTGCTGAAACAAACCCGACCATGTATAGTAAGGTGTTTTTAGCTTTTTTAGGTGTTTTATTATAAAATAGTCGAAAATGTTTTTAATGTTGAATAAAAAAATAAATCAGGAAAATGCCACTATCAAGAAACATTGTAATATTTAGAAAATAATGTATTGTTTTACTTGTCCATACATTTGTTCATGAAAGCAGAATTAAGTCAAATTGTTTTCAAGAACCATCGGAATGTTTCTTTTTTTTAAGAGAAAGTCATCATAATTGGAGGCTTTTTTTTAAATGACTGATTCCACCCCTCCAAAATAAATCCAATTGTGGTTGCAGAGTCCGAGCCTCCGTCCAACCACACTCCATGCGTGATGCAGATGCAGACGCTGACGGGCGCCTTCCTCTTCTCGCTGGAGTCGCAGACCACCATCGGCTACGGTTTCCGCTGTATCACCGAGGAGTGCCCCTTCGCAATCGTCCTGCTCATCATCCAGCTGCTCATCACCACGCTCATGGAGATCTTCATCACCGGAACGTTCCTGGCTAAGGTGAAGGCTTTGGCGTGAACGCTAGCTGGCACGCAAAGTGGCAGGGGTGCGTCCGCCTGAGAGGGGGCACCTCTCCAATCTGAGAAAAAAATTAGAACGACGAGCAAAATGACTCGCTCAATACAGCAGATGCATGTTTATTGCCGGCTAATGGATACATTTGCGGTCCACAATCATCAAATAGTGACAATAAAACAAGACTGCTTGTCAGAATTTTAGGATTTTCTTTCAAACTATGGAAATGACAAAGTATGAAAAAGCAACTTTTTCGATTTGAAAAAAGGTTGCGATTACAATTTGATTGAAATAGCTAACTTGCTCTCCAAAGCAGATTTGTCATAAGACTTTTTTTTCCTCACAAATTATGGCATTATAACAAAAATACACACGACACTGTGTTCATTGTATTTCAACTTTTTTTGGAAAACAATAACATTTTATTCTTGTAAGAATGATTTTTAAATTATTTTTTTCTAAAAATATCTCTTTTTGAGTATTAAGTTACTTATGAAAATAATGAACTTTTTCATTAAAAAAGGTTTAAAATGTGGAGACTTTTTTCTCAAAATATACAAATTGCCACAAAAAACCCCAAAGTATAATACTTTTATTTGAAAATATGTGAATCTCTTGAGATTACAATTGAAACAAAAAATCAAGCATTTTCTCCCAAAATAAGACTGTCGTAACATGACAACTTTTTTCCCCCACACAAATGATGGCTTTCTAAAATTCAAAAACATTTTTGTAACAGGATAGTTTTTCGAAATAATAATTACAATACTACTAATAACATGGCTTCATTGCTATGATATGCTATACAGTACAAACGGCAAAAGCGCTCGCCACGACATCTGCTAGCCAGAGCCTGAGGCGCACTGTATTTTTGCCGGCGCTGCAAGAGTTTTGTGTGAATGTTCTGTGGTGTGGGAGCTCAGGTGGCGCGTCCGAAGAAGCGAGGCGAGACGGTCAAGTTCAGCCAGCACGCCGTGGTGTCGAGCCAGGAGGGACGCCCGTGCCTCATGATCAGGGTGGCCAACATGCGCAAGAGCCTCCTCCTTGGCTGTCAGGCAAGTGCCACCAGAATTTTCTTCTTTTTGACCAAGCGCAACCCCAGTGTGACACGAGCATGCAGTCTTAATTTATTTAAAAAAAATACAGTGTGTCTTCCTTTTCGGAAAGGGAGACAAAAAGTTTGTATCATCAGTAAGGAAAGTGCATCATCAGTCATCTTTCTTTACTTTTCTTTGTTTGGAGCAGGGGTGCCCAAACTTTTTCCTGTGAGGGCCACATAACTTTTCCCTTCTCTAATGGGGGGCCGGTGTCAGGTTATAACAGAAAAAGTGTGACGATCGTAGGGGAGCTTAAAAAATGTATTGTTTTCCAGAAAGCCACGCATAACCAAATAACCCTTTCCAGGTTCTTTACATAAAAAAAGTCAGGAAACAAATAATAACACTATTAATGAAATAAATAATAACTAAATAACCCTCTCTGAGTTCTTCACAGAAAAAAAACGGGAAATAAATAGGGCCGTTCACACGGCACACATTTGCTCCGGTGCTGCACCGAGATATTAGGGGTGTTCACACGGCAAGATTTGGTATACCTCAGGGAGGTGGGTCAAATATTTGCTCCGGACCAAATGCTCGTTTGCGAAGCAGCACCTGTGTAAATTTGCACATGTAAACGCAACTGGGTTAAATTAGCTCCAGAGCAAATGCTTATGAAGAGTACGTATGGCGAGAATGCGTTGCTTTTGTGCTCTGTCGGACTTCCGTAATGTGTTGATTCATAACGACACCAGACTTGGCTAGTAACATCTTTCCTTTTGTAGGAGACTGGACTGTCTCGGAGTTGTTTGTTCCTTTGTTGTTTGTTCACAACCCCCCGCCCCCATAGAATTTATTTTGTGATTTCCTCTCTTGATTTTCTGTTTGGCACATTAGTGTTTGCTTTTCTGAGTGTCATTGAAGTCATCGTTCATTTACGTTTTCTTGGGCGGTTACTCTCGAGCATAAGGCACGGAAACCGAGAAGGAGAAGGACGTGCCGGTCCAGTAGTCGCTTGAGTTGTGTATATACAGTACGTTTTAAAAATAACCAACACGACAGCTCGTTTGTTTTCTGTCGTTTTGCTCCGCTGCAGAAACTGCCGTGTGAACGCAAGTGGGGCAGCCCCGACACTGTACCGGGGCTGCCCCGCTCAGCGGCTTTGTACGTGTGAACGCTCCACACAATTTGCTGCGGTGCAAAATATCCTTGGACATTAGGGGTGTTCTCACGGCACACATTTGCTCCGGTGCTGCACCGATGTATTTTGTTGCGGGATATTTTACACCGCAGCAAATTGTGTGTTGCGTTTACACGTACAAAGCCGCTGAGCGTGTCAGCACCGGCACAGCGCAGGTGCAGCCCCACTTGCGTACACACGGCAGTTTCTGCAGCGGAGCAAAATGACAGAAAACAAATGAGCTGTCGTGTTGGTTCTTTTAAAAACATATACACAACTCGAGCGACTACTGGACAAGCACGTCCTTCTCCTTCTCGGTCTCCGTGCCTTCTGCTCGAGAGTGACCGCCCAAGAAAACGTAAATGAAAGATGACTTCAATGACACTCAGAAAAGCAAACACTAATGCGCCAAACAGAAAATCAAGAGAGGAAATCACAAAATAAATTCTATGGGCGGCGGGGGGTTGTGAACAAACAACAAAGGAACAAACAACACCGAGACAGTCCAGTCTCCTACAAAAGGAAAGATGTTAGAGTGCACTCCGCTTAATAGAACTCTGGTTAATAGAGTAATCCGCTTAATAGAGCAAAAGGCTCTGGAACGGATTTGCCTAATGCAATTTCCTATAAAGATATTCCGCTTAGTAGAACAGATCTCCGCTTAATAGAACAGGCCGTAAGCAATGAAAATTGTAAACTAGTGGTTTTCGAAGTGTAGCAATCGCGATACCACTATCGCGAGAAAACGCGATACCACTGCTATGCTGTTGCGCCTACGATTACGCCATACAATGTTGCGCAATGTGTAGTTCTAGCCGTATAACAGGTAGCACGCGTCACTCCACACATAGACACACGCACGTCACAATGGCTTCAACTTCATTCAAGAGACGAGGGCTATCACCTGCGGATAAGAAGGACATACTCAGACGATACGATGCATTGCCGGATTCTCAGAAGGATTGTACGCCCGCGGTTTCCAGGACTTCCCTCTTATCCAGCGCATTGAGAGGGAAGTCAACCGCAAAATTACGGACTCCTGTTTCCAGACAAAAGTAACGAAATTCTACTCGTGATTTGAGATGTTTGACTGAAGCAGTGTTGTTTGATTAAAGATATGGACGTCCACAGTCGAAATATCTCTTCTAACTCGTCAGCAGGGGTTTTTCTGCGTGCATAACTTGGTCGTCGACGTGTCTGATGACCATCTCCGGTTAATAGAAACTCCGCTTAGTAGAACAGAAGCGCTTCGGCCCAATGGTGTTCTATTAAGCGGAGTGCACTGTACTAGCCAAGTCGTGTGCCGTTATGAAACAAACACATTACGGAAGTTCGACAGAGCACGAAAGCAAGGCATTCTCGCCATACGTACTCTTCACAAGCATTTGCTCTGGAGCAAATTTAACCCAGTTGCGTTCACACGTGCAAATTTACACAGGTGCTGCTTCGCAAACGAGCATTTGGTCCGGAGCAAATATTTGACCCACCTCCCTGAGGTGGGTCAAATTTGGTCCGGTATAAGCTCTTTTCCGGGGCTACGCCGGAGCTAATTTGCACGTGTGAACGCTCTACTGGGGCAGCCCCGGCGCAGCACCGGACCAAATCTTGCCGTGTGAACTGCCCTAATAATAACTAAATAACTCTCTCTGGGTTCTTCATAGAAAAAAAAGCCATGGAACATTAACTTTCTGTTTAACAGATAAAAGTTCAGCTCAGTTGTCAGAGCAGAATCTCTCTGACACTTATGAGCAGTCTCTTAAAGTTCGTGTTCCTTCCTTATAATCCTTTTGTATGTTCCAGTAGGCTTGTAGACACCACCGTTTGCAGTTAGGGTTTTTTTGGGGCGTTTTTAACACAGGTTAGAGGGCCGGGCCAAATGTGCTGACGGGCCGTATTCGCGGGCCGTAGTTTGGGGACCCCTGGTTTAAAGGATATTTATTTATTTAATTTGAGGAAATTGCAACTTCAATATGGCAGTTATCTTCTTTTTAGAGAAAGTGCAACATATGTGGTTTGTCTTGTAGTAGTAGTCTCTTTTTTTCATTTTTAAAGAAAGTGCAACAAAGACATTTGTCTCTTATGGGAGAGGGCGACATTGGCAATTTGTCTTTTGTTTTAAGTGAATCATTAGAACCAGTAGTTTTTCTTTTCATGAAATCACAACATCAGAAGCTCGTCTTCTTTTTAGGGAAGTGAAAAATGAAACGTATTAAAAGACAGCGTATTCTTAGGAAAGTGTAACTGGTAGTTTTTTGGTCTTCTTTTTAGGAAAGCAAGGTTTTTTAGGAAAGAGCAGTTTGCCTTTGAAGGGAAACTCCCACATCATTCATTTTTGTCTTCTATTTTCCGGGGGAATAGCACAACATTAGTAGTTTTGATTCGTTTTAGTAAACTGACATTCGTAGTTTCTCTTTTTGGTTTTGTTTAATTTCTATATTTCTTAGGAAAGTAAAGTCAGTGGTTTGTCTTCCCTTTAGGGAAAGTGTAGTGTAAATATTTTTTCTTCTTTTTCGGAGAGTTCAATGTTAGTCAGTTCGTTTATTTTCAGAAAGCACAACATAAGTAGTTTGCCTTCTTTTTGGGAAAGGTTAACATTAATAGTTTAGAGAAGTGCCAAAAAATGAGTTTGTCTCTTAAAGGAAAATGCAGCATTGGTGTGTGTGTGTGTGTTATACAAAAGTGCAACATTAGTAGCTTGTTATCTTTTTAGGGTATTGCAATTTCAGTCGTTTGTCTTTTGGTGAAAGTGTGACACCAATAGTTTTTCTTTTTAAGAAAGTCCAACATTGGGAGTTTCTCATTTAGTTTTCTTTGTAGAAAACAGTAACATGAATAATTTGTATTCCTAGGAACATCAGTTTGTTGTCTTCTTTCTCGGAAAATAAAAACATCAATAGATTGTCTTCCTTTGATAGGTCAGTGCAACATTTGTTTGTTGTTTTTGATTCTTTAAGAAAGCGAATCATCAAGCGTTTGTCTTCTTTTGAGGAAGGGGCAAAATCAATATTTCACCTTGTTTGTGTGCAAGTAGGTTCAAAGCTGATTACATGTTAACAATGAGTGGCATTTGTCCAGGTGACGGGTAAGCTGCTCCAGTCATCTTTGACTAAGGAGGGCGAGACGGTTCGCCTGGACCAGAGGAACGTGGCCTTCCAGGTGGACACTTCCAGCGACAGCCCCTTCCTCATCCTGCCACTCACTTTCTACCATGTCATCGACGATGACAGCCCTCTCAGGGCCTGGGCGAACAAGGGTGCGTTCTGCAAATAAGTCGCATTTCTATTTCAGAAGGACTAATTTTTGTCATTTATTTGAACTTGTCGTAATAGTCTTTGAAATTTTCCATTTTGACATTTTTTGTGGGAAGTTAGTTTTTTTTTTGGAGGGGGCAAGGGGGCGGTGGCGGCGGCAATCACAATGACATGTTTTTCATAGAAAAAGTCAGTCTAAATAAACTTAAATAAAAATATATCTCACAAGTTCATGTTCATCATGTTACAAAACCGTTGTTTTTGTTTTAGTCATGTTTTCGTGAGAATTATTTTTAATCACATGCAAATCTTTTTTGGGGAACATTTCTTTGCTGGTTTTAAAACATTTTTTTTCTGAAAAGAAAAACTCCATCCATTCCATAATCTGCTTATCCTCACGAGGGTCGCGGGTGTGCTGGGGCCTATCCCAGCTGACTTTGGGCTGAAGGTAAACTACACCCTGAACTTGTTAGCAGTCAGTCGCAGGGCACATATGGAGACAAATGATCATTCACACCCACATTGACACTGCCGCTGAGTGGGAACCGATCCCACGCTGCCCGCACACAACTCCGGCATGTGTACCACCACACCATCAGCGACTCAATGAGAAACAGTCTATAATCCTAACTAGGTTAAGTCATATCCATTTCCATCCAGGCGGCGGCTGGACTGATCAGGAATTGGCCGACTTTGAGCTGCTGGTCATCCTAAGCGCCACAGTGGAGCCCACGTCGGCCACCTGCCAGGTTCGCACCTCTTACCTGCCCGACGAGATCCTGTGGGGCTATGAGTTCCCTCCTGTGGTCTCCCTGTCGCCGTCGGGCAAATACGTGGCCGACTTCGCCTTTTTCGACAAGGTGGCCAAGAGCAAGGCGCAGCCCGTCTTCAAGCCGTCAGAGGGCCAGCGACACGGCTACCAGAGCAACGGCGGTGGGAAACACGTCGACGGCTCCGACCCGGAGAAGATCCGCTTGGAGCAAAGCTACCGGGAGGAGCGAGGCCGTGTCAGCGTTCGCATTAGCAACGTGTGAAAACCTGATGTGGGATTCGTTTGTGGACTGCGGTGCCGTCTGCCTCCAGAACCTGAGCCCAAACTACGGAAAATCAAACAGCACTGAAAAATAAACTGGCGAGTGGTGGCAGAGGTTCTTTTAAAGAAGAAAGAACAATGGTAACAAATGTATACTGTTACAGGTGTCCCAATACTTTGGTCAAACAGCCACACGTTCACTTCCAGGAAGGAAGTGATGGGCCAGATGAAGCGGGGCTTGTGTCTCGAGCAAAAATGGGTGTGCCAAATGAAGCGCATATTTGGCGTGTGTGTCCCTCCCAAAAAACTGACCGATGATAAACGAGGTCTCGGTTTGTCTGGAATATATCATTAGTTCATTCAACGTATGGTTGTCTCATAACGCCGGAGACCTTTCCAGGTGTTGTCGGTGTTTGTAGTGAGCTGAAATTTAGTTGGCGAATTGGCGAGTCATACTGGTTGTTTTCACTCATTTTGTTTTTCAATACCTTTGGTCTATGTAAAAGTCAAATGTTCATTTGGCACAGTTTACAGAGCGACAGGTCGCAAGTTTGAACCTCATGGATGCTGAACAGTACTGTTCAGCATCTGTTCAACACCTACTCTTTTGTCCAAACTCCATATTTTTCCTTCACATATTTTCAGTGTAAACTTTTGTAGGTATTCTAACACTTTTGTCAACATCTACAATTAGGGTATGGGGGCTGTAGGGATGACAGCCCCCCCCCCCCCCATTGCTTTGGCGTGCACTTTAAAAAAACAAAATCATCTGGAAGCTCCACTCGACGAGCCGGCATTACCATTGTGCCTTTCAACGAGTGACTTTTTTCTGGCTTCTGATTGCCTGAAATGGCCTCAGAGCCCTGTCGGGGTGGCATTTACGGGACACCTTTCAAAATACAAAGGCTGTTAAATGAGGATATATGAAGGAATGTTGGTGTCACACGAGAAAGAGTCAAAATAAAATACTAAGAATACAAGACAACACTACAAGAATAATGTTGCTCATAGGGGAAGAAAAAGTCACGTGTAAAAATATTCGTATGCTGTAATTAGGATAATGAACAAAAGTCTTGATATTCCAGGAATAACGTTATTACGAGGGTGGGGGGGGGCACAATAAGAATTGATTTTTAGTTTAAATAAAGTCAGACTGTTCTTGGAAGAAGACTTTTGGAGGAAAGTATTATCATGAGAATGAACCATGACATTTTCAGACAAACGTCTGACACATGGTTTGAGTCAGAGTTTGTAAAATAATAAAATGTCTTAAAATCTTAGTGGAATAAAGTTGTACAAATGATTTTAACATTTATATAGTGTGTCAAAGTGTTCTGGAAAGGTTTGAGGAATGTTGCGATGTTCAAGGAGTACTTGGGGATTAAATTGTTAAAAATATTCATATAACACAGGTAATTGTAATAAAATGTTTTAGTCCCGCAAAATGTAACCTGCAAGTATAAGCCTACTTTTGGCCCACTCTGTATTTTTTGAGATTTATTTATTTTTTTTAAATCCCATGAGAAAAGGCATTATTTTTATAAAAATACGATATTTTTGGGTGGGTGGAGGGATGGGGTGGGGAGTAAACAAGGAATTAAAAAAAAAGTAACAATATTACAAACACCATTTTTTAATTTCTGTTGGAGTAATTGATTTATTTTCATAATATCACAGACAAACATTTTTTGAGACAATACAGCTGTGCCGTGACATAGGAGTTTATTTCATTCCGTTACCGTACTTGTGTCTCAAAACACTCTTATCACATATCATCTCTCTCCATTGAAATGAATGGCAACACAACTAATCTGTTCCAGACCCCCACATCCCCATCTCCCCGCCCCTAAAAACACCAAAATCTATTAAATAAAATTTGCACAACAGTATTGTACTGTATAAAAGCACTTAGGAACATTTGTTCTCCACATAAGCCGCAGATGCAAAAAATATGTGCAGAAAACACGACTGAATGTATTGTCCATCCTTGTTGTCTTTGGTATATGAAAGGTGCAGCCACATTTCAATTAAGATAAGATATTCTTTATTTGTCCCACACTGGGGAAATTTACACAATGACAGATAATTTGAAATGATTCACTGATGTGTCAAATGCCGCAGTGCACCTCCAACTACGGGCGAGCAGGATTTACTCAACATCAGATTATTATTATTATTTTTGCATCTTAAAGAGGGTGGCTTTTTTTTCCCCTCCTTCTTTTTAAATATCTGTGTATGTGTACAGACTTGACATCAGAAAAAAATTTAATATTTTAGGAACTTTAACAAAATACACTAACGTCTAACCTAGCGTGTGGTGTTTTCCATGAGACAATAGTGCATGTGTGTGGTTATCGGAAGTCAATGGCAGCCTTCAGTGGAAAGTTCAAATATTGACACAGGCAACAAGCGACCAAAAAAAAATGTCCCCACCCACACACCACTTTCCATCAGACACCTGTTACCGGTTTGCTCTTATTGCACTGTCAGTTTGATTCTGTTTTCAGTCTCAATTATGAAGTGACTGTTTTCAGTTTATGTTGCTCATGTACAATGTATGGCAAAAAAGCACTTTTGAAGACTTTGTGCCAGTCGCTAAGTAAACAATGTACATTGACTTACGGTACATTTACTGGCCACATTACCCTTGAGGTAGAAATTGTTTTTTTGTTTTTAAAAATGTAGCCCCCCCAAAGCCATTTGCACATAGCAACAACCACCTCCTAAAAAAGTCTCAATAATCCATGTCTGAAAGGACATTGGAAGTCATCAACCAATTTAATTTCAAGAATCCATTAAAGTACAATTTTTACCATTTCCAACACTTTGAAAGGCGAACTGCGATAGTTTTTGTCCACTTTCCTCCAAAATGTGGTCCTTGTATACTGGGCCCAACACCAAATTGCTAAAGGTTTGAATTTTTGTTGGCCAAATTTGACGACTCAGCTTAAAGCATGAATCTTCAAAATTTCATCACTCCTTGCAGCTTATATTCTTATTTTCTCATAAAGTGGCCAGTAAATGCAAGCTTTTGTCATTACTTGACAATGTTTAAAAAAAAAAAAAAAACTTTTGTCATTTTGTTTGCAGTCCCAACCCTGCGCATGTGTAGTGTAAATATTGTACTGTCAGAGATAAAGTCGCACTCTTAACAGAAACCCGTGCTGCTAATTTAAATACTGGTTGATACCATGAAAAAAAGCTTACCCCAGCTTCGTGGCTGCACACTAGGGCGCCAGTCCTGGGGTGTTTTGTGCTACTCCGTGAGCGGAGTTTTCTTGAGTCAACTGAAAGCAAATTGAAGTGTCGAATAGTTAGATTTTTCCATTCTGAGACAAAAAAGTGAAAAGCTTGCCAGCTTTTTTTTTTCTTCAGTGGCCATACTGTAATGCTCTTCCTCATTTGAAACGAGTCTGCCTTCCTGAAGCGACATGAAGCTGGTTGTGTTTCTGTTAGTCCCTCTACTACAAATACATAAAACGCAAGGTAAGCACATCTGTTTTCTTGTTTTGTTTGGCTCATTGCCAGTAGGAACCGCCCAGGGAATTTTCCATTGAAGTGTAGGGAAAATGCAGTTTACTGTGATGTCTTTGGAACCACAACAACAGCTGTGGTGAAAAAAACAGTATGTGTGTGAAGAAAAGGAAGCAAAAAAAGTAAAACATGTCTTGGGAGAATGAGTTGTTGTTTTGGGAAGGCAAAAAAAACCCATTTTATTTTCTGTTGAAACTTTTTTTTTAATGCCTTTTTCACTTACCTCTTGCACCACAGAGACCAGACGGATGATACAAAATGACTCAAGAGTTATACAAAGTACGCAATGCAGTGAGAAGTATTTTGTCAGAGGGTTGCTTGTCCAACTGGACAATATTTGGCACAAAAACAATTGAGCAACTTTGAATTTGTGATGTTACCTCATGATGTGACGTGCAACGAAACCACATTTGTCTGGTTTGGCCTCTCCTTTATTTGCATGAAAACACTCAAATAGGAATTTAAAAAAAACCCGAAGCTGCACTTCTGGGCAAATAAAATTTGAGAGTTCTCGTCATGCTTACTGTATGATTCCTCAGATAATGCATTTAAAAATAAACCGTGCTTACAGTATGTCGAACCATGCTTCCTGTTCTTATAACTGATTTCCTCTTCTCGTTGACTTTTTTAAAAAAACTTGATTTGAAAGGGAAATGCATTTAAAAAAAAGAGAAAATGAAAAGTAATACTTTTTCAATTGTTCTATAATTTGTAAACAGAATTCTTTCTCCACTTTAATAGATTGGAATAACTTTAGCAATTTTCATTTTTGATGGAAAGATACCAGCTTTGAATGACAGGTTGCATATGTGCGTGAAAGGTCGCACTACGTATTCTATAATCTGCCTGATTATTGTCATATCAATATTAAAGCAATCAGTTGACTTATTATTTGTAAAAGTTTTTATAAACTGGGGGTTTGGCTGCCGCTGCTCTCCCACAAACGTTTGTGTTTTACGGTGTTTTTACGGTGTTTTTACGCTCGATTGTTTTACTGTTTCGCATGGAATCACTATCATCATCTCACAGTCATTCCACCCAGCCCCCATTCACGCCTGCCTCGCACTCTCAACTATCTTCGACTGTTTCGTTCCGGCGTCTCAGCGTCCTAGCCGTCAACCTGTCGCTCCTCCATTGACCTGTCAAGGGTCTGCTCCAGTCCTCGGTGGCCGAGCTCCTTCGGCTCCGCTTCCAATGGCTGGGCCCTCCTCCTCCTGCTCTACACCGGCTCCCGGACATCGTTCGCTTTCCTTCCCGGAAATATATTCATCGTGGGTCTCGTCGGGGCTTCTGCCTCAACCGATCCAACACCATCATCTCCTTCTGGTCTTCCTCCCGTCGGCCATCCAGAAACGCCGGCCGATCCATCGACCATCGTGCGTTAGCCGGCTTGGCTAGGTCGGCTAGACTTGCCTACCCGCCTTAAATCTTTCTTTCTTTCTTTATTATTTACTTTTGGTTATTACTATTGGTCTTGGCTGTACAGTGTCCTTGAGTGTTGTGAAAGGCGCTTACAAATCCATCCATACATCCATCTTCTACCGCTTATCCGGGGCCGGGTCGCGGGGGCAACAGCTTTAGCAGGGAAGCCCAGACTTCCCTCTCCCTAGCTACTTCTTCCAGCTCTCCCCGGGGGATCCCGAGGCGTTCCCAGGTCAGCTGGGTGACATAGTCTCTCCAGCGTGTCCTGGGTCTTCCTCGGGGTCTCCTCCCGGTGGGACATGCCCGGAACACCTCACCAGGGAGGCGTTCAGGAGGCATCCGAATCACATGCCCAAGCCACATCATCTGGCTCCTCTCGATGTGGAGGAGAAGCGGCTCGACTCAGAGCCCCTCCCGGATGACCGAGCTTCTCACCTTATCTCTAAGGGAGAGCCCGGACACCCTCCAGAGAAAACTCATTTCAGCCGCTTGTATCCGGGATCTCGTTCTTTCGGTCACGACCCATAGCTCGTGACCATAGGTGAGGGTTGGGACGTAGATCGACCGGTAAATTGAGAGCTTCGCCCTTTGGCTCAGCTCCTTCTTCACCACGACAGACCGATACAACGTCCGCCGTCCGCTTACAAATGTGATGTATTATTATTATTATAATATTTGATACTTCTTGTTTTAGAGCAGTAAGGAACATCTTGGAGTTTTTTTCTACGTATCCATCTATTTCAAACAAGTTTGTTGGATCAGGAATTTGTTTTGCTAGGTTCCTGCCGATGTTGACAAAATACTCATTAAATTCAATTGCTATTTCTGCAGTTTTTTCCAAAATAGTATTTTTGCCTTATTTCTGTTATACGAGTTGTTTATTTAGCTTTTCTATCAAAATAATTATGAAAAACTGCAAAAACAGGTAGGTGGTCACTTATGTCATTAATGAGAAGTCCACTTTCCATTTTATGATCAATCTTATTTATAAATATGTGATCTATTAATGTGGCCGTGTCAACTATTAGGTTTCAGGATTACTGGGAAAAAGCTGTTGCTGTACATAGTATTTATGAAGTCAGTTGCTTTTTTGTGTCCATTTGGGTTTAATAAGTCAACGTTAAAGTCACCACATATTATTAGTGTTTTCTTATCGTTCTAGTAACTGAGCATATCTGTTAGTTTTTTATTGAATGTGTCAATACATGATCCTGGTGTCTTATAGATGCAACTTGTGATATTTGATGCCTTTTTATTATGTATTTCAATGGTTAGACATTCCATTAGGTTTTCTGTGTTTGTCAATCTCTCGATTTTATTGCATTTAAGTACTTTGTCTACATATATTGCAACCCCCCCTCCTTTTTTGTTTTCTCTATTAGTTGCAAACATTTCATTACCTTCCATTCCCATTTCAGTTGTTTTATCTTCATCAAGCCAAGTTTCTGATCTGGCAATTATTTTACATTTATTGAATTTAGTCAGGTATTCTTTGATTTTTGACAAGTTTTTATAGAGACTTCTACTGTTTAAGTGTATAACTGAAAGTGCATTTTCCAATTTTATATTAGTGTTGAATTGTTCATCCAGGTAATAGAGTTTGTTACCCTTTGTTTGTTCTTGAAGAAGTTATTGTCTGGGTCCAAATGGTTCTCGGGATCGAATGGCTTATAGTCAATATCTTCAAAGGGTTGGAAGTCCATGTTTTTGGGATGTGAATTTCCCGCTCCCACGCGGTCGTCGATGGCTCCCTCGCGGTCGTCGTTGGTTCCCTTGCTGTCGTCGCTCGCTCTCTCGCCGTCATCACTGGGTCCCTCGTGGTCGCTGGCTCCCTTCCGGTCGTCACCGACTCCCTCACGCTTGCCTGCTGGCTGCCTCCCGGCTCTCTCACGCGCGCTAGCTGGTTGTCTCTGGCTCCCTTGCGGTCGTCGCTGGCTCCCTCGCGGTGGTCGCAGGCTGGTTGTCTCCCGGCTTCCTCACGGTCGCTGGCTTCCCTGCGGTCATCACTGGCTCGCTCACGGTCGGTCGTCGCTGGCTCCCTCGCGGTCGGTCGGTCTTGAAAAAGTTATTGTCCGGGTCCAAGTTGTTCTCGGGGTCAAATGTCTTGTGGTCAGTGGGGTTGGAAGTCATCAAAGGGTTGGAAGGGTCATCAAAGGGTTCGAAGTCCATGATTTTTGTATGTGAATTTCCTGCTTCAGTAGGATCAGAGTTTTTATCGTCTGGTGGTGAATAATTCTCAGTATGCTGCTTGATGGTCCGCCAATGAGTGAAGGGTGGGCGTGTAAGTGGACACTAAAGGGACGCCCGAAGCAGGTACCAACACCTGTAGAGAGTGTGGCTATGTGCATTGTTGCAAAACAACATCGGTTTTGGTTTCTAAGAACCCCCGAAAATAAATTCTACAAAGAGACACGCCTACGAAGCTCAGTTCAAACTTCAAGCCATCGGTTATGCTTTTGGCATGCGTGCCCATTTCACAGCAGCGGTGAAAAACCAAGTCAAGCAAATTAACTCTGAGCTTGCCGTTATTCCCGGAGGCTTGACTAAAGAACTCCAACCGCTGGACATCGGCATAAACCGGGCGTTCAAAATCAGTTGCGACCGGGCGTTCAAAGTAAAGTTGCGAACGGCATGGAAACAATGGATGATCGATGGCAAACACAACTTTACAAAGAGTGAGAGGCAGCGCTGGGCGAGTTACGCCACAATTTGCAAATGGATTGTGGCTGCTTGGACGAACGTGTCTGCTTGCACTGTTGTTCGAGTTTTTGGCAAAGCCGGCATCATTTGTGTGGAGCCACATGGCAATGAGAGTGACTCTGAGAACGAGAGGGAACGCAGCGTTTTTGATGGATTACGGTACTTGCACAATTGTTCAATTCTTTCTACACACACACGTGCTGCCACCATGTTTCGCTCTGTTCTTTACTTTCAAATGTGGGAAAGCTTCACCCGAGAGAAATGTTGACCCTGCTGTTGGTGCTCCTTCTTTCCGCTCTGCAATGCGTAGCAACTCACACTTTAGCATGCGATGCGTTCAATGACAACTGGGATGTGCAGTCCTCGGCTTCTGATACAGAGGATGAGGACTCAGATGGATTTCTGGGTGATGATTGATCGAAAAACGTAAGCACATTGTACGATGGCTAAATAAAATACAACGGGACTCAGTTTTGCTTCCGCTGCCTTTTTAAAAACGTGTTTTTAGCTTTTATCTGTATGTCTTGGCATGCTACCGTATGCTTCAAGCTAACGTGTTTTTAGCGTGCGCGCATGCATGCCGTATGTTTAAGCTGGCATTTGTTTTACCACTTTAAAACTGCGTCCAATGATACAGTGTGTGTTGTCTATATGTGAAATACAGAAATAGCACCCATTAATGAGACTGGGTCCAACCATACGGTGCGCCGAATGGTCGTGAAAATACAGTAATTGGAAGGGTCGGGGAAATGACATACACAAATGAAATGAACACCACAGGTTACTTTTTAAAGATTTTTATTGATTTTGGAAGCTTTCCCTGAAAATTAAGGACAATTAAGAACATCATTTTACAACTTCTTTTTTTTATGGATTTTTAAAATTAACTTTAAGGACCTGTGGGAACCCTGTAAAAAAGAAGTAAGATTAAGGGAGATGTTTTTTCAGAAATACTAAACTAAATAAACATTTAGACATTTTTTTAAAACTGTTGCAATTTGTGCAGGGTAGGTTAATTCATGCCCCTGCGACCATCAAGAGGATAAGCAGATCAGAAAATGAGTGGATGGATAAAAATAAAAGCCATTTGTAAAAAATGTTAAGTGGCAAAAATCGATTTCAATTTTTTCTAAGGAGAGAAGTTATCATTTTTTTCCCCTTGATAAATGTTGTGACGGAAGAAAAAAGTAGTATTTTGCTTTAAAAAAAGAGAACAGTACAATAACTATGTATTGTTTTCCACGTATTGTCTTTTTTTTTCTTGACAGTCTTTTTTTCTTGGAGGACAATTAACAAAGATCAAATTACATTTTAAATCAAATGACCCCCCCCCAAAACCCCTCTGGAAAAAAGGCCAAATATCATTTAAAAGTTTTGGTGATCAGTTATTCAATTGTTATATTGCGAGGTTGTTTTATTCCGGTGTTGTTATTTATGATTGTTGCCGTCTGATTTTTTTCAAGGGTCTGCAGCAGAGAGCAAGTTTGTCAAGCTAGGAGCTGACGTCGGTTTGGATGTAAAGAAGCCTGTAGTTTTTACACAGCACGAAGACATGTTCTTTTGGAAGGTCAACAGAAGTTTGGACATTTTTAGATCAGACAATAACACATCGACAAAAATATATCCCACCTACAAAGGAAGAGTAGTGGTACTCAAAAACTTTTCCTTGGTATTAAAAAATGTACAAGAGCCAGACGCTGGACTTTACACTGCAGTACTCAGTGGTAAACAAAATAAGCTGGCCGAATACCAACTTCACATTCAAGGTATGTCATTGATTGAAAAGATGTTGATGGCCCTTTTTGACTCAGAAATGTCTTGCACTTCCTGAAATGGAAGGAGAGTGAAACATGTTCAAGGAATATTAAAAAAAAAAACTAGTCTTAAAGATGCCTCGGTTCAATTTGATTATTTGCCACATATATTAATGCTGTTCTTGAGAAACAAAACATCATAGGGTGATCAACATGGCCACAGTCAAATTCACTCAGGATCATCATTGTTGTTTGAGAAATACAAATGCATTTGTCCCTCGGGTCAAACTGACCCAGGAACAGAAGTCCAGTGTCATGAAATCCATGACTCACAAACATTACCGGTTAAAAAACAAACAAACAAACATACCGGTGTGCTAAATATGCCCTGGGTCAAACTGACCCAAGAACATGAATGCTGTTCTTAAAAATGCATCACGCCTCCAGTCAAATTGACCCAGGATAATGACAGTCAAAGTATTGTGACAGAAGGGTTAAGAAATACCCAGGGTCAAAATGACCCAGAAGCATTGCTACTGAGAAATTCAAGAAGTGTAACACCAGACTGACCCTGAGTCTCAACTCAACTGTTTTTTAATGAGCACTTTAAAACAACCATCACTGTATTATACATCAACATCACGGTACCTGAGAAAAGAACGGAGCAGATCAATTCGACCCAGGGCGATTATAGCAATTTACTAGACCTGAATGTCAATGGGCAGTCAAACATTCCATGGGTCACACTGACCCAAGAAGATTATTTCTGCCTCTGCAAAACTTTTCCACCTGTATACTAACGAATTGACATTGAATTTTACAGCCGCGGTGTCTCCCGTCAAGCTGGAGGTGGTGTCACTGTTTGCTGACTCCGACTCATGTAACTTGACGGTGACCTGTCGGAGCGACAAAACTCACCTCAACGCCACGTTTGAATGCCGACATGCTAACTGCACTGCAAAGGATGGAGGCGAGCCGTCAAATGCAGATTGGCATCTCGTGGTCTTCATCTTAAATTCCTCTATCGTGTGCCGACACAGCAACCAGGTTAGCGAGATGAAGGAGGCAAAGGCTCTTCAACAAGTCTGCCGGCAACATGGTGAGTACTCAGTATGCGGTACATATGTAATCTAGTGGCCTGTGGGTCTGTTGTTATGCAAAACCCAGCAAAGGCACGATTTCTATTTGTGGTCGTTTTCATAAAGAGATCCTGCAAAACTGGTGCAGCAAATCCAGAATGGTAGAAAACTCAGTGAAGGCAAAATATTGTATGTGGCCTTTGTATACTTTCACACAGAGATCCTGTGCTGCTTATGAAAATCAGCCAGGAAAAAGACATGCACCGTATAACGGGCTTAAAAAGTTGATTTCATTTTTTTCTGTCTTCCACAGTACCCAAAGAAATCTCAGTCTTTACCTGGATCTGGATCTGTACACCAATAGTAATTGGCCTTGCCCTTGGTCTTATATTTGCTTTAAGAAGTAAGTTTTCCTCATTGTTGCTCTAATCAAATCCCAAAGGTGTTAACTGATGACGAGCACCTTATCCTAAACCTAGTCCTACCCAAGGTGCCCCTTTCAAGAACCGAAGTGACATTTCATCTTGTGTAGAAAACCAATCAGAACCCATTGTACTTGATGTGTCGGCCCGGAGCCAGACCCCCACGCCTTCTCCCGGGGACCAGGGGCGCGCCGAGGCGTTCCCGGGCGTCAGCTGCAGGATCCGGTGGGCCGACACCAAAGAGGCGAGAATCAAAGGTTTCTTAAGCAAACCGCAGCTCAGAGGACACACCAGAAGTTTCAAAGAGCTTGAAGCCGAGATCGTTCGAAGTCCAAAAATAAACTAAGTCCAGAGGCCAAGGTGCAGGCTGGTCACAAACGAGTTTATTCAATCAAAACCCGGAGAGGTACAGATGTGCACATCACAAGAACTCTGAAACTCCTCGCAACATACACAGGTTTTATAGCGATATGAGATGCAACCCCTCTTTTTTCCATTGGTTGGTGTCTAAGATATTTTGTTACCTTAATGGTATCATACTGCGTTGTGTATTCTGATTGGCTGTGGCTTTCCTCGCTATCTAGATTTTAATGGTAACTCCAAGTACTCCATAACTTAGTTTGTAGATTATAATGGTATCACACTTGTTCTATTTATTAAAATATAATAGGGGCCCCTACTGGGCCTTTTTATGATTGCTTGAGGTTTTTACCATGTATGTATGGTCGCCTTGTGTTGACCCTTCCTGAGTAGACAATGACTGGTTTTAAAAGAGGCTTTTTATGGTTGCTTAAGGTTTTTTCTATGATTGTATGTATGGGTTCCTTGTGTTGATGGCCCCGGAGCAGACAATGACCGGTTTCTTGTTTTTGCCGTGTTTGCTCATCTTCCGCAGGCGATGCCTGTAGGCTTCCTCAACGTGGGTCAGATGACGGACAACTTGTCTTTCTTACCAATGACTTTTAGGGGCGACCATCCTGTTTTGCTCGTGACAACCATACTTATTTTCCACTTTCTTCTACTTCGTTAATATACCATTAGCTTCTGGGTTCTGTATTTGCTTGACATTAATTCCTCTATTCGACAACCGTATGCCTGTTTTCTCTCTATCAGCTATGGGTTATTGAAGTGGTTTAACACATCATTAATATAAAACAGACACTACATACTCCTCCCCTTACCGTAGTCTAAATCATTGGCTCCCTTACACTAATCCGAGTGCCATTTAATCCAAATCGTAAACCTAACCATAAACATAGTCCTCTGACCCACGATTTAATGGAAATCATCAATCTATTCTCTTGTTCTTATTCCCCAACTACAGTCCCAATTTTTGCTTTCTTTACCCTAATACTCGCATCATTTTATCTCAATGCTGAACCTCTCAAAAGCCTTATCCTCACACCCAAACCCTGGTTTCCCTTGCATTAATACCAGTAGAATTTAATCGACTGTAAATCCTCAAACTTTCTGAATCCCTCCATCCCTAGTCCTAACAGTGAACACACATTTGCCCAAGTACCTCACCATCATTCCCTAATACCAGTCTGAACCATTAACCCCCTTACATAAACGCAAGTACCAGTTACTCTGCCCCTGACACTACAATAATCCAAGTTCAATTTACCACAATGGAGCCAAGCTTCTGTCCCCAGACCCGAACCCTTCACTCCTTATCCAAACCGTAGCCATATCCTAAATTGTTTTGTGGTCATACAACTGCGGGGATACTGTGGAATTACTGGCAAGTAACTTGTGCAAATACCCTTCAGGAAGAAAAAGACAGGCCACCAGAAAACCTGAAGGATGTCAAGTAAGTCCTGGAATCGTACAATCTGCCAAAAGGCACAGAAACCAAATTATACTTTAACATTTTTATTCAATTTCCTTGCAGGAGATCAATCTGGGACCAAATATGGATGCCAATGATATCGATAATGGCACTACTCCAAACTCTACCTACTCCTTGGTGGGACATCACAAAGGACCGGGTGAGACCATGTACACTCAAGTTCTGAGACCTGCGAAATTACCTAAGATGCCGGAAGCGGACCCCAAGCAGGTCACAAGGCAGAATAATAGCAACTCGCTATTGGTATTGTAACTATTGCTGTCAAGTAATCAAAAAATTGTAAGATTAATTAATTATGATCTGCAATTAATTGATCTAATTAATCTATATTTTAATCAAATCTAAAAAGTGCAGAGAAAACCCCTATTTTCATTTTTAATTCATTACATTATTGAGGCAACCTTTTAGTTTTGACGACCAGGGGGAATATCACTGGGGTTTTTGGGGGGTAAATCTCTAAATAATAAAATAAAAATAGAACATCAGGTCCATAAAAAGTGCTTAGGTTAACATATCAAAAAGAGTAAGAACATTTTTCTGAGCAATACAAGTACTCTTAGGATAATAAAAAATAAACAAGAGCCCCTTAAATCACAGTGCAATGTAAATTAGCACTTCAGAAATAACACTGTTCATCATAAATAAAGTGCTGAAATAAACATCAACCACTTCTGGTTGGCTACTGAGGACACAGCAACTATGCTGACTTCATGCCTAGTACGCAAGGTGTTCTCCTCGAGTTTAGTTTGGTGAAGCGCTTTGCTTTAGTTCGCTATATTGCTAACACTTTTGGTGCTAACTTTAGCTGTGAATTAACTTGCGACTGGGCGCTGTGCATTAATGGGGGATGCTAAACTTGAGTTCCTTAGGTGGTCAGTAAACTCCTTCCTACAAATTTGGCACAACACTCTACTTTTATCAATAGTGCCGTCAGGGTGTTTTTGAAAAGTAAATTTTTCATTCATTGTGCCGAGAATTCTCGCATGCTCCCCCATCTCCTCTCCTCACCGCTGCTTACTGAGCCTGCCCAACTCCAATGGGAGCCAATCAGTTTATGCTCAACAAGCCCAAACATAATGACAGCTAATCAATGTCCGTCTCAGGCTCTGACTGACAGTTGTTTGACCACCCTCAACTACTCGAACACAGGAAGCCAACACATGAAAAGGGAGATTATAAAAAGGCAATCAACAATAAAGTTAGAGATTAATATTTAGATTAACGCGATTAAAAAACATAATGCGCTAAATATGATAGCAATTAATTATTCACAATTAACGCGATAAATTGATACCTCTAATTGTAACAATACGCTCTTTCTATTTATACGTTTCCTTGCCTGTAGATTCTCAGTTAATTAGCACATGGTTTTCCACAAAAGTTGAAACAAGGCAGCTAGACTCTTAATAACTGTTGAAAACATTTCACCTTTAATGCAAAAGGCAAATTGCAATTGCAAGTGCGGAGTCACCCTATTTTTGTCTTTAGTGGGTTGTATCCCATCGAGGTCGCTGCTTGATGGTTGTTCTTTTGTGAATGTTTAGTTTTCCTGCTGCTGCTTTTGACCAGTGATTGCTCTTCACTTTGTCGGTATGTCTTTGCATTAAATACTTTTGTACTTTTGAGTCTACGTTTGTGGGATCTGATTGCCGTTCAGTTTGTTCCCGAACTGTGTCAACAGTAGTGCTTGAACTTGCATATGAGCAAATTTACAAGTTCCATATGATTTTTTTGACTTGTGCTGCAAGCAAAGATTTGAGTTACGGATTCATTTTTATCCTCAACAACCAACTGAAGTAAAAAAAAAAGAGCAATGAAGGTGGAATCTCTTAAATGTAACCACAATTCACCAACAAATCAATTTACAATCTTTTCACAATTGTTGCTTGAGTTCGTGAACTATACTACTTGACATCTAGGCACCGTAAATGGCATCGGCTCTGTACATTGCATTGTCAGGTATCTGTTTTTTTCCCCTTTCTGTACATTTTTGCCAAACCTCTTGGTTTTGGCACCCGAAGAAAGTGATATTACTCAGCTGTTACTGGCGACAATAGAAGCTGGTCTTTACGTGTACTTATGATGTTTTGTTATATTTTCATATTTCCATTTTATAGTCTTATTTTTCTTTGATTTAAAAATATAAAACTACTTCAAAAATGCACTGTGGTGTTGTAAAATGTTGAATCCACTGTAAGATTATGCACAGTTTGAGCATTTAATTCAGTGATTCTCTCACATACCCCGCTTTGTTACAGTTGCAGCGGTTGCAAAAGCGCCATATCAATAAAGATGAGTTGATTTTAACTCAGGAAGATATCAGAGAGATCATTGCTGCTTTTGAACTGAGAAAAATGAGCAACCAAGGACGGAAGCCTCAACAGTGAGGTCCACCGAAAACCTACCCACACAGATCAGACCTATTTTTTGACCTCCATCTCCCAAACCCTACACTCTCAGACCAAGCTGTTGCACCCCAAGGACAAAAGCAACCTCAGCAATGTTGAATACAGTTCAGTTTAGCGTAGTTTGGTGAGGAGTGCAGTGTCTTCTTGATTAGAGAAACCAACAAACCCCAACACGGAACACAGGTCAGCCTCTACAGGTCCAAAGTCAGCAATTCGTTTGCAACGCACCGACAAATAAGGGACTGTCCTTGAGGACAACAATGTTTAAGTTGAAATGTCTCTCACGACTAAGAGTCAGTTCCCGTGGTATAACGTTGGCGGTGTTCTTTGGCTTGAATTTGTTACAAATTTGTTGTTTGCGGTTTTGGGCATGAAACAATTGTGGACAAGTGATGTTTTCCTTAATTCTGACATGGGGGCGCTTTGATGATGCGTCAAGGAGCTTTTGACACAGGACATCATTGGGATGTAATGGCATGACCCAATCTTGCGGCATGCCACCCAAGTTCCCTTGCTGCATGTCATTTGTGCCGCGACCCGGCAGGACTACAAAGTGTCACGAAATGGTCAAAATTCAAGATGAATTGTGTGGATGGTAGACTTACAAGCAAGTGCGTAGAATGTGTGTACGAGGAACTGCGACAGACCCGAGGTCTCAGCGACGCACTTATAATAGTCGACCATGTGGAGTTTCACGTCCATAAGATCATCATGTGCAACTGCAGCCCGTATTTTGGGTGAGTGCATCCCTCACAAAACCTCATAAAACCTGGTCTGAGTTGAACATTTGCAGAGCATTTGTCAATGTCTTCATTTTGAAATGAACATTCAATGTTAACACGCTGGTTCTCAAACTGGGGTAAGAGGACAAAGCTTGTAAAACAATTTTGAACTCTTTCCAAATCAACTTTTGACCAATTAAACGCTCTGAGATGCCCCACAAATCTGACAGTGTACATGTTTCTATTTTTCACAACATTCACACCTCCACCCCCAACTTGTATCACAGCATCCATCCATCCATTTTCCACTGCTTTGTATCACAGCATTACAACTTTTAAGATCCTTTAGAGGTAGATCTGACAATTACGGGTGTTTTATAAGGGTGTGATTGGAAAAAGGTTTCTTACCCCCCGCACCTCCAAATTTAAGAATGCTGGTCATCGCTCATTCGTACGTTTTAAGAAATGTTGAAATCTTTTGTCTGTGTCCCCAATGCTCAGAGCCCTCTTTCTACGTTGGTCCACCCCAGACCAGAAGGTCTATGCCATCCAAGGTCTTCCAGCTCACTTAATGCAGCTCTTCATTGATTTCGCGTACACCGGTTATGTGTTGGTGACAGAGGACAATGTCAAGGACTTGTTGATAGCCGCTGACAAATTCAACGTCATAGGCATTGTCGAAATCTGCTGCGCGTTTCTAACAGAACAGCTCTGCCCGGAGAACTGCATCGGCATCTGGCAGTTCACGAGGAACTGCCACACCCCTCAGCTGCAGAGCAATGCCTACAATTATATTTTATACCATTTTGAGGAGGTTTCTACATCGGATGAGCTGCGGCAACTCTCCATGCAGGATTTGAGTGACATGCTCGACAGAGACGACCTGATCGTGAAAAAGGAGAATATTGTTTATGAGGCCATCCTACACTGGATTGCACAAGAGCCTTGGGAGCGGGGCAGAAACATGCCGGTGCTCCTAGCCAAGGTAAACTGCAGTTACATTAACCACAGCAAAAACAATCTACAATCATCAGGGTTGAAGTTACGGTAGTCAAGACTAACCAAAACTAATAACTAAATGAGCCCCCATATACAGTCGGCAGTCAACATTCCAATTGACAGCTTAATTCTCCACAATCAGTTCTCCAGTGCACACAACTGATCACGAGCCCGCCAATGACTTACTTGACAATTCTGCGGAAAAATTGATTGCAATCCCCGTTGACATCTTTATGCCGGACAATCTGGAAACCACTTTCGACAACTTCACGGGACAATTACTCACACTGACTTTGAAAACATCTTCCATTGGCAACTAACACTTTACACGTCACGAAAATTCATTCCAACTTCCACAAACACTCATTCTGCCAAACAACCTTGATAACTTTACTGATGAGTTGATTGCACCCAAACACCCTGGTGGTAACGTTATGCCAAAAACTGATTCCTCCAACATCATCATCAACAATGGGTCGCCACCCATGTCCAACATTTAACAACACCCGATTGCACCCCGATTGATAACGGCATCAATCGAGGATCCCTTCCTTGTCAAATTTGCCTAAGAACTGATTATGCACACTCTAACAAATTCTTCCTATTCTCAATACTTGACAAAACCCTGACAATGGTCATATGTATAAGACTTGTGTGACAACCCCAAAAATCTTCTTGCAACTCTAGGTCCGTCTTGCACTGACCAGTCAGGAGTACATTACCATCAACGTGCTGACAAACCAGCTGGTGCAGAACAGCCGTGAATGCCAGGAGATGGTCTCCTTTGCGTCACGCGTCATTAGTCACATGGCGAGAAACTCTGTGTCTGCATACTGCAACTTGGTGGCCCGTCCTCGCCTGCCTTCCGCTATCCTGCTGGCCATTGGTGGCTGGAGCGGTCCAAGTGCCACTGAGTACATTGAGGTGTATGATGTCCACGCCAACTGTTGGGACTATCTGTTCGACAATATGGACCAACCCCGAGCGTACTGTGGCGCCACCTTTCTCAATGACGCCATCTATTGTCTGGGTGGCTTTGATGGCACGGAACACTACAATACTGTCAGCCGCTTTGACCTGAGGACGCGCACCTGGCAGGAAGTGGCGCCTATGCACTCTCGCCGGTGCTATGTGAGCGTAACAGTGCTAAACGGCTGCATCTTTGCATTAGGGGGCTATGACGGACATGTCAGACTGAGAACTGCGGAGTACTACACGCCAGAAACCAACCAGTGGACTCTTATTACAAGTATGCACGAACAGAGGAGCGATGCCAGCTGCACCACTCTCAATGACAAGGTGAGTGGAAACTGAATTTGGCTGTCTGTCATCCACGCCTATTCGAATTCATCACCCGTCACACCATGTGACTCCAGATTTACATTTGCGGCGGCTTTAATGGAAACGAGCCCCTGCAAACGGCTGAATATTACAGCCCAGAGACCAACGAGTGGACAGTGATGGCCCCAATGAGCAGCCGTCGTAGTGGCGTTGGGGTCATTGGGTTTGCTGACCATGTTTATGCAGTAAGTACAGTGTACGACAATCTGAAACTTGTACAAAATTTGGTGTCCCAAAATTGACCGAACATTGTGTCATCCAAAATATGTGACCAAAATGTCCACATTTTTCAAGACCTTTGTACACAAATCTTTGTCTAACAAATTTTGGCCACACATTTTAGGATATTTGTCTTGGATATACATTTCGACTACATTTACATAAATTTTGGGTAAATGTAACATTTGTCACACATTTTTGGATTTTTGGACTTGTTTGGACAGTATTTTGAAGTTAAAAAAAATCTTAGGTCTCAATTTTTGGACATGCATTTTTGAATTAAATACACACAAATGTAAATTAAATGTGGACATAAGATGTATTTGGTCACAAATATTTGGACACAAATTGGGACATTTTTACATAACTAGAAGAAGTCTGCAAGATTAAAAGTGAATACATTTTCAACCGATTTAACTCTGTATACTGAACAAATTTGAGGTTATTTCAGTGGTGAAAAGATTAATTAAGATGCTCCTAAAGGTTGGCGGTTACGATGGTGAAGTCCGTCTGACCAGTGCCGAGGCCTACAACCCTCAAACTAACAACTGGATCGTGTTGCCCCCCATGCAATGCCCCCGAAGCAACTTTGGCATTGAAGTAGTGGAGGATTGTCTCATTGTTGCTGGGGGTTACAACGGCGTCTCCACCACCAGCCACGTGGAGTACTATGACCTCACCACTGGTCTGTGGTCTCCGGCTAGCGACATGCGGATTTCCCGTAGCGGTCTCACTTGTTGTGTGATGACCGGACTCTACAACATGACCCAATGTGCTATCATTCGAAATGATCTACCATTGCTCTTCCTGGAAGATGATATGGCAGAAATGGATGATGATATCTAAATTTGAATTATCAACTGCCCTCAGAACGTAATCGCAACCAAGAGGGAAAAATGAATAAAAGATGAAAAAAACTCATTACAACAAAATATGCTGAGTCATACTTTATTTTGTCATTTACACTGATATGTGAATATTTGAGAGAAGTATCTTATTTAGGGATCAATAAAATGTTCATTTGGAGATACATTTTGTGCTTTTGTAAAAGACTGATATAGAACTGATCTACTATCTACTGATCTACTGTATTTCCCCCCCATTACTTAGCTGAGGGATTCAAGTCAAAAGTGTTTGCACAACATCACATCACGACCACAACCATCAATGGAGGTTTTGCATACCAAAAGAATTTACCATTTGTGGTGGTTGTGCAGGCTTCCAATTTAAGAGCTTAAACATTTGGGTTTTCCACATCAACTCTGGCTGGTGCTGCCCTAACCAAGCCTCATTGCATAAACCGATGAAGCCTCGGATGAGAGGCAAAACATCTTTATTCTAATTTGTATTAAACCGAATCTCTTTTTTTTAATGCATCTATCTGGCATACATAGGAAGTGACTGGTTTCCCAGCTGTCTCTGCCATTGAGGATGAGAAGGAGGAAGAAATTGTGCTGGGATTTTGGCCGCCATTGAGGGGTCTGGATTGGGGCGCCAATTAAGCCACCACTGCTTGTCGGCAATTTCCACAATGGTGGCTCAGAAAATGTCTCATTACAAGTCCAGTTCCTTGTTACACTCTCAGTTACACACTCCTTGATCACATCTTAAGTTGCTCATTCACTGCTATTCATCGGTCTCGAAACCAAATATGCAAACGGAAAAGGTTGGCAGTGAATGGGTGGCAAGCCAAATTATGATATTCTTAACTTACTTTTGGGTGGGATGACTATTATCTTTGTAAGACTGATACAGAAAAAGGTATATATGGGATTGGAAATTTAATATTTGCAGATGTTTAATATTTACAGAGGTTAAAGTTTTGGAGTCTACAGTTTCCACACTGTTTGGGTTGGAATATCTTATTCCAACACCAAATTTAGAGACCCCGTCTTTTCTTGTCTACACCTAAGGTGGCAACTCTGGCAAACCAAATTCTTCACAACTTACTTTTTGGGGGTGTCTAATGTCTTTGGCATGAGACTGAATATTGGATATGGTTATTATGGTATTAGAAATATTGTATCATTGGGCTTTTTAGAGTTGAAGCCAGTGATGCCTGCTTTAAATGCAAAGCACAGAAGCCTTGATGATGTGGATGATGTCACCGCAGATGGCCAACATGGCTTTTGACACAGAATGCCACCATGATGTAAATGTAGAAGTCTCCCCCTGCTTACAGCATTCTACGCTTTACTATGCGACTTCCGCTGAGGCTTCGGCAGAAGTCGAAAGCGTTGAAGACATGGCAACAAATTCAAGATGAGTTACGATGGACAGTTGTTATACAAGTCTGGCTCCGTGTACAACCAACTACGCCTAACGAGAGAACTGAGTGACGCCGTCATTACGGTCGATCAAGTCGAGTTTCACATCCATAAGATCATCCTGTGCAACTGCAGCCCATACTTTGGGTGAGTTGCTCTCATCTCACGTTATTATTGACCAGAGGTAGGGGATTTGCATCACATGACTTGCCTAGGGTCAGACAGAAGTCACCAATAATACTGATTGCTTGGGAAACTTGACAAGCCTTGCCAGTTTGGAAATCTGCACTTGTGTAGTGCATGCAATCTGGCGATCTGCAATCTGGCGACCCATCAGTATCCTATGACGCAGAGCACCTCATGGAGGAAGCATTATGGAGAGAGATCGGAAGATTATCACACTTGTTTTCAATAAGTGACAGTAAAGAACTAGACAATAGTGGTTTGAGAACCCTTAAAATTGTACTAGATTCCAAATGTATAAGTACAGACAACTATAATATAGCCTACTGCCGCGGCCAATGTGTAAATAAACAAGCTGTGACTGAGATCGTAGTACTTGAATTGACTTTCTTTACCCAAGAAATGACTCGACGTGACTTGCTTTAAGTTGATTTGGGACTCGACTTAATCGCTTTGAGTTGCTTTGAGCATATGTGACTTGTTACCAAAATATCCTGTTCTCTGTCCTTTTCAGAGCCCTCTTTCTACGTTGGTCCTCCCCAGACCAGAGGGTCTACACCGTACATGGTCTGACAGCTCCCTTTATGCAGCTATTCATTGACTTCGCATACACCAGGTCTGTGTCTGTGACAGAGGAGAACGTACAGGACTTGTTGATTGCTGCCGATAAGTTCAACGTCATTGGCATCGTTCGATCCTGCTGCACATTTCTAAAAGAACGGCTCTGCCCGGAGAACTGCATCGGGATCTGGCAGTTCACAAAGAACTGCCACACTCCAGAGCTAGAGGACAATGCCCACCAGTACATCCTGTACCATTTTGAGGAGGTTGCGATGTCGGATGAGTTGTGGCAACTCCCCATGCAGGACTTCTGTGACATCCTCGACCGGGATGACCTGATTGTGAAAAAGGAAAACACGGTTTACGAGGCCATACTCCAGTGGATAGCACATGCCCCTCAAGAACGAGAAGAAAATGTGGCTATGCTCCTTGCAAAAGTGAGTCAACCCCTTTGACATCCTGTTGGGAGTGTGGTGTGGTTGCAATCCGCAAAACATTTTGTTTGTAATGGTATGAGGCCTGTCAAAGAAAAATAACCTGATGTCCTTATAAAGATTGTAAGTACATGAGGGTCGGTCTTGGACATAAGGCCAGTCCGAAGGTCTCTAGATCTCATCTCAATCACATTTTTATTTGGTCTTGTGGAGTAAGACATAAGGGACCAATTAAGACCTAGTCAACACAAAAATGTCAGAGAACCGCAAGGCGTTACCTATGAACTGGATAAATGTACAGCTGTAATTGAAAATCAAAACCACCCCAAAATTAGTTGCCTGTGTTTTTAGATTTGTACGAGTCTAAACCTGAATTGGTTTCTCAATGTGATCTCAACTTACATTTGGTCTTAGTCTCATCTCAAACTCAATCCCTTCTTCATATTGAGTGAGTCTCACTGGTTTGGTCTCAGTTTGGCCTCAACCCCATGAAAATCTTGGGTCTTGTCATTGTCTCTACCTGCTTTGTTTTTAGTCAATACGTTCTCAACTCCTCAAAATCTTAGTCTTCATTTTGTCTCAACCTGCTATTATCTTGGTTTAATTCAATTGCAACCACAAGTTTTGGCCTGGACCCTGCTTTGGTCTTAGTTTGTACTTATCTCAATCAGCTACGATTTTAGTCTTGATTTAATATTAACCCCTGAAAATCTTGGTCTCATTTCGGTTTCAATACCTCTGTGTCTTGGGCTCAACTGAACAAGCATCATACCTACAACTTGGTTCCCGAACTGTCAAAAACACTAACAAAAATGGTACCTAATTCCCCAATGAATGACATATTATAGTGTCTTATGACTTGTAGGTCCGTCTGGCTCTGACCAGTCAGGAGTTCATCACCATCAACGTGCTGACTAATCAGCTGGTGCAGAGCAGCAACGAATGCCTCGAGATGGTGGCTTTCGCAATCAAAATTATACGTCACATGACCGCCAATTCCGTGTCTGGATTTTGCAACCTAGTCGCCCGTCCTCGCCTGCCTTCCACCATCCTGATGGCCATCGGTGGTCGCAATGGCCGAAACTCAGCACACCGTATCGAGGCTTACGACGTGCACACCAACTGCTGGGGCTACCTGGTAGATGATATGGATCAACCCCGTTCGTACTGCGGGGCCGTCTTTCTGAATGACTCCATCTACTGTCTGGGGGGCTTTGATGGGGCGGAACACTACAACACTGTCAGCTGCTTTGACCTCAACACGCGCACCTGGCGGGAAGTGGCCCCCATGCACTTCCGCCGATGCTATGTAAGCGTCACAGTGCTTAATGGGTGCATCTATGCGATCGGAGGCCATGACGGACGTGTAAGACTAAAGTCAGCGGAGTACTACAGGCCAGAGACAAATCAGTGGACTCTTATTGCCAGCATGCACGAATTGAGGAGTGATGCGAGCTGCACCACCTTAAATGACAAGGTAACTGAGCTCAGTAAGGTGCATTTGTGTTTTGCTGACCTTGCTTTAATCGGCTAGTCACCTTCATGTGGTTCCAGGTGTACATTTGTGGCGGTTTTAATGGAAATGAGTTCTTGCAAACAGCAGAATATTATAGCCCAGAGACTGATGAGTGGACAGTGATGCCCCCCATGAGCAGCCGTCGCAGCGGCACCGGAGTCATTGGCTATGCTGACCATGTTTATGCAGTAAGTAGCATATCATAATACAGTAAACCAGGGTTGTCCAACACCTGTCCTCGAGGGCCTCCATCCAGCATGTTTGAGATGTCTCCCATTTGATTCAAATGATCAGCTCATGTGCAAGCTCTGAGAAGTCTGATAAGGATCCTGATCATTTGAATTAGATGTGTTGGAGGTGGGAGACATCTACATGCCGTGTAGAGGCCCTTGACAAGAATAGGACAACCCTACACTAAACTCTGCCGTGAATAGCAAAAAACACCCACATGCTTAGAAAAATACAGAATTGCCTACATTAATAGTTCCAACGTTAATTCTGGCACCAATTATGATCCCACAAAGTTTTAATATAATTTCAAAGTCATTTCACATTCCACTTAAAATGAAATGGTTTACAATTTGATTTCTGAAAAAGAACATACGCATGCCATAAAAACTAACGGTGCCAGTTTTAAACCCAGCTACTCCCTGACATGGAAAGATCTTTGAACAGTTCTAAATGTATGACTTAAAAATACTTATTTGAACCAATGATTACTTTCGAATTAGCCAGGACTTTTTCACCAACTGTGGCTACTTAGTGCGTTACAGAGTTGTACAAATGGTTCGGGGTCACCATGCTGTAACTCTACAAAACACCTGATGAGTGGCTTTGCTGTTAAAAAATGTCTCCTCTCTTAATTGTGCTTTTGAAGGTTGGAGGTTATGATGGTGACATCCGTCTAGCCAGTGCCGAGGCCTACAACCCCCTTACTAACAACTGGATCGTCCTGCCCCCTATGGAATCCCCCAGAAGCAACTTCGGCATAGAAGTTGTTGAGGATCGACTCATTGTTGCCGGGGGTTACAACGGCGTCTCCCCAACCAAGCTGGTGGAGTTCTACGACCTCACCACCGGTCTGTGGTCTCCAGCCAGTGACATGGGGGTCTCTCGAAGCGGGTTGACTTGCTGTGTGATGTCTGGACTTCGCAACATAGCCCAATATGCTATGCTCCGTAACGATCTACCTTTGCTAAGCTTGGAAGATGAAATGCTGACTATTGAGGACTAAGCCAGACTCGGGAGCATTATGCTGAAAAGTGAAAGAAACTGTAAAACTGCTTCAGTACAAGAGAGAAACTACAAGACATAAACAACCTTGAAACTTGTGTTGAACCATGTTTTTATTCCGTTCTTTTAGATATGGACACTAATGAATTGATGCAAAATGCCATCCAGGGAGTCAATAAATTACTGTGTTACCATGTGTTACGAGTGTCCCAAATTTAGAGCTTTTTTTCCAGTCACAAGCAAGCTTCATTTACACCTCCGCTCAAATGAACTTTGAAAAAAAGTAAAGCTACAGCCACTGATGCACTTTCAACCATTGAACAAATGGGACAAACAGCCAGGAATTGTCACTCGGACACTCGCCTTAATGAAACTACATATTATCTGTGTGACCTTTGGCTTAATTACACATGATAAAATCCAATTATTTATGAATTTTCTTATATTCATATGACCACATTTTGTGATGTTTTTTCCCTTTATTAAAATGGAAGTTATTGATGAGATTTCAATTCATTTCAAAGGAAGAACCCAGAATGTCATTGTCCATTGTTCAAAAGCAAGAATAATTCAAATAAGGCTACTCTAGGGGAAGAAACCTGATCCACAATCTCCTTTCAACCCAGGCAACACCTTTTCAAAACCTGCATCCCTCCATCATCATCTGTTTTTGTATGTTTCCTCTATGTATTCCCGGCATCAATTTGTGTAGGAGTTTCTATTACAAGCAATGCAATGTCCAGAATCAAGGTCAGCAGCTCTTCTGTTGTTGTGCAAAACATAGCAAGCAGTGTCCAGCTTCCCCTTTTGGTGTCACCCTGACAGAGGTCAAACTTTGTCAGCTGGTATGCGTCTACAGTTTCAACAGCAGAAAACCTGATTCTTTCCAGGTCTGCGAAGTCGTTCAGTGTTCAGACAGACCCTGTTGAAAAGCCTCCCCTGTGCTATTCCATTGAAGTTTACTCTGTCTACTTAGGATTTTGTTGAAGTGGTGACCACCCGAATTATTTTAACCCTGACTCGAAACTCACCATAAGCAAATGACAACATTCGAGATTAATATATCATTGGAAAAGTTTCATTAATCTTGAATCTTCGTCTCACCATCGGTAGAAATACAATCTTGGTTTAGAAAGTCCAAACCCACCATTGTTTTCTTTACAATTAAAGTACTGCATCTTTTATGATGCGGGTGATGTCACTGCCGATGTCGATGGTGGCTTTTTGAATCAGAATGCCACCATGATGTTATTATGGAGGTCCTTCTAAACTCCTGCTGTGATTGAGCAGAAGTCGAAGCTGTTACAAGAAATGGCAATGTATTCAAGATGAGTAGCAATGGTGCATTTTCATACAAGTCTGGCTCTGTGTACAATGAACTGCGTCTGCGACGAAAACTAATTGATGCTGTCATCGTAGTTGACAAAGTTGAGTTTCACATCCACAAGATAGTCCTTTGCAACAGCAGCCTGTACTTTTTGTGAGTTGATCTATGGTCGGAGAATGCAATACCATGAGTCCCCCAAATTGAAAACATGTTGAATATAATCTCTGTTTCTGATATTTAGAGAACTTTTCCAGCATCACTCAACCCCAGACCAGAAGTTCTATGTCATACAGGGTCTGACGCCAACCTTAATGCAACTTCTCATTGACTTTGTATACACTGGCTCTATGTCTGTGTCAGAGGAGAATGTCACGGACTTGTTGATAGCAGCTGATAAGTTCACTATAACAGGCATCATTCAGACCTGTTGTGCATTTCTAACAGAGAAACTCTGCCCAGAGAATTGCATCAGCATCTGGCAGCTCAGTAAAAATTGCAACACCCCAGAACTGCAGCTCAATGCCTACCACTATATCCTGTACCACTTTGAGGCCGTCGCAAGCTCAAATGAGTTGCAGCAACTCTCCATGCAGGAGTTCTGTAACCTCCTGGACAGAGATGACCTCATCGTAAAGGAGAATACTGTTTGCGATGCCATCCTTCACTGGATCGCACATGCTCCTGTGGAGCGAGGCAAAAACATGCAAGCGCTTCTGGCCAAAGTAAGTCAACAGCCACATCCGGTCTAGAAACACAAAAGAGGTGCTTTAGCACACCTGTCCCCAACCACCTGGCCGTGGTGGGTGCATTTCGTAAGAGCTGCAGAGAAACTGCAGAAAAAAATATTTGATCATCACAGTTTGAAAGAGGTTTTACATTGAAAATTAGGGGGTGTTTCCCTCTCAAACTCATCTGCCCTTGAACTGAGCAGTGGCAAAATCTTACTTCCACATTCAGAATCAAAACAAGTGCAATCTGTTCTAAGCTGACCCTGACATGGAGCCAACAATTGTGATTTACAGTATTTGCTGATGCAATTTAATGATCGTTAGTAGTAATAGGCACTGTTATTGGCAGTGTTAGAAATATTACTCAAGCGTGGTAAGCCATTTGATGATTTATTTCATATCCCTATTATCCAGTTTAAAATCCATGTAATAGTGTGCTCTACTTCAATTATAAGATCATTCAGTGCACTACTAGTTGGCTGTCGAACCCAATGAAAGTTCTTGACAACTCCATTTACTTAATGTGTGAGATGAGAATAAACGCTTTACCTGTTTTGCAACCCAGTGTAAAAGCAAATACAGTAAATCCCCCTCCATTGAAGGGGGTTATGTTCGAGAGCACCCCTGCAATAAGTGAAATCTGAGCTCTCAAAATACACTTTAGGCATGTCATTAAGGCATTCCAAGCATTTAAAACTCAAAATAACGCAGCAAAATGCCTTCAAGCTGTGAAAAAAACAACAACATTGGGACCGCAAACCCGCAACCTATGATGGAAGGTGTTGTACTATAGTACATATATTATTCTAGTATTTCCCCCTCCCCCAAATGGACAGCATGCTGAAAATGGCTGTAGACCCTTGGTCAAAATTAGTGGTTCTTAACCTGGGTTCGATCGAACCCCAGGGGTTCGGTGAATCGGTCTCAGGGGTTTGACGGGGCCTCTGCCATGGAGGTTAAGATACACCCGACGAGCATGTCAATTAGTTATGACACGCCTGCTTGGCCATCACTGGCTGCAGATGATCACATCACATGACATTGCTTGCCCAATAAGTACTGCAGGAAATTTAGTTCGCTCAGTCATCAACGTGCGACTGTAGTGATTGTACATCGTGTGATTTTTTTTTAAAGAATGTTTTGATACATGCTATGTCGAGCAAAAAAAACCCTAAGTGGTCAGACGAATCTGTACCACATGGATTCACATGCATCACGGAACGTGATGGGACTCAGCATCCTTTCTGCATCATTTGTCATGCGAAGTTGAGCAACTCTCGTCTCTCACCAGCAAAACTGAAGGAACACTTCTTAAATTTTTATTTTTCAGGAATGAAAGGTGCGATGAATGTGCATATGAACTGGTTGGGTTCGGTATCTCTAATAAGGTTAAGAACCACTGTTCTACACATTCACATGTTAATATGTTTCTTTCACTTCCTGTTGCCCTGTAGGTCCGTCTAGCTCTGACGAGTCAGGAGTTCATCACCATCAACGTGTTGACCAATCAACTAGTGCAGAGTAGCACAAAATGCCTAGAGATGGTCATATTTGCCACCCGAGTGATGCAATACATGAAAACCAAATCCGTGTCTGGGTATTCCACCCTGGTGGCCCGACCTCGCCTGCCTTCTGCCATCCTTTTGGCAATAGGTGGCTGGAGCGATGCCAATCCGACACACCTTATTGAAGCGTACGATGTGCAAGCTGATTGTTGGGAATATTTAGTGGAACACATGCAACAGCCCCGAGCGTACTGCGGTGCCGTCTTTCTCAATGACTCCATCTACTGCGTGGGAGGATTTGACGGGGCAGAACACTACAATACCGTCAGCCGGTTTGACCTGAAAATGCACACTTGGCAGGAAGTGGCGCCCATGCACTCTCGTCGATGCTACGTGAGTGTGACAGTTCTAAAGGGCTCCATCTATGCATTAGGAGGTTATGACGGACGATTACGACTCAAGACAGCAGAGTGCTACACGCCTGAGACTAACCAATGGACTCTCATTGCAAGCATGCACGAACACAGGAGCAATGCCAGCTGCACAACCCTCAATGACAAGGTAGGCAGAGATTAGCAATGTTTGCTGTTCTCAAACTGGGTCCGCTGTGAGGCAGAGGTCATGGCTCCATAAAATTTGTAATGAACTGTTGTATAATATAAAAACACATTTTAATATTCATATTTTTAAAACTATGGATATTTCAGGTTTCAGGTGAAATTTCTGAAGCCAAAATTATGGTGGCTTTGCAATATTTTATATTACGCACAGCTTTGGCCTGAGCACAAAAACATTGAATGACCAGAGCATATGTTACCTTTTGTTGTATGTATGAGGGCTCCTTGGAAATTAAAAAAACAAACAAACAACTAATCCTTCCCTGTAAAGAATCCTGGACTCAAAAGGTTCGCTCACCTTTGCTTTAATTCATCCGTAATCTCCCGTTTTTTTTTAAGGTGTATGTTTGTGGAGGTTTTAACGGAAATGAGTTCTTGCGAACAGCAGAATATTACAATCCAGAGACCAACGATTGGACAGTGATGACCCCCATGAACAGCCGTCGTAGTGGCATCGGAGTCATTGGCTATGCTGACCATGTTTATGCAGTAAGTGTAGCTTCATGAATCGTAGCTTCTCCCTTCTATTTTGAAACCATTTGAAGTTCTTGCCTTTCCCTTGTGAAGGTCGGCGGATATGATGGTGACGACCGCCTGGCTAGCGCCGAGGCCTACAACCCACAAACCAACAACTGGATCTTGATGCCCTCCATGCAATGCCCCCGAAGCAACTTTGGCATCGAAGTGGTGGAAGATCGCCTCTTTGTAGTCGGTGGTTATAGTGGAGTCTCCACCACCAAGCAAGTGGAGTACTATGACCTCACCACTGGTCTGTGGTCTCCGGCCAGCGACATGAGGATCTCACGAAATGCCTTGACTTGCTGTGTGATGTCCGGATTTCACAATGTGACTCACTACGCAATGCAGCGTAACATGTTTCCAGTGCTCCCCTTGGAGAATGATTTGGAAATGGAGGATGATTTCTAGAACCTGGAGAGATGCCGACCTCGGCAAGTTTGATAGAAACCAGAAACAAATAAAAATGAAAGTATCTGCAATTTTTGATAGACATTGTTATTTTGATTTGCTTCACACTGTTGCTATTTTTTTTGTTTTCTCTCATCTTAGTTTTGAAGTCGTTTGAGATAATGGACAATGTCAGGGATAAGGGTGGATGAGCGATCGTCCTCCGCAGAAGACTTTTACATTTCGGTCCAATCGTTTGCTCTCCAATCATTATGTCTCCCATGATAGGCTGCTGTCGATTAATGTGTATTGGTCATCATTTGAGAAACATGTTAGAAGGAAAATTAGAATGTTATCTAATTATGTGATGGCATTGAATCTTGACTTGGTAGACCTGACTATTCCTGCTAACATGGGGCGAAATAGATATGCCATTAGGCCTGTGGTGATCTCAACATCGTCAGGAGCACTGACCTCCATGAACTCCCTCAATTCTGTTTAATGAAATTTAGTCTCAAGTCTGTTTTCTTCATTTCGTAGCACTTTCCATGCCGTTTAGTTGGTAAGATGATTTGATGAGCAAAACACATCTCCAGTGATCTGGACACAATACATTGAATAATCTGCATCTCTGAAAGTACGACATATTTTATTGTTTCTTTCCATGCTATTCAATCGCAGGTGTCAAACTCAGGTCGTTGAAGGCCAGATTCCTGCACATTTTAGACGTTACGCTCTCCAACACAATTCAAATGATCAGCTAATCAGCAAGCTCTGCAGGAGCCTAACAATGATTCTGAAAATTTGAATGAGGTGTGTTGGAGGAAGGAAATTAGTCTGAGATAATCATTGATTTTGAACTGCTCCATAATAGCTGTAGTAATTAATGCATTTTTGTATAGTATTCAAGGTTCCTACAATTGCAACGTGATAGTGGTGTTAAGAGTTGGATTATATCGGGTAAAACCCTACTGAAGGCAAAGCTACCAAATAAAAGGCCTACCATTGCTGGAATGGTCACAAGTAGAACCCAATATTTATACCATCCTTGACTCCAATAACACACGGATGATCATGTTTGTGGAACTGTACAGACTTTATAAAAATACTGCATGAAGAATCCATGATCTCCATTATTTGTTGATAGAGCTACAGGAAAAGCTTAAATGAGTCTCTGTAACGTCTCTTGTGTTATGAGGGTAGCAGTCCAATTCCAACGATGGGTTTGGACTCTAAACTACTAAAGTTCTTGTTTGGAAGTCTGGTGCACTGGCCTAGATTTGGAGTTCATCTTGTGATTCATTTGCAGTGTCAAGTCCATGCAGATAAAGACAGACTCCATGGTCCGCAAGCCATCTGACATCTTTGGGATAAACCTTTGGAGACCCTCCCTGCTTCAACATTGCCAATATGTGAAGGATCAGGGACCAGACTCTGAACTAATTATAGAAGATTTGAACTGTTCCACAAGTAAATTTTTCTATGGTACCTTGGAGGTGTAGTGTGTCAGTGGCATATTCAAATATATCTGGACTACCAGCGGTCAATAAATCCATCCATCCATCCCTTTTCTGAACCGATTTATCCACACAAGGGCCACTGGCCGTGCTGGGGCAGAATCCCAGCTGTCTTCGGGCATTAGGCGGGGGACACTCTGAACCGGTTGCCAGCCAATCGCAGGGCACACATAGACAAACAACCATCTGCTCACACTCACACCTAAGGACAAATTAGAGTGTTCAATCTTCCTGTCATGCATGTTTTTGGAACGTGGGAGGAAACTGGAGTGCCCGGAGAAAACCCACGCAGGCACGAGGACAACATGCAAACCCCACACAGGAAGGCCAGAGCTGGAATCAAACCCAGTACCTCTGCACTGCGAGGTTGATGCGCTAACCACTTGACTACCAGGCCGCCCTGGTCAATAAATGTGAAACAAATTCAATGTGTAAAATGGAGGAAAGATGATGTATTTCTTGAGAGTAAAGTAGCGGTGCTTTGATGACGCGGATGATGTCGCCGCTGACGGCTTTTGACACAGAATGCCACCCACCATGATGTAATGCCAGGACCCCATCAATCCTCCCACCCCTCTTACATGCCTGCCCCCTCTCCTCAGGTCCCCTACTGATTTATGTTAATTCTGCTGAGACTGGTCTACAGATGCCAAAAGTGTTAAGAAATGGCAACGAATTCAAGATGAGTTATGATGGTAAAATTCCATACAAATCTGGCTCTGTGTACAATGAACTGCGTCTGACCGGAGGACTTAGTGATGCGGTGCTCAAGGTTCACAATGATGAGTTTCTTATCCATAAGATCATCCTATGCAACTGCAGCCCATATTTTGAGTAAGTAGATCTATTTTTAATTGCTTGCATTCAGAAATGGTTAAAGTACTCTTTCCTGATTTAAAAGTACAGAAATGACTGGTGTAAGTAGAGGTGTCAAATTATCACATAAATTGCGAATAATTAATTTCTATTTAGTACATCATGTTTTTTAATCGCGTTTATCTAAATTTTAATTTCAATTTTTTTTGTTTCTGTACGTTGGTTGCCTTTTTATAATGTCCCTATGTGTGTTGGCTTCCTGTGTTCGAGTTGTTGAGGGCGGGGAAACAAAGGCTAGTCGGTTCAGAGCCTGAAGCGGACATTGATTGGCTGTCATTATGTTTCGGCTTGTTTAGCATAAACTGATAGGCTCCCATTGGAGTTGGGCGGGCCAGCATTGTTGAGGAGAGGAAAGGAGAAGTGAAAATGGAGGCACATATGAGAGTTCTTAGTCCAATGAATGGAAAATTTACATTCCAAAAATCGCCTCAATGGCACTATTGATAAAGGTAGTGTTGTGCCGAATTTGTCAGGAGTTTGCTTACCACCGAAGCAACTCAAGTTTAGCCTACTATATCAACGCAAAGCACCCAGTCGCGAGTACAGCCACAGCTAACATTAGCACCGAAAGCGGTCGCAATATAGCGAGCATCGCAAAGCTCTTCACCAAACTAAACTCAAGGAGGACACCCCGCGTATGAGGCATGAAGTCAGCACAGCTGCTATGTCCTCTGTAGCCCCTAGAAGTGATTTTTGTTTATTTCAACACTTTATTTTGGAAAAAAAGTTTCTTATTCTTATTCTTACATTTATTATCCCCTCAAAATAATCCAGCACACAGACATTGATGTCTTAGCTGATGGAAACAAACGTCAACCCCCCACCCCCCCAGAGGTGAAAATTGGGTGGAGTGGGTTGTCCGCCCGACACAATACGAGGTCAGCTTTTGATAGATACCATTAGTCCCGAAGATCTCAATCAATCAATGAACATCTCTACTAAAAGTGACTTTACAATCTTAAAGTTATGTTGTCCACCATGGATGGAGATTGAAAAAAGTAATGAGTCAATTTTTGACTGAGGAGCATAAAATACAGATATCGGTTTTCAATTATTGGGAGTAAAAGTACAAAGTCAATTCCTTGTTTCTTCCCCTCACTGTTTGTATTCAGGAAAAAAAACGGTAGTATTGGTAACTTGGCTACTAAATTTTGGCTCACTACCTGTTTCTATTCTGGTGTTCAGGGCCCTCTTTCTTCGATGGTCCACCCCAGATCAGAGGGTCTATGTCATACAAGGTGTTACACCTCACATCATGCAACTCTTCATCGAGTTCGCGTACACCAACTTTGTGTTGGTGACAGAGGACAATGTCAAGGACTTGCTGATTGCTGCTGATAAATTTGTGATGACAACCATTGTCCAATCCTGCTGCGTATTCCTGGCAGAGCAGCTTTGTCCCGAAAACTGCATCGGCATCTGGCAGTTCACCAAAAACTGCCACACGCCGGAGCTGCAGATTAGTGCCTATCAGTACATTCTTTACCACTTTGAGGACGTTGCAGCCTCTGAGGAACTGCCACAATTTACTATGCAGGAATTCTGCGACATTCTGGACAGGGACGACCTGATTGTGAAGAAGGAGAACACGGTTTATGAGGCCATCCTGCAGTGGATTGCACACAAGCCAAGGGAGAGAGGCAGGAACCTGGCCGTGCTCCTAGCAAAAGTAAGTCAACCTGGGAAGTTGTTGAGACACCTAGAAGTATTTCTTCATCAATTGCCTTTGTACATTTTCAGTCATGCAGGTCATGACAAAGTCCTTATAAGTCTAATCGAACTGAACTCTTCTTGTTGAAGACACGTCTAAATCAGAAAGGCCTCGTTCAATTATAAATTTTAGGTTGAGAGTTTCCCTGAGGGTTGTTGTTGTTGCTGGTGTATGACCGTTGTGTATAACAATCAGGCATTGACCTGTCTGGTGATTAAATGCTATGTTCGTGGCCACGTAACCCGTGGGGTGAGACAATCTTTGAGGAAGGGATGTCTGAACATTGCTGTAGCCCCAGTTGTCTGGCCCAAATTGTGGTTTCAAAGAGGCCTGAAACAAGTAATCTCTCTAACTACAAAAGCGCTCAGTTATGCTCTGCTGACAACAATATCCTGACATTTCTCCCCCTGCCCAAATTGTCTCACTTCATAGGAAAAATGACCATGACTGAGTCTTTTTTCCACCAGCTGGTGAAACTCATTTCACCAGCCACACTACATCAACAAAGTGACCACCCCACCATACACATACATAGAGAGTCCCTCCACACCCAAAATTTAAAAGTGATGAAGCCTTTTGGATTTACGGTGAAAGTTTTCAACAACCCAAAAAATGTTTGTTGCCTCAATTACAACTTTTTTTGCATTACTGGATCAATAATCCCCAACCAAGATTGCATTATTTCTTTTTAAATTGCCAGTTTTAAGTAATTGGCACTGAAAACTAAAGATGATTCAGATGCATTTTTCATTCCTTTTTATTCTGTTCAACAAAAGTAGAACAACACAAAGAATTGCTGTGAATGACGAAAAACTGACCTAAGGAATAATGAACACCTGAAAATGTTAATGATTTTTACATTATGATCCTACATGCGGTGTTAAAATCATTGCTATTTGCAAATGTGCATGATCAATAGCTAACACGAGTGCTGCTTTTGTCTGGTGGCTGAACAGCTATTAGGTAGCAGTTAAACGGCTCATGTTTACGTGGGCAGGCTGTGAAAACTCCCCTCACATTTTCACTTCATCACTTGGGTTCTGCTTATTGAAATGATTCAGCAGGTTCGATGCATTGCATTGTTTTTGACTACATACCTTGCACAACGGCTTCATTTACTCCACGTCACTCTGGAGATAACTGACCAGACAAGCTTTGGTAAGGAATTCTGGTCAAAATAGGCTGATTTCCATAAGATTATGTCAAGTCTTGCCTGCCCATCAACTAAGCATTTAGCTGCATGTTCGGTCATTGTGACGATTACTTTATGTATTCTGTTTCTTGGCCTGTTCCGTTTAGTTAGAAGGAAAAGCTGGACTAATTTCCCCATTTCTGATCGAGTATGAGCACAGCTCACAGCTAATCACATACCATGATTGTCAATCATAATCACCCAGCCCAACTAATATTGCCCCTCAGAAGGTAGTCAACGGGTTTGGGTGGTTGACGCACATGCAGCGCTTTTTTGGGGGGCTGGGGGGGCTGTCACGCTGCATCCTGGTACCAAATGGATCAGGGGCTGAGGACCACTGATCGAGCAAGTACAACTATGGCTCAGCAGTGTTCAATGAGGTCTGACACCTATTGGACAAAATGGGTCCCTTAATATCTTAAATATCAGTCTGTCTACTGTGTAGGTCCGCCTGGCTCTGACCAGTGAGGAGTACATCACTATGAACGTGTTATCCAATCAGCTGGTGCAGAGTAACAACAAGTGCTTGGACATGGTTGACTTCGCCACCCGAGTGATCCACCACATGGTGGCAAACTCCGTGTCTGCATACTGCAACCTGGTGGCCCGTCCCCGTCTGCCTTCCGGCATCCTTTTGGCGATCGGCGGCTGGAGTGGTGCCAACCCAACGCAGTGCATTGAGGCATATGACGTGCATGCCAACCGCTGGGTCAGTTTTATCGAGGACATAGAGCAACCGCGGGCATACTGCGGTGCCGCCTTTCTCAATGACGCCGTCTACTGCCTTGGGGGTTTTGACGGCGCGGAACATTACAACACCGTCAGCCGCTTTGACCTGAACGCACGTACCTGGCAGGAAGTTGCGCCCATGCACTCCCGTCGATGCTACGTGAGTGTCACGGTGCTAAACGGGTGCATCTACGCACTAGGTGGTTCTGACGGACGGGTGAGACTAAAGACGGCTGAGTACTACACGCCTGAGACTAACCAGTGGACTCTGATCGCCAGCATGCACGAATTGAGGAGTGACGCCAGCTGCACCACCCTCAATGACAAGGTAGGTGGCATTAATGTTGTCATGCAGGCTTACTTGCATTCATGAGACCATCCCTTTGTTTCCAGATTTACATTTGCGGTGGTTTTAACGGAAACGAGCCTTTGCAAACAGCAGAATATTACAGTCCTGACACCAACGAGTGGACCATGATGACCCCGATGAGCAGCCGTCGTAGTGGCATCGGAGTCATTGGGTTTGCTGACCACGTTTATGCAGTAAGAGAAGCATAACACAATGATTGACAATGATTTAAAGTACTTTAAAAAAATCCTTGGATACTTTAGCTCGGGCAACTATTTTGAATATCGAGAATTTCCAACTGGGAGGGAGACCTTGGAAAGGCTGGAGAGTCTCATGGTTAATCAGGAAACATTTTGGCATCAGTGTGGTGTAACTGGGGGAGATTGTCAGGGAAAGGGAAGTGTGAAATAAGGGTCTAGCTCCTTGATTTAGCTTTTGCAGGAAAGCCGTTTTTTCATTCGATGTTATCCTGGCGGCTTCCCGAGGCTATGACCTTCAGCGAAAGTGAAGATCCAATTACAAGGCCATTGTTCTTGGGGTAAATTTAGTCGACTGGATGAACTCATAGCTCAGGTGGAGCAGTTAACGTATATAGGTTGTCATTTTGATGAGTCGTCCAAGGCTGAATAACTTGTATGTATGTTACTACCTGTGGTTATACTTCTGAGATTTCGCTGGTAACCAAAAGAACAAGGTTGCCAGTACAAGAGGAATTTTTCAGATAAGGTGTCCTGGCTAACCCTGAGAGGTGCTAAGATATTTGGTCATCAGAAAGAAACTCAAAGTGAGTAGTTGTTCCTCTACATCCAGAGATGGCGAGGGCATCAATTTGGATCCGGAGCAAGCCCACGCGGCAGATGGACCTTAGGGCAGATTTAGGACACACTGGAGGGACTGTGGCCTCAGAACAAGTATCTCAGTGTCCAAAGACTAAGGAGAGGTGGCCAGAGACGAGCCATTTTCTGCATCTGCCTTAGCTTCACACAGACTCGGATAAGTGGAAGGAAAAGGATAGATGGAAAATAGTTATAATTGCATTTTTCCCCCAAATGTTGAATGTAGAGTGTGTTTTCATAAACTTGTAACCTCAAAATCTAATTTGAAATCTGCATTGAGAGGAGAAAGACTTGATGGCAAGGCTGGCAACCTAACGCCATAAGAAAAATGGTACAGAAACCTTACCTGAATTCACAACCCATGTTTCCCAACCTAGGCATGGAATAATAATTTCAAACCCCAACTTGAAACCATGACCTTGCCTTTAGCGTTACAGATGCCACATCTGTTCACATATTATGTAGTGTTGTCTGTTAATGATAGTTGTGCTTCCCCCAAGGTTGGCGGCTATGACGGTCAAACTCGTCTGACCAGCGCCGAGGCTTACAACCCACAGACCAACAACTGGATCATCCTGGCCCCCATGGACTGCCCCCGGAGCAACTTTGGCATTGAAGTCATAGAGGACCGCCTCTTTGTTGCCGGGGGGTTCAACGGGGTCTCCACCACCAAGCTGGTAGAGTACTATGACCTCACCACAGGTCTGTGGTCTCCAGCGTGCGACATGCTGATGTCACGAAGTGCTTTGACTTGCTGCGTGATGTCGGGATTCTACAACATGGGGCACTACGCCATGCTTCGGAATGATCTACCACTGCTATTTCTGGAGGATGACATGGACATGGAGGAGGATGTCTAGATACTGGGAAAAAAAACTGAAATAAACTGAAAATGAATGACAGAAAAACCTTGAAATAAACTGATAAATGACACTGAAATCAATTGGAAAAAATATCTAAATTACTAAAAATGAGAGATGAAAAAGGAAATAACAAAGGTGATGATGATTGCATTTAATTATATGTGTTTTCTATTTTTGTCTTTTTATTGAGAGTCAGGTGTTTGGTGCAGTTTTCCATCCACCGGTCAATAAAGATTTTTGTAATGAAATCAATTCAGACCATCTTTGGCTTGAACCCCTAATCATTGTTTGAAACCCTGACAACGGGGTTGAATCCATCTTTTAAAACACCCTTGATAATTACATGAACCTCGGAACCTTAACCCTTGTTTAAAAGCACAACCTTGCATGAAGCCCTAATTGGGTAACCCCAAACCAATTGCATACAACCTTTGAAACCCCAACAAACTAAAAACCCTAATTTGAAACACTAATCTTGGTTTGAGACCTAACGCAGGCTTGAAACCTGACTTTGAATTCCAGACGCCAGACAGAATTTGAATTTTAGTGACACTTGAAACATTTATTTGAGACCATAACTTGGAACCCAAACTCAAATTTGAGCCCTAACCGTTGTTTGAATTGTCTAATCCATACCTACATTTTTTTAAAACCCCAACTATAGCTTCAAACACAAATTCTGAACCCTTAGATGATTTTAAATCCTAATTTGAAACTTACTGGGAAGCCAACCTATTTTGAAACCCTGCCTGATCTTTGTTTGAATCCCCAAACCTCGTTTTGAAACTTTAAAGCGGCTTGAAACGCTAATTTGAAGGTCGAACTTAAAACCCCAAAACTAATTTGAACTTTATCTCCCTTTATCTCAAACATTAATTATTGAAAACCTTACCCGGTCTTGAAACCCAAATTTGACAACACAAACAAAAACCTAACTCATCAGAAACCCTACTATGAAACTCTTATCCCCCTTCAGAAAACACCTGAGACTGTTCACTCCAGTTGAGAGAATAAAACAAATTTAATGATATATTGTGATAAGTAGAAATTATCTCCAAGCCCCAGTGAGGGCCAATGAATATTTAGTCAAAATGCGAACACAAGTATGATGTGATGAGTTTCCTTAATTGAAAGCATTGGGACTTTGATGATGCGGATGAGGTCACCAACGTGGTCATCGTTGTCTTTTGACACAGAATCCCACCATGATGCTATCTCCCATTACCAGCGCCACCCCACCTCCCAAATGACCCCTCCCCCCAAGTCCCCGGGGCCGACGCCCAGCCGCACTATGAAGACAGGGCAACACCTTCATGATGAGTTCAGATGGTCCGTTGGCGTGTGGCCAACTGCAGCATCTCACCAAAGGCCTAAGCGATGCCATCATCGCGGTGGACAACACTGAGTTCCACATCCATAAGATCATCCTGTGCAACTGCAGCCCCTACTTCGGGTGAGTTGGGGGAAATGTCCACGGATAAAGATGATGGACCTTTTCATTTCAAGTTGACCTTGTGTGTGTGTCTCCTGGTTGTTCAGAGCCCTCTTTCTACGCTGGTCCAACCCAGACCAGAGGGTGTATGTCATACGTGGTCTGGCGGCCCACTTAATGCGGCTCATTGTTGATTTTGCATACACCGGCACTGTGTCGGTGACGGAGGACAATGTGAAGGAGTTGTTGATCGCGGCCGATGAGTTCAATATGATTGCTATTGTTCAAACCTGCTGCACATTTCTAACAGAGCAGCTCAGGCCGGAGAACTGCGTTGGCATCTGGCAGTTCACCAGGAACTATTACGTTCCCCAGTTGCAGCTTGAGGCCTACCAGTACATACTCTACCACTTTGAGGATGTGGCTGCCTCGCACGAGCTCCGCTGGCTGTCTGTGCAGGACTTGTGCGACATCCTAGACCGCGATGACCTGATCGTGAAGAAGGAGAACACGGTGTTCCAGGCTATCCTACACTGGATTGCGCATGCACCCCGTGAGCGAGGCAGGAACCTGGCTGTGCTGCTAGCGCGGGTGAGTAGAAGAAGCTCATTGATTTGTATCAGGGGCACCTTTTGTCTCTCTACTAGCACTAAAAATTTATGCACTTTGCTTCAGGTTAAGGGTTTGAGTACCAATGGCTTTGGACCCAAAATTTAAACTCTAACCCTGTCAAGAAACCCCACTTTTAAACCCCAATCATCTCCTTGTCCTCTCTCCAATGTGCAGGTCCGTCTGGCTCTGACAAGTGAGGAGTTCATCTCGGTCAACGTGCTGACCAATCAGATGGTACAGAACAACAGCAAGTGTCTGGACATGGTAGGTTTCGCCACTCGAGTGATCCGTCACATGAAAGCCAACTCCGTGTCTGGATTCTGCAACCTGGTCGCTCGTCCCCGGCTGCCTTCCGCCATCCTTCTGGCGATAGGCGGATGGAGTGGAGTTAACCCGACGCAGTGCATCGAAGCATATGACATCCACGCTAACAGTTGGGTCAGCCTTTTGGACAATATGGACCAACCGCGGGCGTACTGCGGTGCCGCCTTTCTCAACAATGCCATCTATTGTTTGGGCGGCTTTGACGGCACAGAATACTACAACACTGTCAGCCGCTTTGACCTGAACACTCGTACCTGGCATAAAGTGGCGCCCATGCACTTCCGCCGCTGCTATGTGAGCGTCACAGTGCTAAATGGATGCATTTACGCAATAGGAGGCCACGATGGACGTGTAAGACTAGAGACAGCTGAGTACTACACACCTGAAACCAACCAGTGGACTCTTATTGCCAGTATGCAAGAACAGAGGAGCGATGCTAGCTGTACCACCCTCAATGACAAGGTGGGTAACCCAACCCTAACCAGAAGAGGCAGGAATTCTGTTTTGGTTCCAAATAACCATTTGGGGAGGTGGTGGGTCCTACTAGTTTTGGTCAAGGCTTGTTGAATCACTGTATTGAGATTTGATGAATAATCACAGGAATTGTTAGAAATTCAGCCACCTAAGATAATTATTACAGGAATATGAAATTCAATGACAAAGTCTATCTTGAGTAGACCGACAAAGAGTCAAGAAGCCATGCAGGAAAACGCAAGATAAGTCTGGGTATAAAGTACCCATTTTAGGGTCATCTATAGGTGTTCCTCACCAGGAAACTACCCAAAGATTTAGGTTGATTGCCACCAGATTTGAACCACTTATAAGAGCCCAATGAGTGATGCTCTTTTGCCCAGAATTGGAGTGTGAGCAGTTGGTGGCGAAAAAGTTGGGATATTGTCATTCATTTTTACTTCAGTTCACTAATATAACCATTCGGTTTCAGGTTTACATTTGCGGTGGTTTTAATGGAAATGAGTCACTGCAAACAGCAGAATATTACAGCCCAGAGACCAACCAGTGGATGGCCACGGCCCCCATGAGCTGCCGCCGCAGTGGCATTGGGGTCATCGGGCATGGCAGCCTTGTGTACGCAGTAAGTGTAGCTGACACCAGCAATCAAGGAATTTGATTAGGAAATTAAGTTTTAATCTTGCTTTTATTCCTGAAGGTTGGAGGCTATGATGGCGATGACCGCCTGGCTAGCGCTGAGGCCTACGACCCTCAGACAGACACCTGGATCATGCTGCCACCCATGCAGTGCCCCAGGAGCAACTTTGGCATTGAAGTTGTGGAGGATTGTCTCTTTGTGGCTGGTGGCTACAATGGTGTCTCCACCACCAACCTGGTGGAGTACTACGATCTGAAACTTGGCACGTGGTCTGCGGCCAATGATATGCGGATCTCTCGAAGCGCTCTGAGCTGCTGTGTGATGTCCGGGTTGCCCAACATTGCCCAGTATACGATGCTTCGTAATGACCTGCCTTTGCTCTTCTTGGAGGATGATACAGTTGATATGGAAGATGAAGTCTAAAAAAAAATTGCAGTGACTTTGTGCTAACAAATGACTGAAATAATACTCACACGCTGATAGTTTTCCCTGGAGTGTAAGTAACTATTTTGACAAGATTAAGATTCTAATAATTTACTGAAATAAATTATGATAGAATTTTGTTAACAATGGGCATGAGAGTGGATGGACAGCTGGATTACCAAAAGATTAGTCTTTGGGAAAAAAATGTCAGTCAAGTACTTCAAGGTACAACCAGAGCAGCCGCTCCCTTTTCACAGGACCCACAGGGTGCAGGGCACCGTCATGCACGGCAGGGGGCGCGCATCACTTGGGGTCAACATCAAGTGCGTATTGTGCGTGAATAGGTTGGGGAATAATGGAATACATGTACTGCCGTTATGTAATCAGAATACAAAAAGATGTATCTATTTTGTTTCAGTTACAGATATAGTCAGAATACAGGTATGTTCATTAAAAATGTGGATTATTTTGCAGGATTACATTTTGCATGCAAGGAGGGAGAGGGCAAAATTAACTTCCCTTTTCTATAATAATGTGGAAAGGTTTGAACAACTCTACTTTCCCTCACCAGAAGAAGCTATCGATTTCAGCAGGTGCACGTTAGTTAGCATATCTCCCACACATTTATTTTGTTTTGGATTTGTGCGAAAGCTTCCTCCAGCATTCCAAAACAATGCACATCAATCAACCCTAAGAAAAGACCAGAATTACCGTATTTTCACGACTATAAGGCGCCATTAAAAGTCTCAAATTTTCTCCAAAATGGACAGGACGCCTTATGGTGCGGAGCGTCCTTTATATGCGCCGAGTTCCAAAATCTGACTGACAGCCGACACGCTGTTTATATAGAGAAAAGGCGGAAGTGACGGTGCCAGGCATGAAAGAAGTCGGCCAATCAGGGAAGGGTGGGCGTGTATATATACATATATGGAGAGGGAGAGAGAGCGAGCGAGAGAGGGAGAGGGAGAGAGAGGACAGACAAGCTAGTCCGCCAATGGTGAAGGGTGGGCGTGTAAGTGGACGCCTCAAGCCAGTACCAACACTTGTATAGAGTGTGGCAATGTGCATTGTTGCAAAACAACTCCGGTTTTGGTTTCTAAGAACCCCTGAAAATAAATTCGACAAAAAGACACGCCTACGAAGCTCAGTTCAAACTTAAAGCCACCGGTTATGCTTTTGGCATGCGTCCCCATCTCACAGCAGCGGTGAAAAAAAAGTCAAGCAAATGAACTCTGAGCTTGCCGTTATTCCCGGAGGCTTGACTAAAGAATTCCAACCGCTGGACATTGGCATCAACCGGGCGTTCAAAGTAAAGTTGCAAACGGCATGGGAACAATGGATGATCGGTGGCAAACACAACTTTACAAAGAGTGAGAGGCAGCGCTTGGCGAGTTACGCCACAATACGCAACAACGAGAGGGAACGCGGCGTTTTTGATGGATTACGGTACTTGCACAATTGTTCAATCCTTTCTACACACACACGCGCTGCCACCATGTTTCGCTCTGTTCTTTACTTTCAAATGTGGGAAAGCTTCACACGAGAGAAATGTTGACTTTGCTGTTGGTACTCCTTCTTTCCGCTCGGCAATGCGTAGCAACTCACACTAGCATGCATTCAATGACAACTGAGATGTGCAGTCCTCTGCTTCTGATACAGAGGATGAGGACTTTGATGGATTTCTGGGTGATGAATGATCGAAAAACATGAGAACATTGTACGATGGCTAAATAAAATACACCCAAACTCAGTTCTGCTTTCGTTGCCTTTTTAAAAACGTGTTTTTATCTTATCTGTATGTCTTGGCGTGCTACCGTATGCTTCAAGCTAACGTGTTAGAGTGCGCGCATGCATGCCGTATGTTTAAGCTGGCGTATGTTTTACCACTGTAAAACTGCGCCCATTCGTACGATGCGTCCTGTGTATGTGTAAAATACAGAAATGTCACGCATTACTGAGACTGCGGCCATTAGTACGATGCGTCGAATAGTCGTGAAAATACGGTAAATGTGTTTTTTTTTTTTTTGTTTTAAACATTTGTTATTAAGGTAATCTGAATGTAATTTCCTCAGTTGCTTTGGTACATTTCTCAGATTAGAATTGAAATTTACAATACAGAATGTATTTTCTCGCCCCACGACCCTTGTGATAAGCGGATCAGAAAATGGATGGATAAACATAAGCAATCAATAATGTCAAAAACAGAATTGTACGTGAACCTTTCTTGGATGGGGCATGGCATTAGCAACTTGTTCCAAGAAATGAGAAACTGCTTTTTTGATTTGAACAAGTGACAATGTTATGAACATTTGTAGTTTTCAGGAATTCAATTCTGATCTGTAATCTCGATTCTGAAAATGTACCAAAGCCGTCAGCATAAACACCCCATACCCGATCACCCAAAACTTCGGGGCCTTGAAAAAAGGTAATAAGGTGTGTTGCGGGACACTGCCTTTTCACCTTAGGACACCCAAAGGGCGAGCAGTGGGCGCCCCCGGGTATGGCTATGATTAGTTGGGCATCAAGGAGAGATACGATTTGATGTCGAAACATTTTCAATTTGTGAATTCTGACCAGCATTTGTCATTGTAAAAGTTCCACTTCCTTAACCCGATTCAAACCATTCCAACACTAAAATGTTCTGCTCGTTTTTTTTACCATTCCACATTTCCAAGAAAAAAGTGGATGTCTAATCCAACCTATTTATTTCAAGTAAATTTAATTGGATACTTTCATGTAACCACAATATTCAAAAACACATTGCCCCTTGCATGCTGTCTGTAGAACTCAAAAAAATATTCTTCTAAAATCATACATAGAAGACAAGGTGGAGATACATTGTTTTCTATTACTATGTGGTTTGGCAAGTCAAAGAACTCCTGAATTAGACCAGGTTGGACCAGAAAATGCCTCACTCCATTCATTTGCAAGGGTCAATCAACTTCATTAGATTTGATGGTTAAGACTAAGTTTCAGGCAGAAAGACAACACCTTGCGATGCACAGTGGGGTGACTGCAGAATCACTATGGTGGATGGAGGTTGACGAGTTGGGGGAGAATTCAAACAAGGTCAAGAACCTTGAAACGAACTAGAAACACATTATCTTAAAAAAAAAAAGCCATTAGGATTTAATATGTTTAGCATGTTATTAGGTTCATCTTCAAGCCTAAATTATCTGAGGATCATGTTCACCAGCTGCTTTGAATTCAGATATATTCGTCCCATAAATGCCAATGGCGCTTCGACGAAGGCAAGAGAGTTCAAACAAAGGGAGTTGGCTTTGTGCGATCAATGTCCATATGATATCCAGGGTGTAGTCTTCCATCATCCCCAAATTTGCCAGGATAGACTCAGTGTAAGTTAGCCTTTCTGTTCCAGTCAAAAATGTGTGACATCTTTCAGGCAGTGGAGGACAAAAATGAACAGTGATGTTTTCTTTCAATCCAAAGTGTTGTTGCTTTAATGATGCCAATGATGTAACTCCTGATGACGAGGTTGGCTTTTGACATAGAACGCCACCATGATGTAATTGTAACATCTCACCCTGTGTTAATATTCCCCGCTGAGATATTTCACGAGTAAAAGCCCAACGGGTGTTCCGAGATGGCAAAACAATCAAGATGAGTTACGATGGTAAATATTCATACAGGTCTGTCAATGACGAACTAAGTCGAACAAGGAAACTTAGCGATGCGGTCATCAGGGTTGACAATGCTGAATTTCACATCCACAAAATTATTCTTTGCAAGTGCAGCCACTACTTCAGGTGAGTTGACGATTGCTAGGGAAGCAACCCAAGATGCACATTTTCGAGAGGCAAAATGAATGATGAATTCCATCTCTGAATTCCGAATTTTCAGAGCCCTCTTTCTACGATGGTCAACTTCAGACCAGAGGGTCTACGTCATACATGGTCTGACGGCTCAGTTAATGCAACTATTTGTTGAATTTGCATATGCCGGCTCCGTGTTGGTGACAAAGGACAATGTCAAAGATTTGTTGCTGGCTGCAGACCGGTTCAACATAATTGGCATCGTCCAAACCTGCTGCGCATTTCTAACGGAACAGCTCTGTCCAGAAAACTGCATTGGTATCTGGCAGTTCACGCGGAACTGCTACACACCGGATCTACAGCGAAATGCCTTCCAGTATATCCTCTACCACTTTGACGATGTTGCGAGTTCAAATGAGTTGCAGCAACTCTCCGTACAGGACTTATGCGATATCCTGGACCGGGATGACCTTATGGTAAAAACGGAAAATACTGTGTACGAGGCCATTTTGCACTGGATTGCACATGCACCTTGGGAGCGAGGCGACAACATGGCGGTGCTGCTGGCCAAAGTAAGTCAACAAGCACTTCTGTAATGTTTTGCGTTAGGGTTTGAGTAAAGGGTTAGGCAAGGAGTTGGGTCTTGAGTATAAAAGAAGGGTAAGAATTAGTTTAAGGTTATGGGGAGGGTTAGTGTGGGATTTTGTGCAGGTATAGGGGATAGGGTAAAGGATAGACTATGGTTAGGTGTTAATAGGTTAGCATTAGTGAGGCATTAAAAGAGACTAGCTGTAGCTCGGTTTCAGGGGTCACAGCATTAAGGTAATAGTTACAGGTTATGATAAAATGTAACTTGGAGTAGGTTTAGGATTTGACTTTCAGGTGGGTTCAACACTAGAAGTTAGGATAAGTTTGATTCTAGGGTTCAGAGGTCATTTGGGGAAAATGATCAATTAGAGTAAGAATTAGAGTGGGATTATGATTAGCGACAGGAGGACAGTATGAGATATCAAATTTAGGATAGAGTTGGATGAGGCAATACATTAGGCAGGGCTCTTGAGTTGGAGTAAGGAGTTTACGTTTGGGTTGGATTTAGAAGTATGGTTGGATTTCGGAGTAGGGTGAGTGTTGAGGTTTCGTGTAGGATTATGGTTTGGTAAAAAATTACGTTAGAGGTAAATTATAGGTGTCAGGATTGGGGTGGATTTGATTTACAAATTAGGGGTAGGGTACCATAAGGAGCAAGATTGGCGGTGGGGTTGGAGGGAATTGTGTCTCTCAAATTTGGTATTCCCGAAGCACTCCATTGATAGCACATGGTGTGCTATACCTTATTTAGAGCCCAGGGTGATCGTGCAGATTTTGTGGTTAGGTGTCATGGAAACTGGATGTCTGATCACAGTTCCTAAACCCACCTTGCCTGCAACCCGATTCTAATTTGCACTGTGTAGGTCCGTCTCGCACTGACAAGCGTAGAGTTCATCGCAATCAAGGTGCTGACCAATCATCTGATCCAGAACAGCAGGAAGTGCCTGGACATAGTTGCCTTGGCTACCCGCGTCATGTGCCACATGAACACAAACTCTGTGTGCGGCTATCGCAACCTGGTGGCTCGTCCTCGCCTGCCTTCCGCCATCCTGCTTGCCATTGGCGGCTTCAGTGGCCCCAACCCGACGCACCTCATCGAGGCGTATGATGTGCATGCCAACACCTGGGCTGACTTGGTCGACAACATGGAGCATCCACATGCTTACTTTGGCACTGCATTCCTGGGCAACTCTGTCTACTGCGTGGGCGGATTTGACGGCCGGAGGCATTACAATACTGTTCGGCGCTTTGATGTGTACACTCGCACCTGGCACCAGGTAGCGCCCATGCATTTTCGCCGGTGCTCCGTGAGCGTCACGGTGCTAAATGGGTGCGTATATGCCATTGGGGGCGTGGACGGTCGCATAAGACTAAAAAACGCAGAGTACTACATGCCCGAGACAAACCAGTGGACTCTTATCGCCAGTATGCATGAGCACAGGAGCGACGCTAGCTGCACCACCCTCAACAACAAGGTAGGTGGGGTTAAAAGGTACACTTCAAAAACATCTAAGATCTAAAATTGAAGGGCATTTCACTTCCTAAAATGAGTTTTTCTGATAGTTATAATTTATTAGGATTAGGCTGGAGATCATTTTCTGTATATCCTGCCTTCAATTTACCAGTCAGTACAACTTTGGGTTCCAGGTTTACGTATGCGGTGGTTTTAACGGAAATGAGCCTTTGCGAACGGCGGAGTATTACAACCCAGAGACCAACCAGTGGACCATGATCGTCCCAATGAACTGCTGTCGCAGTGGCACTGGAGTCATTGCGTATGCCAACCACATTTATGCAGTACGTGCAATACATTGAGTTAGCATGTTAACAGTTTGGGTCATCCATTTTAGGACTGGCATGATAGTACTAGGCCTGGTATACACATAGGGACAAGGAGGTCTTGATTTTTTTCGGATGTCAAATGGCAGACTCTTGTGTTTTACAAGATTATCCTTTGGTCTTAGGTGTGTTAAGGGTGGTTAAGGTGCAGATAATGAGGTCAGAAACAGATTGTTGCAGACAATCATAAATATGAAACATTCAATATTTACAACCAAATGTCTTCCTTGCGGGTAAAGCCAACAGCTCTCAAGTCGGACTTTATACGTTCAATAAGTGGCTGACCGAGAAACAAGGAAATGGCCGTAAATAAAAACAAAATGCCTTACCATGTTCTCCTTGAAACACTGAAGTTTGGTCGACATCAGATGTGGAGGGGCAGCTCGCACAGCTGTAGGATTATATAGCTTTCATGGTCTCCAGAATATGTTTTCTCAAGAAAAATAGTCCCAAGAACATCATCATTCCCTCCTTGTTTTTTTCCCCCCATATTGCAGCTACTGTTTTTTTGCGGTTGTTGCAGTATCGTCTTTGTTTTTGTTAAAACATGTTTGATCGCAAAAATGCTTCTATCTAGCAGGACTAGATTCTAGGTGGTGCAACAGTTGGAGCATACTACACACAGCACGATAAAAACTTAAATGCTAGATTTTTCTTGTTCACATATTGGGTCTGTAACAGATAAACAATATTGAATGTTAAGTTCAGACCAAACACAAAATATCGCTTCACCCCATGTGTGTCGCATGATTTTGTTCGCAGGGCAACTTCCGGTATATAGGGGTTGCTTTGAGTGGAGAGGAGGAGGGTAGAAGTTTGAATCTTGGTCGTCAATCTGGTATGCGGTGGTAGTGCTAGTACTTTGGCTGCTAAATGTAATCATGCCTGACAGTTTCAACAGCTGTAAATAAGTCAATCTATTTAGCAGATACGCCAACTTTCCTGCTCCTCATTTTCCAAGCCTGCTCCTTTTTGGCGCGGTCCCGGCTGAATTTGAATTTCAAAACGCTGGCTGTGCTGTATACCTCTCTGTCCCACAGATATCGTTTTTATTTCATCATGCTATTTGTGCTTCTGCTGTTGCTTGTGAATACATTCTTGACGGAAATTGGCTGTTGGTGACAACGCCACAAAAAGTCCACATATGTAAATGAAATGGGTGAAGAACCAAAATTTTCACTTCAACGCTTCATCCACGCTGGCCTGCATGCAACAGTGTTAACTAGACTATATGGAAACGCGGTGCCAGAAATGCTCAGCTCACATTCGGTCTGATTACAGAATTAAGAAATTCACATGCGTGTACCAGGCCTAAGTTAGTCAATCAACAGGGTGGTTAGGTTTGGTTATTCTGGTTAAGGTTCAGGTTAGGGCATGATCTGACTTTTAACTCTCTTCCTTCTAAAGATCGGTGGTTTTGACGGCGATATGCGCCTGTGTAGCGTAGAGGCCTACGACCCCAACACGGACGCTTGGATGCTCTTACCTTCCATGCAGTGTCCACGCAGCAACTTTGGGATCCAGGTACTCGAAGATCGCCTCTTCGTGGCTGGGGGCAATACGGGTGTGTCGGCCACCAACATGGTGGAGTACTATGATGCCCACGCAGCCACGTGGTTCCCTGCCTGTGACATGGCCGTCTCTCGGAGCGCACTTAGTTGCTGTGTTGTGTCTGGTTTGGCGAACGTCGGCCATTTTGTCACACTGCGAAGTGAACTGCCATGGCTTCAATTGGAGGAAGTGGCCCTGGAAATGGAAGATGACTTTTGAACAATGACATGGAAAGGAACGAAATAAAAAAGTCCACCAGAGGAAATGACAAGCATAATTATGATGTATGCTAAGTTAGCTAGCGTTTACGTGAGTAACTCTTCTGCTTCGCTCATGTTTATATTCAACAAAAAGCTCTTCCACAGTGTAACAATTTATCTCTATAAGGGCCAGAGTAAACAAAAAAGTTGATAGCATTGATTGCTATTTTATTTTAGCTTTGCGGTTAGCAACTATTCTGCCTCTGCTGAACCAATATTGTTTCCGGTTTCCTGCCTCAACACTCCTAGAGCTTACCCGTTTCTCATTATACCAGGACAAAAGAAGCACTTACTTAACAATATTGTCTTTTGGCGGCTCTTCCACATCCTTGGGGAAAAAGCTCCTAAGTGTTTGCATGCTTACAGCTAAACACGATCACCGTGTATGCTAACTTATCCCGCAAGCAAGTCTTCTGCATCCCACATTGTGTATTTTCCTCTTTGATAGTGTTTAAATGCTCTTGAACGGTTAACCCGGGACATGTGGTCACCCCACGTTTTGCGTAATTTTTTACATCCTCCTGATTACTCTTCGACATACTTGGCATGCCAATCTGCGAGAAACACTTCAGCCGTCAATAGGGATCAAATTTCCAGCTCATTTTTCCACTAAGTGTTTCATACGCTATCTTCTCACAAGATGGCGGCACCCTCCCAGTTACACCCGGAGAATTGGGGGGCGGGGGGTATCTCATTCGCCTCCCACACATAAAAGACTGTGACATCATCTGCGAGGGGGGGAGCGGGGTGGGGTGGGTTGCGGGGTGGGGGATAGGTACTTCAGAGGGTGCGCGAAGGACAAACGTCTTGAATTGCATGACATCATTTTGCACTAATATGATCATATATCTTCAGCGGTGCTAGGCATGAGAGGGGCCATAATCCGCCCGACGACTGCTTGAGATGTGATGGGGGGAATAAAAATGGAGAAGGAAGAGAAGTGGAGCTGTGAAGGTTATTTCCGACATTACTCCTGAGCCAGGAGGAGAAAGCAGAACATCAGCGACGTGGCGCTAAGTAAAGATGGCCAGCTGCACTCCTAATCTTTTCATTTCTCATCTCCGGGCAACAAGGGGAGACGCGAAGAGAAAAATGAGGACTAAAGGTGATGTCTGTGGAAAAGACAAAAAAAAGTGATCAGGAAAGAGAAATGAGGGGAAAATAGTGTGTGTGCGCGTGCGTGAGTGTGTTGTTGGGGGAGGGCTTGAAACGAGGAAAACCCAGAAATTAACACGAAAAAGACAAAACGATCCAGGTTCCTAATTTTTTAATCCCTAAATTTAACCTTAAAAAAGTTTTTCAATTATTTTGCCTCATATTTCTACAGCTTTAGCCGCCCAAAAATTTAAGTCCCATTTAAATGGCCAGTTACCTAGAAAAAAAATTCAACTGAAACTAAATAAATCAACACGCATTGTGAGAAAAATAAAGGTTTTCTTATCTTATGTAACTGATTATGATTACAAGTATGCTTTTTTGTATGAAAGTTTTATTTTCTGGAATTGTGTGAAAAAATAACTTACAATTACAATTTGACACATGGATAAAACAATCGTTTTGTTTTAACCTTTTAAATATATATAAAAGTAAAAGACAAACATGATTTTACATGGCACAATATGTTGTGTCACAGGAAAAGTTAAGACTGGAGCATGGAGATGATACGATCTTAACTGTCAATTTTGTTACAACAACCAAAAAAAAACAAACAAACACAAGATAGTCCAGTGAGTCACGTTACCAAGTCAACTACTCCAGTGACTCTTTTGTAATTTGGCTTTGTATGTCCTTGACGCCAATTTAAAAAAACATTTTTTTATAGCACATCAGATTTTTTTTCATTCTTTTTTAGTTTGACAGTATGAATTTTTACCATGTGTTGTAATTTATTAGATATGTTACAGGAAAAAAAATCCACTGGAAGTTACATGTCATCTAGAATAGTATTGTTTGTTATTATTATAAACAGTTGACGTGCTAGAGAAAACGAGGGCAGATTTGCAAAAAATCTAGAAAGGTGTACTTGCATCTCTGATTAAAAAAAATGTAACAATTTGCTGATGAGTAATTTTTCATCCTTTCAGCTGTTCTGAGAGGTTTCAACCTGCGTTTAAAGCCGCACGTGCATGGTGAGCAGTCGAACTCCTTGCAGTGCTTTGGCAGCAGACGTCAAGTACGTGAGCGGATGGAGCCACTAGTGGCTCAGCGACTCCTTCTCATTCAGCCCCACTTTGCAGCGCGCTTGTTCTCATGAAAGAACATAAAAAAATATATAAATCACCATATAGCGACAGGGGTATTCGTTTGACATTTCCCAAGAGGAGATGACAGTGTTAAAGTGCTGATAATTAAAAGTTCTGAATGCCATTCAGAAGGACAAACAGGAACATTTAACGGGGGAAATTTCTCCATTCGGTTCTCATTGGAAACCCTAACACTACAAAGCCCAATTCGGATTTGTAATTTGAGACTGTCATTTCAAAACCTAGCCACTCTTATTTGTAACGTCAACCCTAGCCTGTAACGGTAATTTCAAATCCTAACCCTGCCTTGGTACCCTACTTTGGACCACTGACCCTCTCTTGAAAGCCTAATTTTAAAGTTAACGTGAAACGTTTACCCTATATTGAAACCATCAGTTTTATAACCCTAACCTATGCTGGAATCCATCCTACTTGAAACCTGAACTTGATCTTGAAATTCCAATTTCCTGTCTTGAAATCCTAATTTAGAACCCTAATTTGAAATGCTACAATTTTTAAAATTTTTTAACAGGAAACCAAAAGGAACAAAAAATATCCAAACCCTCGAAACAAATGAAAAATATCTCCATTGATTTAACACTAGACTGCTATTCTGTGCCGAGTTTTGATTGGCCAGTATGCAATTTTTAGGGTAAGGCTCAGGAAGAAAAAAAAATCAATAGAGTATATATGAGACACCAGCAATAAACACTAAAAGCCAGTCACATACAGCAAAGATTAAAGACCATAAAAAACAACACACCACCATTGTGTTTTTGCTGCATTGAGGAAGCATTACATGTCTGTTTACATGTTGTTTGTGTCATTTACATGTTGTTGGCATGTTGCTGACAGGTTTACATCAGCAAATTGAGCTCCATGGAAGCCTCTGCAGCTTCACCTTGATATGTTAAGACTCCACTGTCGAAAGCCAGCCTGCTGTCCAATCGTCAAAAAAGGCATTCCAGTCACGGAGGACTGGTGGTCTGAGGGACTCTGCTTCAAAAAACAAACGACCACCAAAAAAGAAAAAAAAAAACCACCCCTATTTATTCTCTTTGCTGCATAAACATCATCCTTCCTTGGCGAAAATGTTCCATTGTAAAAATCCAACAGTGCCCCCCTGGCCCCCCCACAAAATTTTGAACCTTTGGTCCACATTTTTCTTTTTCGAAATAAAAATACATTTTTTTTGCAGTTCCCCCCATCTCCCATTTCAGTATAAATATGGAGGGGGAAAAAACTATTCTACTGTGCAAGTGACAAGAAACACACATTTTGACACTTGAGGATCCAGGGTTGCAGAGGTATTTTTTTTTCTCTTTTTAAACAAACTGAAAGTCATCAAAAGGACTAAAAAGCCGACGTCGAAACGCGTCATGAGTGTAGAAAATTTGCGCGACGCATTGCTACCTACTCCTGGAAGAGAGACTCCCCACACTGGTTTATGTTTTTTCAACAAGCTGCCATGTTGTTGTGGTGCATGGAAAGTTATGTCGCTTTGTTTTTGTACAAAATGTCCACATAAAAGCAAGGAATTCCGCAATAAAGACATCCATTTTTTTTTCATGGCAAATGGTTCAAAGTGGATTCCCACGTTACACAGCAAGAGCGTAAAAACTGACCAGCACATGGGTGGAGCAGAACGTTGTCTTGGTATTTTGCCAAACTAGTGAGAAGACTTGTGGGAGCCAACACAGCCATATCCAGGCAAGTTTTTGCAAATGTAAAATGCAGTCTGATTTTGGTCACCAAATTTGCCGCATGCGCCGTGGGCATGCAATCAAATAAGCCAGAAGGCCCATTGAGGCATAGCGGGGGTCGACCAAATTCACAAACCTGTTAAGACTTTCCCTGGCACAAAAATGAAGATTTACTCATTTTTACAGCACAGTCTACTTTCTGCCACCAAATTGTGAGGTGTGACGGAGGCACACCAGTTCCGTCCGCCGGAACGGCCAGAGAAGCGCAGGGAGGGCCCCAACATGAATTGACACAGCATGAAAATAAAAACGGCTAATGTTTAGGCCAATAGCACGAGCGCTTGTGTATGAAAATAGGGCCTTTAGTGTCGGCTAATCATCTATCTGACTGGCCTGGACACAAGATGGTGACCTCATGGTGACCGAGATGTATCCTGGAGACTAGTCGGGTCGCCAGGCAGTCGTGGTAAATTCAAACATGTTCAATTCCTTTCGGAGAGCTTTTTGGAGACTTTTTCTACATCTGCAGCAGGTCTGCGAAATCACCATGTGCTGCTGGAGTCATCGCAGATACATCTCGGCTACTTTGTGAAGCTGTCTATACGTCCGATTAGTCTTGACAAGACATCGCACTGATGAAAGCCTCAGCAAGACTTTGGTCTCCCGAGTTCGCAAGCATTCGCCACCAACTGAAATACCAACTTTAGATACCTGCCATCCATCGATTGGTCGTGAATAATTCCCAACCAGGGTGGCTAGCTGAAGTTGCACCGGATTTGCCTGAAAATAACGACTGTAATTCTTCTTCCATTTTCAGATTTTTTCATGTGTCCTATCATGGCCATTGAATTTTATTTTAATTGGAAAACCATTGTTTTGGAGGGTGGGGCGCTCACGGGGTGTTATTGTAAAACATAATTTCAATGGGATACAATTTCCGGTTCTGGTAACCCCAAAGCGGCGGCTGATCAGTCAGAAGTGCTGCTCTTCTTTGTTGATTGTAGTTAGTGCCAATTAGCATGCATATTGCTAACGCCAACGCATGTGGTTTTGCATTCACACATGAGTCTGCATCCTCTGCGTATGTCTCTGTGAGTGGTCAGAAGGGGGCGACGAGTACGAAAAGCGGGTAGCAGTGTCGTACTTTCCCAGCCCCGCTTCGGGGCTGTGCTGCCCAGGTCCGCTCCCTGGTCCCGTGGGGTACATCTCGTAGGCCGGTCCCTCCTCCGCAGGCGGCGCGAAGGCCACGCGATAGCCGTGGTACTGCGAGGGGTACCCGTAGCTGTCGTAGGCAAGTTGGGTGGTGCCGTCCAGCGGCCCGCAGTCCCCCGGGTAGTCCGCCGGTGGGTTGGATGCCGCCTGCTGGGCAGCAGCCGCCGCCCGGGAGAGTGTGCTGAACTGGGCGTAGGTGGAGTGCGAGATGCGGGAAGGTGGGCGCGGGTCATAGCAACCGGCCCGGGAGCCCGGTACTCCGCTGGGGGGGACCGCGCCGCTGGGGGCCGAGGGCGGGGCTGCGGAAACGCTGGCGCCGCCTGTCGCGCTGTTGGCGTTGGGAGAGCGGAAGTCTCCCTGGTAGTGGACGGCGCGGGACTGAGGGCGAGCCTCGTCGTGGGTGGTCGCTCGCACGTTGTAGTAGCCATTTGTTGGATCCTGAAATCGCAAACACAAGTAACGGCCTCGTGAAACTAATTCAAGACCTGGAACCCAGACCAGCGTTTCTGATACCCTAAACCTAATCTCCAAGCTGAACTTGAAACGGAAACCATCGTATGACACCCTAACTTGAAACTCTAAGCCCGTACGCTACCTTGAGTTCGTAGTCGTCACGCGTGTCGCTCTCGCTGCGCACATCCTGCTTGAGGTCCATGTCGTCTTTGAAGGGCTGAGTGGAGGGAGAGAGGGAGACAGAGGGCAGAAACTAAACCGTCAAACGACAAAACACACAGACGGACGGAGGGAGAGAGAGGAGGAGGGGCGGACGTCCAGAGAGGAGGAAGACAGGGAGGAGAACAGAGTTGCAACTTTTATTCATTTAGCTCATTCGATTCTTGCCCGACTGACTGATGAAGAATCATTTCAATGTGTTTCGTTAAGAGAATACTTTTGCGTATGCATGTAATACTTTCCGGATTCTCTTAATTATAAATAATATTATTTATCGTATTGTTTTGTTTTTTGTAATTGTAAAGTGTCCTTGGGTGTCTTGAAAGGCGTTTATAAATAAAATGTATTATTATTATTATTACAATAAAACCCAAAAGGAGAATCTACTATTATGAATGATATACTTAAAAAATATTTTGTTTCATCATCTCATTAAACAAATCATTTCATTGTAAATAATACAATAAAATAAAAGTAAATTTGTAACGAAGTATTCAACAGATCTGTATTCTGATTCGTTATCATTTAACTGCCAATAAAATAACGAGATGGAATTAATTGACTATTGTTAATCGAGTCCAAAAATAGAAGGAAAATACAATTTTTAGATTTGAAACTACTGACTTGTTAATCAGATGCGCCATTTTACACATTTGGAATGTATTCATTCATTTAATGCTGATGTATATTATAACAAAAAATATTAAAATATGAGGCTAAATTATTTTTTCATTCGTATATTTGAAATACAAATTTAGATATTCCATGTTACTAAAAATGAACTGTCCCATCTGTCTGCTTTAAAAAACATATTTGGCAAAAAAAGACCACCGTTTTCCCAGGTGTGTGGTGGTGTCATGTTGTGGATGAAACCTGTCGAGGTGCGTGTGGACTCACCGAGTACATCGCTTTGACCATGCGCGTGGCCGTGGAGACTGTGGCCGCTTCCTCCTCCAGACTGTGCGTCTCCTTGTTGACCGTCTCCACTTTGATGTCAACTTTGCCCAGCGTCACTCCTCGATGTCCTGGAAAGACAACACAAGCACTTCAGGGTCCACTTTACGGTGTCCAGAGTTGGGAGACAAAATCGAGGAAAATGCTCTGGTAAATTTTATTGCTTGAACTGCTCAGTTCATTCAGGATATCTTGGCAAGTATTTTTCACATTCTCAAAATGTCCTTTTTAAAAAAATTTTTAGTCGACCCACCTATCAATTCAGCCCCCCCACCAACCCCCATCTCACATTCTATTTTTCCCTTTTAATTAATGGTGCAGCATTTAGGTGTGTTTTAATGCACTGCGTGTTTGCACTGAGGATTGAGGGGGGAAGAAATTTCATCTGTGCTGTATGTTGTACTTTGAGCATATTTGACAATAAAGATGACCTTGACTTGATTTGGGCAAATTGCATTCTCCGGCTGGATTTTGATGTGTGAAAATCATACAGGAAGTTCACCATTTTAAGGTTCACCTCGTCTTCAGAGGCTTTCTTTATCTGGCATATCCACAATTATTTCAAGAATAATGAGAGGTTGGCGTGTGGGCGTTTGGAGGCTGTTTGCCACATTGGTATGAATATTCATGAGGTTCATTTGAATACAACGCGAAAGCAGACGGCATATGTCGCAGAAGCTGATTGACGGAGACGAGAAACTCACTGCCTTTGCGTTGGCGGTACAGGAAGAAGGCGAGAGCCAGCAGCAGCGTGAGCAGAAGGATGGACGAGCCCACCGTGCCTCCGGCGATGATGCCCACTGGGACGATGTCTGAAAGGGGCACGAGAAGCAGCGAAATAATGACAGCCTAGACTCGCGAAATTTAGAAAATCAACAGGTTTTGTTCGTGAGGGGACAACAACCCAATACTTTTTGCACCAAGGTCATATCATGGGTGAACATGCAAAAAGATTTAAAATCGAATCAACGGCTGTTGCATTCAGGTCAACCCAAAAACCAAAGTAGACATCCAATTGGTTTTTGCACTCAGGTGACACCATGGTTCAACCCACAAAGCCGATTTCAAAAATAGAAATCCGATCCAGTCTTTTGCAGTTTGGTAGTCAACACACGCACGTACGCATGCACACTAAATACAGTTTTGCACATTCATTTAATCAACCCTCAAACTGTAATTTCAAGCCAACACGTTTCCCACTAAGTTGATGCCACGGGTCAACCTCAACAAATCAACAAGTGACATTTTTACATGTGACGGGTTTTGTTCTAAAAGTGAGACCAAGGGTCGACCCAAAATTTGGAAATCCAATGGATTTTGCACAATGATACCATGAGTCACCCCAACTTAATTTACTTACATATATAAATCCAACAGATGTTGCACAAAGGTAATATCCCCCCACCTCCACTAAAGTGATACCATGACTCGTCTCAAGATTTAACAGTAGAAATTGAACAGGTTTGAACTAACAGGATAGCGCATAGCTTTATCCAGAGCTCCCATTATTTTAGATTTTATTTTGAATTATTGAGGGACTCACAAAATCATGCCACTGGCCCCATCGCTTAATTTGGGGCCCACATTCATTTGGGTTCATTTTGATGACATAAGTGGACCTCTTGCCAAATGTTATCCCGAGTCAGGATTCGTCTGGACTAATGGCCTTTTGTGGTGATTCTGTACCGGTTTCCTCCAGAGTGATGATCATGGTGCGGGGCCCGAAGGAGTTCCAGGCAGTGCAATTGTATGGCGAGTGGAAGTCGGATTCCATGACGTTGTTGATGGTGAGTGTGGAGAGCACGGCCCCGCCCTGCGACGGCGGCTTGCTTTGCTCTACTGTATAGCGCTCCATCAACGTGCCTTTCTCCTTCTCCCACACGTTCTCCTTCCATGCCCACACCTACAACACGCATGACGTGGAAGGTTTATGAGCCTTGTCAACTCGCCATTAGGGATGTGAAGGGAAAAAAAAAGCAGTGAGGTGCCATCCAAATTGACTACGACGCGATGGCCTGACTTGACCAAAAATAAAATAGCGATCATTTGAGCAAGTTTTGCGAAATGTGCATTGTACCTAGATCACATTGTCATTGAATAATGTCGGATTATGATTGGATCACATTGCAGTGAATCATATTGTATCCCGACGTAATCATTGTGAATCACATTGCGTCAGAATTACGCTCATCAAATGGCATCACATCATAATTGGGAGTGAATTTTTAAGGCGTCAGATCGATATTGTAGTGAATCGGCTCATATAGGTCAGGTCGTGATTGCAGTGTATTGCATTGCTTTCTAATTTCAGCGCGTCGGTTCGCCACTGCGTTATATTGCACCGTATCGTGAGGTGGCAAATCCATCCTTGGTGGAGTAACAACGATTGACATGTCATTGGGCCAATGTCAGATGTGAAAGCAGGCCTGCCATATTGATAGCAAAGTCCAGGAAAAGATCGGTCGCCCCCAAGCTTAAAATGCATTGTAACTCGCATTACTGAGACTGCAACAGTTAAAGTATAAGTGAAATGTGATTAGTCTCGCCTTACATTAGTGCTAGTCACTTCCACCGCATAAATTCCTGCAGATCTACCCTCTTTTATGGAGAAGAATATGCACACAGATGGATTTATTTAGGAATATCTGGCGGCAAATGCGCACGCGCACACACACACACACACAGCTCACATTCCATTTTTTATAAGTCCTTGTGTTTGTGCATTAAGCCACGACTATGATGTCGTATCATATTATACGCTCACAGCTCTCTGGCCGGGCTGGGGGTTCTGAAGCCTCCTAAAAGCTCTGATTTCTGTCATGTCGGCGCAGCAAAAATTGGATAATTGCCGCTGAGAGGTGCAGCTAAACGCTGTTTTTTTTCTGTTTGTTTTTTTAAATAGGCGGGGAGGGTGAAAACGTTCTTGCATGTGCAAGCTTTGAAATGATCCATCACTTTGTGCTAGAGTGTCATTCCATCAAGTGTGCTTTGAAGGAAAAAAATTGGGTTAACAGGTTTCTTTAAAGAAGAAAACTCATGCTGCATTCAAGAGGTTGAGAATGCGACACTCAAGCCAAAGAAGGAAAAAAGAAAAAATAACGGTTGATGCACAATGAGTCTAGGCTGCGAGAGAAAAAAAGAGGATGTTCTTTTGCCAGTATTCTGTGTCAATTAGTCTTACTATGGTTAAAAAAGGCATAAATGAGAGACGGATGGACTCACGATCTTGTCTGGTGGGGGCGTGCTGGCGATGTAGCACTTAATCTCGCCTCGCTCACCCCGGACGGCGTACTGGACCGGATCGCTGGAGATTATGGGCGGGCCTGGCCGGGACAAGACACAACGTAAGTGAACAGCTGATATGTAGGGACAAAAGTTTAGGTGGTCTGATAGCTGGTCAAGATAAATACGTAGGCAAGTACGGGGTACCTCAAGTTATGAGTGACTTGGCTTATATGATTCTCAAGATTTGTCGCTTGGTGTTTTTTAAAATTATTTTTATTAATTACTCATTGTGCGTTTAAAAAAAAAAGCTCATAACTGACATGAAACACTTGATATCTTAATACTAACACATGAGAAATGCCATAGACAGGCCAAAACAATAGCATCAATGTCTTTTTGAGTTGAAGCAACACAAGTAGACAGACAATATAACATTCTGACAGGCATACATTTGTTAGTCACTGGGAAAAAAAAATCCAATAAATATTACTCCATCTCTATGACATTGCCATCTGATGACCATGGAAGAAGAAGATGCTGGCTGAATTACTCATGAGGTCCAAACTGTTTAAATTGTACAATTTTATTCAGTTCCACCATGACTGTACATTTTTATAACATGCAGCATTTATTGGTATTTTTTGATTTTTATGATTTTTTTTGGGGGGGGGGGTTAATGACTATTCTACTCATTTCAACAGAAAAGGAACAGTTGTGCTTTTGAGTTCAGCTTGAAATTTGTATTTATAGATAGTTGGGCAGATAAGAAGGTAGGTGGGTTGTAAGTCAGACTTGCTGATGAGTAAATAGGTAAGACACGTAAGCAGAAAGGTGGATGGAAAAGTTGGTAACAGTAAAACAAGAAGGTGAGTAGGCAGGCAGCTCGGCAGTCAAACTGTCTATTAAGTCAACGGGTAAGTTTGTCACGAGGAAAGGTGACTTGGTAGTAATACTACATGTGTTACATGGACTTGTTGATGGCGACTCACCATTGACTGTGAGCATCACTTCCGTCTCACCCACGCCGATGCGCGGCACGATGGCCTTGCACACGTACTGGCCGGCGTCTGCCTGGCTCACCGACTTCAAGTAGAGCTGGTTATTGTTACTAAGCACCTGCACACATATAGCCGTGGACACACAAACATAAGACGTGGCCAAGCGCAGACTCCAGTAAACAGCAGAATCTGCTTGAGAGGCATCAAGCTGAGCCAGACACGGCGAGCGAGAGCAGCATATTTAATTTATAAAACATGTTGATTTACTCAGCAGGCTCCATTAGCTTTTTTCTCCTGGAGCTTTCTCTTAAACTGTTGGGCATGAATTAAAGATTTAAGACACGCAGAGTCTTTATACAAAGTGTCTACTTTACAACTAAGCAAACATTTATGAAGTCTGCCTTTTTTTTTTTTAAAACCCTTTTCTTCGCACCAATCGAAGGCTTTCTGGAGAATTTCCCAGTAACATGGGGTTTCCCCTCTGTGCTGCTGTCCAGTTGTTTCCAATGTCCCCTTTTTTTACAATGTACAAGTACAGGACAGTTTGGGTTTAGAGTTGTGCGCCTAGTAGTACCACATTGTGCCGCACCGTGCCGAACAGCACTGAGTTCTACCGGGATAGATGCAGCATAATCAAGAGAAAGAAGAAGAGGCAGAGAAATTCTGCAAATAAATAAAATAGCTTGGTGGCTCGACAGGCTGGGTGACAGATAAATGGCCCGGCATGTAGTCAGAAGAGAGGTACCAAGCAGATATTTAGGTCGGTTAAACCTGAAATTTATGAATACGTTGGAAACTGCAAAAGTAGGGAGGCAAAAAAAAAAAAAAAAAAAAGATCTTGCTTCTTCAGAAGGTGCTGATGAGCTGATCCTTTGCAATAGGTGTGTTTCAGCAGGGAGAGATGGAAAACAAGCAGGACATCGGAGCTTGAGGACCAACTTTGGACACCCTTGCATTAGCTATTTTAACCCTTTCAGTCACCCTGTAACCAGATGACATAATAAGGTGTACACTGTAGTGACCCCGAAAGTTTAGCGTGTTCTACATGTTTTAAGTGGCCCGAATGCCTCATTGTTCTGATATTTTGTCTGTGAAAGCAACTTCTGAGGAAAAAAAGCCCAAAACAAAATTTTAAAATGCACTAATCAGATTACATTTGGTATACGGATTATTGTAGGGTACTTTGGGTTAAAGTTATTATGAAAATGTATTTTTAAACCATCTTTTTTATTTAGTCCTAAAAAGAAATGCATGTTGTACTCCCGGTCAAAAATGACCAAAAGTAGTCAAATGTACCCAACTAGAAATAATAACCACTTATATTTCTATTACACCTGCTCTGTACAAAATAACACATTGAAGAAGCATAACACAGTCACAAATGTCACTTTTAATGGCACCAACGTATGATGGGAAAGCCTCTTCCAATTACTGTTGCTGTCATAACATTTTGTGTCAGTCCACTAAGGAGTGCACCAGAAGTGGTGTAAATAGAAAATATAGCTGCACTGAATCTTGCCGTCTTAAGAGCGTTTGGTAAATCGTAAGTAGAAAATGTCTTCTCCCATGTTTGTATACTTTTGTCCATCAAATGCAATATGACTATCGTTGGAGGGAATGGTCATCTATTTTCGATTGATATACTAACAAAGGTAAACGTGCATACCATCATTAACATGTGAACTAAAGCGGGCAATAATTTCTCACCATGTTGGAGCCCTTCTTGGTCCAGGTGAGGGTAAGCGGCGGGTTTCCAGACCACTTGCAATTCAGGGTGACGTCAGAGTTCACGTCCACCGTGATGGGCCGCGGTTCAACTACCAGGATGGGTCCGACTAAGTCAAAGAGACAGAAGAAGTCACGCCTGAAGGTAAACGGGCAGATTTTTTTGGCTAGCAGATGTGTAGGTGGGTAAGGCGTTGTTTCACGGAACAAACACGGATTTCACAGGATCCAAAGAACACGTCTATGCTACTTACAATGTACGTCCACCAGTATGCTAACGTTGGTGCTGCCCACCGCGTTGAACACCTGACAGGACACAGGTTCGGTGAAGAAGGAGTGGTCGGCCGTGGTGGCAAATATGCTCTCTCTGGCGCCCTCAAGCAACACGCCGCCCTTCGCCCACCTAACGGAGACACGATATATGTAATGTTTGATCAGTCCTCTATACCGAGTACAGCAGGGGCCCCATTCCAGCCATCCGGACCTGTAGCCCATGATGGGCGGGTTGGCGGTGGCCTGGCAGGTGAAGGTGACCCTCTCGCCCTCCAGGACTGAGCGAGGCTCAATAGACAACGTCACCGTCGGCGGATCTGGAGAAAGCACCAATTATAGACAATACTTTGGAGCAGAAAAGATGTTTTTGTGTGAGTGTTGCAAATCAGTTTTACAGATTAGTCGTTTTTCGCAGATGATCAAGAAAATATGCCTGTGAGTATTAAATTATCGCCTATGTGTTGCTCCACCGTTTGTGTTCAAATACCCGACATGATGCTATTAGTTAGTCCTTTTGTGACAATTTGCATGGTGTGTTAGCATGAAGCTAGCAGACGTTGGGAGGGCAATTTATGTGAAAATTAAATACACAAATGTTTTATGCTTTGTTTGACTAACTTCAACCTGTTGTGGCAATAAACAACTCGAAGTCTCTTTTGAAGGATTGTTCACCAACTACCAAATGGCTGCTTGTACCTCGAAAATGCACAAGTTGCTAAGACCTGGTATCTCAGGTCACCACTGTATTATGATGGATGTCATTGTTGGTTGAGTCAGAACCTACGGTGCACGTTGAGCATGACGTTGGCCCGCTTGCCCATGGGCACGGCCGGGTTGCTGGCCACGCAGGTGAAGTTGCTGTGGCTGTCGGTGTCCAGCGGCATGATGGGCAGGTAGCTCCTGGTGGTCACTCTCTTTCGGTCTGGCAGCACCTCCTGTCAGGACGGGAATATTTGCTTTTATTCGTTTTATGCTTTTTGTTTATTTTGGGGTCTTATGTTCTGCATTTAAAATAAATAAATAAATACAAATAAAATAAAACAAATGAACGGAACAGTGTGTTATGCACGAGTGCCAGAAGATGTCAAAACATCCACTGGATTGTGCGAGTCGGTGTTTGCTGCTGCGTGTGCACATGTGAGCCGGTGTGTTTGCGGTGAGGCTCTTGGGCATGATTTCACGTCTGGAGTTGAGTGCACGAGAGGGAGAGTGGCGAGAGCAAGTGTGTGTGTGTGTGTGTGTGTCATCTGTGTCTGTGTGGGTGGGTGCAGAGGTGGGAGAAAGAGGGCAAAGTGTTCATTCAGATCATGCAAATGATGACATTTAAAAGGTTAGGTGCATTCCCCTTGTTAAGTTGATTATGACAAGATGCATGTTACCAAAATGTGCACTGTATGTCATCTTGACTAAATTGTCTTTCGGGATTCTGAAAGAATGCGTTTGGTTTCTTGTAGACAACGTTGTCGTCGGTGACTATGAAAATGCTTTTGCTACAAACACATGGAACAAAATCACGCATGTGAAAGAAGCCTGAAGACCACAAGAAAACAAACGATAAGCTAAAAAAAAATGTACAGGAAGTGTCCGAAAATATTTTACGTTACAAAAACAAACAATGAATCATGTTACACTCAAAAATGTTTCAAAACACATCAATTTGCCCGAAAATATGCATATGTTACAAAATCAGTATTTTCTTGATGACTGAACTGTCTTTGATGATTACATCACAAATGTGTCATCATCGATGTGACCTTGAGTGAAGAACAACAAGGGCCTTAAAGATATATATATATATATATTATTATATATATATAACAAAAGGTTGCAAAAGGTTGCAAAACCAGGAATGTTGGGTTAAATGAGGAGTAAACCGTCTTTAGTGATTATCAGAACACGTATGTTTTACAACAATATGCACGTAACAGACGATGGAAGAGTCGAAATTGTCTTCAAAGACGATGGCAACGTGTATTTCAAACAAACAAATGCCTTTCATGATTAGAAAAAAAAAACATGTTACAAACTACACATTCCGTCAATTGAAGTTGTCTTCAATTATTATGAAAAGATGTGACGCAAGCATATTACGTTGACTGAGCACTAAACAAAAGTCTTAAGAGACACGTAAAACACGTACGTCAGACTGACCGGATCCTGACAAAATGGCCACTGAACGTTAACCCCCCCCCGCCCCCCCATGTATGAAAGTGACCTCAAAACTTCTCGTGGAAACAGAGCGCCTTCGTTGTCCCTCAATGGTGTTTTTTTGATTAGCTTTGCTCCTTGTCGACTGTATAAGGTTTTGTTTCTACTTTTTGCACAGGACTCCTGAGCTGCTGTCTGCTTTGGGGTAGATACTCCCTAATTCCTCCTTTTCTGTGCCAGAGGCAAAGAGCATAAAAATCAGCCAACAAAGAAGATGAAGAAGCTTTGCTGAGAATTTAGAGTGAACTTGTTCTGCTTCTGTAGCGGAATTTGCGCCGTAACACCTCTTTAATCCAACACTCGGCGTGTGAGATTAAGCGTGGATCTGCCGGAATCGTCTGTTTGTTCGTCTGTTTTTGTACTACTTCCCATGGAAGGGTTGAGATTTTTTTTTATTGTCTGTCATTTTTTTTAATCGGTTTAAACAAAAAAAAATGTCACTTGTAGGCAGTGTCTGGGACAGGAATGTCGATCCAAATATGGTGCATGTCTTGACTTTGACACATCATGAATGACACGTTCAGACATTTGGATTGACATGGCCTTCAGCCAATGGGCGGCGGCACTAAATGAGTCAGCCAACGTCTGAAATCCAGTTATCATAAGTGGATATGTGCAGGCACCAACATTGTAGCGATGCTTAGCTTCCGTGGACTGCTTCGCCTAATAAGCCTTGGTGGAGGTCCTGTTGCACGTGTGTGTGTGTGTGTGTGTGTGTGTGTGTGTGTGTGTGTGTGTGTGTGTGTGTGTGTGTGTGTGTGATGACGTGTTTGAGTCACCGTGGACTGGTGGGCGCCCTCGGCAGGCAGCCCGTTCTTGAGCCACTGGATGTGTGCGGCCGGTTTGGCGCCGCGGGTGATGCAGGTGAGGTTGTGCGGCGTACCCGCCATGAGCAGCAGCTCCGGGCTTGCCTCCATCACGGGGTCCTCGGGTGGGACTGGAGGACGGAGATACAAACAGACCGTTACTCACCCTTTTCTATTCATGCGTGTGTGCGTAAACATGGACGTGTGCTTGTCCCATTTTTATATAAATATGCATAGCTTGCATTTATAACAAGATATTCCACAGCCAGATACAATATTGAATTTGTGGTGTCAATGCATACAAAACATGGGGTCAAATGATATAATTGGATCAAATGTGTCTTCGTGAACCAATCATGACAATTTTTCCATGTTGTCATGTACTGAAAGTGGATTTTTTTCAATATCTCCATTACCACATAATTGCGAAACTTTGAGGGGTCGGGGGTGGTGTGGTGCTGGCTGTGACTTACTGAGGACGTTGAGCTTGGCCCTCCGCGAGCGCAAGGCGGCCTCGGTGGCCTGGCACTCGTACAGCGAGTCGTCGGATAGCTCGGCACGCGAGATCTCCAGGTTGTACTGGCCTGTGTCCAGAGCCCGCAGCACTCGGTACCTAGGCCATGCTGGAAAAAGGAAACAAAAAAATTGACAGCAGTGAAATGTGAACCAAGGTTACTTTTTAACCAAACTTGTCAAAAAATGGGTTCGAGATGATCACGAGGAGGCTTTTAAGTAGCGTTTGTAGCCCAGAAAACATCAAAAATGCTCGCTGAAAAGATGATACTTTTATATTTAACCAGGTCAGGGATTTCCAAACTGTGTTATGTGCTCCCCAAGGGCAGCACCAGATTAAAAGTCTTGTATAATGCTACAATGACAAATTCACAGTGAAACCGATTGGTGGGGCACATAGTTGCTTTCATTGTAACAGTCCCAGATCCATTTTTTAGGGTGTATGTGGGTAAGAAGCAATGGCAGATGGCTCAAAAACAAATAAACGGAAACTCCAAACAACATATTTTCCAGCTGCTAAAAATGAAAGCAGAAAGAATGGTTCACACTATCTCAATCGTACAAATGGCCAAACTTTTACGCCATGCTCTGCCCACATTCGACAATGGCAAAAAAAAAAAGCTCTGTGATTTAATCAACCATCTCTCTATTACAGCTGCTTAAGACTGGGACTCATTTCTGAAGAATTCCTTCATCGGAGTTCAGCAGAATAACTTTACAGGGCATGAGACTGATTGTAAAATGGTGACTTCAAACCAAAATATGACTTTTTATTCAATTTGGCAAAGGATCTCAGACTTTTTGTGTGTGTTCTGTTATGATAGACGTATTACAGAGGAATTTATATTACTGTATATGAAAGACATTATATCGTATAAGATACCAGCTCCATAACAATACTGTATTGATATTCTGTCCAATAATTCTGCAGTATTTTTCAGTGTTACAGACATTATCAAGATATTTCAAAATATGTATCATATGTGAAAATATTGGACGGCTCGATGTTCGATCGGTTAGCGCGTTGACCTCACAGTGCAGAGGTCGTGGGTTCGATCCCAGCTCCTGCCTTCCTGTGTGGAGTTTGCATGCGTTCCCCGTGCCTGTGTGGGTTTTCTCCGGGTCCTCTCACATTCCAATAACATTCATGAGGCGTGGATGATTGTTCGTCTCCGTGTGGCCTGCGATTGGCTGGCAACCGGTTTAGGGTGTCCCCCCCACCTAGTGCACGAAGACAGCTCGGATAGGCTCCAGCATGCCCCCGTGACCCTTGTGAGGATCAAGCGGTTGAGAAAATGGATGGATGGATGATAAAATATTGATATTTTGTTGTAGAGAAACCCAAGAATATGATGACGTGATATTTTGCCACAAATTTGTATTTATCTGTCTATCTTCCGACCTACCTACCTAAACGTTAGTGCTGGCACCGATGAGCTCAGAGAGAAGATGAAACATTGTTATGAACCCCACCTGCATCCCTGTTTTCCCATTTTTATGAGGAGGCTGGAATGGATGAATGGGATTTCCATTCATTTGAATGGGAAAAGATCATTTGAATTTTCACAGGAGCAAGGTGTTTTTCCAACCCCTGCATTCGTTCACCTTTGAGCGACGATCACAGAATGACTGCATCACATTTGCAGCGGCTATACTTTTAGTGTCTTTCTAGTGGCGAAGACGACACTTTGTCACAGTGTGTTCCTTTTAAAGAAGACGAATGGCGGCCGGATGGTGGTGGATGCGGGGGGAGGGGGGGGAGGAGGACGACGGTGTTGATCAAATGCAGACGCTTCCCTGGCTGGTGGAGAAGACGGCTGCAAGGACAAAGAGTGTTTAAAAAAAAAAAAAGAGAGGAGGAGAAGGCGGAGGAAGGGGCTGAGGCAGTCACATAAAGCCAGCGATGATGGAGGGGAGTGCGCGTGCGTGTGAATTAAATTGAGTTGAGCACAAAATTCACATCACGTAATGTCAGAGTGTGTGTGTGTGTGTGTATGTGTGTAAAAATGTTATTGTCAGCTGTCCAGCAGGTGACATAAATTTTTAACAATTTTCTTTTAGATCGACCCTTCGATATTGAACTATTTAACCCTTTCAACAACAGTGGATACTCGAGTGGACAGCGTATGTCATCAGGCTGCATGAAAGGGTTAATGATGATATTGACAACAGATATCATTTAACATTAAAATTGTAATATTTAAAATTTAAACGATTATTGGACCGAAATGCTGTAATGTTAATAATTATATTACATTTGAGATTTTCCATCTTTTATATTCAATCATGCAACACACTAAATACTTCTCATGATCATTCAATTTCATGTTTTATTCATTAATAAATACCCATTTACATTTAAACTTGTTCAAGGTCAATTAGAATGATATTTTATTTAAGTTTTTTTTTTGTTGAAAAATGTGATTTGTTTTAGCATTTAATAAAAATGGTGCTTTATTCATTCATTCATTTTCCGAACCGCTTCATCCTCAGGGTCGCGGGGTGCTGGAACCTATTCCGGCTGTCTTCGGGCAGTAGGCGGGGGACACCCTGAACCGGTTGCCAGCCAATCGCAGGGCAATTGTGCTTTAATATGATTCAATTTTCCATCATTGAAATTGTTACAAAACAATATAATAGTTATAGTATAGTATATATTTAGCTATTTATATAATATTGAAATTGTATTTTGTTTTTGTTACTCATCTAAAACATTTTCACTAGTTTGATCTTTTTGCTGATATTCAAATATTTTGTTTAAACTGTGATTTAAAAAATATATATATTTTCCATGCACATTACAAGTATTATATTTAACCTTGTCGAAGTCTTCTAAATTTGCATATTATGTCAAATGCCATTTTATTGCATACTATTAAACTACTCTTGTATTAGAATCCACACAACAATATTGATTGTATCTCATCTTTGATGACTCTTTTAAAATCGTCGTCGTTATTCACTTTCCTGATACCAATTGCCTGGTGTAAGTCACGTGATTCTCCTGCCACTTTGTGAGTTAGCCTTCCATTTTGAAGGCCTCAAAGTTGAAAGTATCCAGTGCGGCTGGCTCGTCGGCCAATAAAAGGCGAAACGCTTTGCACAAACGCTGTGAGGTTCGTTCTCTTCCGCCACAATTAATAAACAGCAGACATTTTGTCCGCGGGAGACGCTAAAGTGATTATAAAGCCGCCATTAAGCCACGGCACTTGACATTTAATAACTTTTTATTGAGATTCCGGTGGCAACCGCAGATGCTGCCGCGCTCGCCTCAGACAATAAAAAGCCGCAAAGACAGAGAGCAAGTATGAGAGAACGTCCATTCTTCAAGTGTGGCGGCGACGTTAATTGCCGCTCGTAAAGACAACGAGAAAACCTCCGCCAAGGCGAAGCGATGTAAAGTCGGAACACTGGTCATTTTCCTTTTAGCTTGGAGGCTAGTGGCAGCGACAGCATGAGGGAAATGGAGCAGGGAGCAGGCGAGTATGGGGAAGATGGCCAAACTGCAAATAATTAAATGTAAATGAGCAAAAATAATTTTTTTTTGCTTGTTTTCTGACAAATTTATTGGGCTCATTGGACCTTGTCAAGTAATGACATGAAAAATTGCAAAAACAAGACTCACCAAGCGAATATAACACTCACACATGTGCACTGACCAATAACAGATTTGTGAAAAAATATATACAATGTCCTAAACTGTGACATGAGGTTTTGGTCCGGCGTCAGCGATATACACACCAAATTGATGAAGAACTGAAATCAAGAGGCCAGTAAAAACTGTTCGTTTAAATATAGTTGCATTTTCAAAGGGGGACTGGTAACAAAAAGCGCTTGCAATACATCAGGGTTTAAAAACACGAAATCAGTTTGCAATTTTGCTCTTTTAGACACATCTGTGCACTAAGGAAAAATTATATGTTAAAATTGTGATCGCTAACAATAATAATAATGCGTTTTATTTATTCATAACTTTTCAATTGCAATTTAATTCTAATCAGGAGAAATCATTCGTTTCATTCTATTTATAATATTTTGACAAAAATATAAAAGTTAAAAATAAAAATTAAATAAATAAATATTTTCTTGATACCATTTTTACTACTGAAATTTGTTATAATTGCTGTCAATATTTTATTATATGTATTTACATTTTATTACGTCAATGTTAGTATGATAATATTTATACTTCTACTACATATTGACAAGATTTTTTAAATCAATTTTCATAAGTTAGTTACAAAAATAGTATTTGAACCTCACTCTTGAAGACTTTACATAGATTTTTATAACTATTCTTGTTATTGTCATGTTTATCGATTATCGTCTTTTTACTTTGTCATTTGATCCTTTTTACTCCAAAAATCCGATAAAAAATGCATTGAATTAAGACTCCTTGTGGTGCCCTTAAAAATCAAAACTTTTATGACGCAATAAACCCCTGACCTCGGAGGCCCTCCCCGACGCCGAGCGCCAGGCCATCTTTGGTCCACTGGACGATGCCGCTGTAGTTGAAGACCACGCAGGAGAGGACCACTCGCTCACCCAGGACCACAGATTGGTCGGCCGGCTCCTGGGAAAAGCGAACGCACCGCGCTGCAAAAACAAACAAACACAATGGCGTCTTGTGAGTCCAAGTGCCCTCAATCAAGTTTGGATTTGATACATGTGAAGTACATAACACCAGAATAACCGATTGAACCCAAGAGTCGATTTTTTTGCTTCTTTTTAGCGTAGCGATAGCACAAGAGCTTGTATCCAATCAGATTTCAGCACTGTGTGTTTCCAGGTCGGAAAACCGACACATTGAGATCAATTATATTTGGAAACAGAAGCACGAAACATCACAGAACTGTCTCGAATGAGATCGCGTGCATTCTGTTTTTCATTGCCCTTTTGAACAGCATAAATGAGAGCCCTTATCACTTATTTTCAACGACAAGAGACGCCAAACACAGGAGCAACATTCGTCACAACATTTGGAATGTAATAATTAATCACTAATTTTACATACAGATCTGTGCAGTGCTGTACGATTTTGGTCCTCTCAGATGACAATTTCTGCTGTGCTCTTGCTAACTGGCTAAAGCTAACAACATAAGCTAAGCCTGTTACTTTAGTTTGTGGCATATATACTCTTTGAAACAAGACTCATTTGCATTCCTGTCATCCGTTTGTTGTTTCATCTCAACTTTTCAAGGTCTCTCGGCAGATTTCACTGGTACTTGAGTATGTGTGTTTATATATATGTGAGAATGCAGGCGGGGGTTTTTTTGTGTGTTGTGAGAACATCACTGCAGAGCTGCTCTTTTTTTTCCTGCAACCCCCATCACACAGTACAAAGGATTCTGCTTACACGCTCGCATTTCCCCTGGCAAAATAAGCCTTTTGGCTACCGCAGCGCCGCGCTAAAAACGCGCGGCGTGAAAAGACGACAAGTGTAGTGCACGCACACACACATGGTGTCAGGTGTGGAGGCGATAGTTTGCAGTTGTTTGCATCATCAGGTGAGGTTTCATTTTCTCAAAGCAGGTCTCGCAAGCTAATTAAGAGAAGGTTCTTTATATACACACGCTCACATTTCCCAAACCCCCCCCTCCCACACACATACACGCACAAACCTATGCACACTGCACTCACTCATCCGCCGCAAACACACGCACACACTCCTAGCTACACACACACACTCATTCCCCTACACACTCACGTCCATTTGCACCCAAATGCTGCCCTGCATTCCCAGACATTCACTCACACACACTCGCACGCGCACACGCACACACAAAGCTGTAAGTAATTCGCAGTACAAAGCGAGCCACAAAGTGATTCCACGGCGGCACACACAAGTTTGGGTGTTTGTCTTCCCAAGGGCTCTTCTGTTCTCGGATCCCGCTTTAAAACAATCCCATTAGCTAATGAAGGCGACGGCAGCAGCTAATGAGGTGAGCGGCGGCGGCCCCGCAGCGGCGAGGTGCAAACAAGGGAGAGACGGCGGAAAACCGTCGAGGCGGGATTGCGCAACCGTACCACTTGGATGTTTGATGCCTTTTGCTTTTGTGGACTCCGTCGAATGCGGTAGGAATTGAATAAAAGCTCTAGGAGCTTCCGAAAAAAAACTCTTCAAGGGAACAAAATTAGCTTAATAGTTTTGTTTCAAGCCAAACTTTCAGACTTCCTGTGTGTTTTCGGGTATTGATTTTTGGGGCTTGTTTTGCTCCAACTGCACGCACTGATGGAAAAAAAACTTTGTTGCACATCTGTCTTATATGAGAAATGATCACTTGTTAGCAATCATGCAAAAGCTCTAGGAAGTTTGCGGTTGTAGGACCACCAAAATATCCTAAAATACGCCTAAAATGGCATCTAAAGAACAAAATGGCAGAGTTCCTGTGGCTGTTTGGACACAGCTAGTTTAGACTTTTTTTGTGGGTCTCTTGGGATAGCTATGTCTATAAAATTTAATGCTGTCAACTGTTGGAAGCAGAGCTTTAGAAAGACCCCTGGAAATGACAAACATGATCTTAAAATGTCCAATTGGAGCAAAAACTGCAAATTTCCTGTGTCTTTTCTGACATTGGTTAATTTTTTTTTTGTTGTGGTTTTACTCATGATAGACATCCTTCCCAAACGATATGTTGTTAAGTGACACTCGTTTCGAGTATGACTTGAGAAGGACCAATGAAAATTAGCAAAATGACCTGAAAATGGCCCCTTTGAGTCAAACTGTGTGACTTTCTATATTTTTACGGCCAAAGCTTCTTGTGCTTTTTTGTGGGTCTACTTAAAATAAAGGGCGTCCCGGTAGTCCAGTGGTTAGCACGTCGGCTTCACAGTGCAGAGGTACCGGGTTCGATTCCAGCTCCGGCCTCCCTGTGTGGAGTTTGCATGTTCTCCCCGGGCCTGCGTGGGTTTTCTCTGGGTGCTCCGGTTTCCTCCCACATTCCAAAAACATGCGTGGCAGGCTGATTGAACACTCTAAATTGTCCCTAGGTCTGAGTGTGAGTGCGAATGGTTGTTCGTTTCTGTGTGTCCTGCGACTGGCTGGCAACCGATTCAGGGTGTCCCCCGCCTACTGCCCGAAGACAGCTGGGATAGGCTCCAGCACCCCCCGCAACCCTAGTGAGGATCAAGCGGCTCGGAAGATGAATGAATGAATGAATGAATGAATGCTTAAAATAAATGTACCGACCAAATTCTCATATTCTTGTATGAAACAAGGTCTTGAGAACAGCCTTAGATAGCCTCCTGGAAATGACCAAAAATGACTAAAATGGCCGACTTGAGGCAACATGCTTGGTTGATTCCCTTTGTCTTTTATGGTATGGCTTCTTGAGACGTTTTTGTGAGCCTCCTCCCAAATTTCATGTTGCTAGGTGAAACTGGCTTTGATTCATGGCTTTATAACGCAATACTATTGAAGACAAAGGCTTTGAATTTATGCAAATATTCAAGGTTGAACCATCACGTCATTTTTAGATAATTTATGGAAATTACAGGGCCGGGGAAATGTGTGTGTGTGTGCGCGCGCGCGTGTGTGTTTGTGGGTGCGTGCATGTATCCTGTCAGCCTGCAGCGGCGGCGGCTCAGATTGTAGATGGGAGAATTGTACTGACAGAGAACAGAGACGTAATTAACCCTACGGGATACACCACCGCCCTCCTTGTCCTCCCTCCCGCAACACACACACACACACATACACACACACACACACTCGTCGGCTTTCTCCACTATCAGCATTCCCTGGTGATTTCCCCTCCCGTGTGCTTTACTCTCTCTTATTTACAACATCCTTCCTCATTTCTGCTTGCCTCCTCTCGCGCTCTGACAACCCAGGTATCGGAATGCTCCAAATTAGGATGCTTCGGCCTTGGCCGAGGTCTGCCACAGCACTGTCGTAGTACTTGCCGAGTAAAAAGAATTGCTGCAAGAACACTGCGCGCATTTCCACAAAGGATTGTAATGCGCAAGTCATTTCCGAAGTGGGTGTGAGAACAATAAAGTAGAATGTGTAATAAATAACTATGGCTGGTGCAGTATTTAAGCAGTACCAAGCCCTGTTGCTTAAACTGATGACGCCCTCTCAGATGAGAGGCAAAACGTATTCAAAGACAACAGATGTCTAGTTACCATCGATTCAATGCCCTGAGAAAGAAATGACAGCACCTCAAAGTAAAGAACTGTTGACTCATGTTATGTTGTTCATCGCCAACGCATACTGTGCTGTTATTGAGTCTTTTTTTCTTCATTTGCACATGTTACAATGATGGACTTTTTTTTGGTAATCATTTTTCGGTGTTGTTATTGGAGACACGCTTACCGGTGCGGCTCATTGACATGAGCGAGAAGACTCGTTGCTGTGTTCTGTGTGTGTACACACATGATTTTATCTTTGGAATCGCCAAACAGGAGTGATGGTTAGAACACAAGGCTGAGTTTAATGGCTGACACGCAAAGATCAGCCAGAATCCAAATCAGCTGGCACTCATAAGCTAGCTAGCTAGCTCTCTCTCTCTCTCATTTTAATGGCTGGCATGGAAAGAGTTAATATCCAAACGACAGGCAACAAAAAGTGAGTACACCTCTCGGTGAAACGTACGAAGATCTGAGCAACCAAGTGCTATTCATTTTAAAATTACGCATCAACATTTAAGGAAGTTTACATGCCACTGTCATGGGTTTGTGGCAACCCCTGACTAAAAAAAAAAAGAGGTCAATCAAACATCAACATTTCAGAGGGTAACAAACAAAAGCAGTGGGTATTTGTCCAGTGAGTGTGGTTGGGCGTGCGATCACAAAAGTGAGCTTCGTGAGTCACGTTTGTCGGGTCTCGCATGAGAGTGGCGCTGACTCATCGGCTGGAGCCTGGTCGCAGTTGAGACCAACACTCACAAGTGAGGGAGGAAACGCATCAGGATGCTCCAAACAGGAACCGGGTCAGCTGAGAGTGGCAAACACCGTGATTACCATCATGTGGATGAACACATGCAGACTGCTTTGGGACAGTTTTTTATTTTTTTATTTTGGGAGGGGGGGTTGGGATAATGTTGGTAGGCGGAGACCGTGTTCATTGAAATGTGACAGATGAAAAGTCCGTGCGGTATCGGTACTCTGTTTCGATGCGTAGTCAAAAGTGAATACTCGGACTGGTACCGGTGTGAAAACTGATTTTGAAGTATATAAGATGGAGGGGAGGGCTTCGTGGCAACTTCAAATTCACCATCCGATGGCATTCAACCATCCAAAACATTCTATCCGGATGTCACAGCAAGAACACTATTGATTTCTTTGAATGACCCATTTCAGAAAGCATTGCCCTCGAGACCTATTGATTTTCCTACACAACCATACATACTGCACAAACATACATACAACACGCTCATTTAGGTACTCTACGTTCATGCCGCACACATGCTACACAGACACAACCGACGCAGTACACACACATAGACACACACACAGACATGCACACACACTTAAATCCCACGGATGTGCATACAGACTGGCTCTTTGTTGATTTCCCGGTGTCCCCTGGCCACCGCTTTCATTTTCCTTCGAGCGGCGCGGCGCAGCAGCGTGACGCCAATCGCTGAGGAGACGGTGGGCAAACTGAGCGCTGCGTGCAAATCACACGTGCTCACAACAAAAAACTCAACCAGGGGCATTTAACAAACACAGACACACAGAAACATCAATCAACTTCCCTCAGCACAATAAACACAAGCACACGCACGAGGCCTTCATTGCACAACACAAGCAACCAATCATGAGCCAGTAAGCTTTGTGGCTCACACAAGTAAACTGGTGTGTGTAGTATTTCAACCCCCCACCCCCACACACACACCCTTATGTGTAATTCACTTGCGCTTTCTTATATTTCATCTAATCTTTTATTTCACTTTTATTTCTTTGTATGACAGCTTCAATTATTCATCATCTCTCCCTCTCTCTCTCTCTTTCCCGTCCGAGTTCTTTCCATCTGGTGGCGCTGATGTTTAATTCACCTCTTCTTCTTCTTCTTCCCCTTCATCTGCTACTGCTGCTGGCTCTTAATTGCTTTTTAAGAGCGCTAAGTGCGCACACGTGTATGCACGTGCACACACTCGCATGCACGCCCCCAACCCCCAACCTTGCCTCTCCTTTGTCGTTAGAGCACGCTGTACACGTCTGATAGCGTTAGCATCACCCAATGAGCACAAAGCCCGTGTGTGTGTGTGTGGGGGGGGGGGGGGGATGGTTGTCTTTTTGGCGCATGAGCAGTTGGTCAATAAGAAACGAGACCTAGCGTAGAGTAGTGTGCGTGTGTGTGTGGGTGTGTGTGTGTGTGTGTGTGTGTGCGCACGCTGACGTGCGCGCATCTGTCGCAAATTTTTAGTGGACATTTTTGTGTCAAACCCAGACATAATTCTAGGTTTCCTAATAAAGTTATGTGCTCATTCACAGTCGTTTAAAAGTCCATAAAACAATGCTATGCTACTATTAACCAAAAAGCTAATGCTATGATATGAATGCTGGCTAGATTCGCGAGCTATGCTAATGCTCAGAATAAAGCCTACTTGCTTTGGCAATGTTTGGACTACAATGACTATGTTTTGGATTATTTATTTCCTCATTCAAACAAATAAAGTTAAAAAAAATACTCTGGATAAAGCCGTTATGTTGAACAGTGGAAATGATCAACAACACACAAAATATCCACGGCATGCCGAGCCACAAAGTACAAACGAATGTAATCATCATTAAATTGATTGCTCCCCTTGCCAACTCTTATGATATAACCGACACATTGCACAGTATAAATCATCCACAAAGTCAACAAATTTCCACAACGTACTTTGTCTCAAATTGGCACATCCAATGTACATGTCATAATGTCATCACTGCCTGATAGAAATAAACAGAACACATAGAAATAATCCATAGAGTAAAAAAATATGGCAAGTCTGTCCCTTGCCAGTTCTTGCTAAAAACCACCACAGACTACTCAATCACAACTGAGTTTCTACAATGTGCTCACATAAATTAATATGATGACACCTATCGCCAGTTAATCATGATTTCAGTGCCACCTTGCACAAAACAAAACACAGCCACTCAAAATAATCCATAAAGGCAAAAAAAGGCCACAGCATGCTCGGTAACATGCAAAGGTAACATATGTTTCACAGCCAGTCCGATGGCTTGTCTTGCCATTTATTTCCAACCACCACCCAGTAACATAGAAATAACACATTGACAGGAAATAAACAAAGTCAAAAAAGTACACAGCACAATTTGCCAGGTTCAGAGAACATGATGCGTGTCATTGATCCCCTTGCCAGACATTCATGATAGCACCGTCATGCACAGTGAGAATAAACAAAACAATGAGAAAAAAATAAGACAGAACGACTAGAATTAATCTGCAAAGTTAAACAATTCCACTGCAGATTCGAATCACATTGGCACCCTCATTATACTCGTCATGTAGTCTATGTGATAGCCCCCCTCGTTATTCACAATACACACAGTCACTCGGAACCATCCACAAAGTAAAAACAAGTCCACATCATGCTCGGCTCCCATACACGACACAATGTCATTACTACAGCGCCACTCAAACTAGGGTTGCCACCATGTACAATAAAAACAAGCAGAATGACCGTACAATCCACACTCACTTCACAATGTACATGTTATATAACGTATGCAACGGCTTCTCTCGCGTGCTATTCATGATCAAACCACCATCTCGAAAAAACAAAAGGACCAGAAATAATCCTCCAAGTGTAGGCCAGGAGGAGACATGACAGAGAGGACTGCCAACCATTTCAAGAGGAAAAGCAGCATTGATTAAAGCGTGTGTGTGAGAGCGCGTGCGCGCTGGTGTGCATATTCGCAGACAATGCGGCATACCCATCATTAGCCACATCCACCGAGCGCGACCTGGCCCGCCGTGCAGGCAGATGAGTCATTATCCAAATAAGCGCCACGCTCAGTCAGCAGCGACCGCCGCACCGTTACTTCCTCTTCAATAAGAATCGGCGATGTGAGCGCTCTGCTCAGGCGGAACCAGATGATGAGGTTCCAGAGGGAATAAATGAAAAAAATGAAAGAAAAAAGCTCAGTGAACAAAAACTTTAAGAAGTATCAGAGGGTCAGACATGAAATGTTGGGAGATGCGATAAGTGGATGGATGTCAAGTTGCTCGTGGTGAGAGCAAAGTTTACCGTCTAACAATTGCACTGCTTAGTCTGATTTTTGCTTTATCCATCCATCCTTCATCTGATCCGCTTTTCCTCACAAGGGTTTCGGGGCATGCTAGAGCCTATCCCAGCTGTCTTCGGGCAGTAGGCGGGGGACACCCTGAACCGGTTGCCAGCCAATCAGCAGGGAGACAATTTGAGTGTTCCATCAACCCGCCGTGCATGTTTTTGGAATGTGAGAGGAAATCGGAGTACCCGAAAAAAACCCACGCTGGCATGGGGAAAACATGCAAACTTCACACAGAAGGGCCAGAGCTGTAATCGAACCCTGCACCTCTGTACTGCAGGCCGATGTGCTAAATCAGTTGACCACTGGGCCACCCATGAATCTTTATACTGCATCTACATAAAATAAAAATGTTTTTTTGTACTAGTTTTTCCCAGAATATCCCAGTGGTGTTGCAGTATGACTGCTGCATATCTCTTCCCGACTACATGGGACTACTTTCACCTCTTAATTTTTATTTTATTTTTTTCGGGGGGGGGGGGGGGGCGATTGTGTTGACTTATTTGTTTACTACTGAGGCAGACATCAGCAGCCGTGAGAAGCTTGGAGCTTTGCCTGGATGTGCGCCGCAACACTATTTCCACCTTTTGCACTAACATCACACACACACACACGCACACACAGAGTGAGTGATTGACATGCCTACAGACTGAAAAAGGATGAGCGCAAATAGAGCACCGTTGTTCTGTGAGGGGGAGGGAGGGGGCTGAACGGAGGCATGCAAGCACAGCCCGGAAACAAATCCAAATGGACAGCAGAGCGACAAACAAAAAAGACAGATAGGCAGGATGGAGAGACTGCTATTCTGTTTTCTTCAAGTGGCTGCTCTTAAAGGGGAAAAATAACAACAGGAACGCCAACAGGTGCCGACGAAACAACAACGCCTACATTTGGTCGTCATTGAATATATTGCACGATTTGATACAATTTTTAAAATTAATATTTTTAAGCATTATTTTTTAGAGATTTTCCTGTTATTTATTAATTAATGTATTTATTTTCTTGCGACAAATAATGCCTATAAAATGACCAACGCTACATTCACCAAAAAAACAAACAAAAAAAAAAATCTGAATTGGGCACCATGCCTAATTCCGATTTTTTTTTACCAAAGTCCGATCTTTTTATGTATTTATCACGTGTTCGTGGTGTGACAAATATGCACACGAAGCAGGACATCGAGTGGCATGCGCCATAAAAACTACTGAATGTGGTACAGTCGTTAGGGAAGTAAATATGTTGCCGTGTGGCTCATCTTATCTCATATTGACAGAGGAGCAACGCGGGAGGAGGTTGAAATATTTTGGTGATATGAGGCGACACTCCTCGATCAGATCATTTCATGCATGGAGACGTGTAATCAAGATAACGTGATGTCACAGCTGTGCACAATAAAGAAAATAGGCCGTCTGCATGGCTGGAGTACTACTAGAACCACAAATCTTCACTTTCACGGACGATTGATAGTCATCTCTCTTCCTGTCCTGTGATTGACCAGCATTGGATGCCGTTACGTGTCAACCGCTACAGCAGAACCACAGAATTGGTTTGGTTTTCGGATCTCTCCCATCATGGCCATTTTTGTGAAGATTTTAAAAAAAAGAAAGGCCAAAAAACGATTTCAATAAATGCAAAGCATAAAAACTAGACCCATCCGGTGGGATTTCAGCAACGTGTAAACGTTGCCTGTAGATGGCAATAAAAGTAATTATTTCAATTTGAAGACACTAGCACGGCTGCATTAAACGGTTACTAAGGACTTTGTAGACAGCACAATAGGGAATATGTGATCACTTAAAAGAATGTATTTAGTTGGTCTCTTAAGTGTGCTGTTTTAATCCAGTCATTTCAACATCTAAAGCAGGCGTGTCCAAAGTCCGGCCCGCGGGCCAAATCCGGCCCGCGGTCGAATTTCATCCGGCCCTCGGCCCCTGTCATAAAATCAGTGCCGTCTGGCCCGCAGGTTGGGCGCAATGGAACACGTGTTGCATTGACTGAGGTCTCGTAGACTGGTGAGTGATGTTTCATAGAGTACTGCTTCCCTCTAGTGGCTAAATGAGTAATAGCATTCACTAAATGAGTAATAGCATTTAGACACTAGAGGGCATCACTCACGAGTTATCAAGACATCACTCCGTGTTTATATTGACTGATATGTCATATTTCAAATGATCCTTGCAGTTGTGGATATGTGTATTGCTTGTTCATTTCCCTGTTGTTCGAGTCAAAGGTTTTGTGACTATTGAAAAGTCATGGTGATACATTTTATGTTTCAAATCAATCAATTTGCACTCAGGAGACTTCTGTTTAAGAAAAAGTCAAGTGAATAAGCAGTTGCATGTGATATACCTGTTTCAAATGAACCAAAAGAAATTCTTAAGATTGTTGAAATTAAAATAAAAATGGAAATGTGTAACAGACTGGCTTACTAAAATTTGCTGAACAATATTGTTGTTCAATGTAAAGAATGTCAGCCAAGGTCAGCCCCCCGACATTTTACCACATAAAATCTGGCCCCCTTGGCAAAAAGTTTGGACACCCCTGATCTAAAGGCTGCGCTTTATTGAACATTTTGCTTTCATTTGAAGAGTAAGTGATATTTTGCCAGTGGTATGGATAAGACGCCATGCAGCAACAATACGCATATTACAAGATAATCCATCTGCAATGTCGCTGAAGGGACATGAATATTGAGGACAGGGGTCTCCAACACGGGTCATCGAGAGCCCCTATCCAGATCATTTTAGATGTCTTCCTCCGCCAACACATCCGATTCAAATGATCATTATCAGGCTACTGCAAAGCTTGCTGATCATTGAAATCGGGTGTGTGAGAGAATGGAGACATCTACTACAGGCCGAGTAGGAGCTCTCGAGGACCGGAACTGGGCACGTCATTTACGTGAAGACAGACCATTGTGCAGACCGAACACAGCTAGGCGTTTGAAATGCTGACATGACGCTCAATTTACCACCCCTCTGAATCTTGAGTGCAATTCTATTCCGATTACAGTATTTTCCACACTAAAAGGTGGACTATGAGGCACACCTTCGATGAGTGGCCTATTTTGTAAATTTTTTTTCATACAATAGGCGCGCCACATTGTAAGACGCAATCTACAATGCATCCATTAGATGGAGCTATGCTCAAGAAAACGATCAGACGTCAGTAAAACTTATTTAATAAAGCAGCGACACAGTTCACTTAACCAACAGCAAGTTACAACATTGACTCGTTAACGTTGAACTCTCTTGCCGCTGCTCTATTTCCGTGTTCAACTGCGCAACTGATCGCATTAAGTTTGAACTCTGCATTGCCAGCATGTCTCGCGTAATGGCCATACACAAGGGGCATCATATTTTTAAGCGCGCTGTGAGCTTTTAAGAAAATGGAAGGCTTTTAGATGCGCCTTTTAGTGCAGAAAAGGTGTTTTCATGGAACATTTTCAGTCCGTTCATTCAAACCAAAAGGGCTCCGTGTAAACCCAGCTAGTAATATCTGGATTCACACCTCCACTCTTAGCGACATATCCATCCGTCCATTTTCCATGCGGAATGCCCTCAGAGTAATGGGTGAGCTGGAGCCTATTCCAAATGATGCCAAACAGAATTACAACAACAACAAAAATTCTAATTAAAACCGATCGACAGGTTGTGTTACTGCTCTAGAATATCAGCGCGTGACTCTCGAAGCAGCGATTAAGTGGGAAAACGAAGACTTCCTTTCAAAAGGAACTCCGCGTTGCATATCTAAAAGCTACAGCGCAGAACTGAACATAAAACGCGGCGACCTGACAGTTGAAAGCAAACGTCTCTCTCGATGTAAAGATGAGATGTTCAAAGCGCCGCTGAGGTATCTTGTACCGACATCAGAAGGAAACACGATGAATGTTGAATGTTTTCTGGCCCGCCAAGTCGCTTTTTTGGCAGCCGCCGTGTAGAGGAAAACGTCGCAAATTCGCCGCGGGAAGCGTAGGGGAATGTAAAGGGAATTTTTGAAACAGGAGTGGGCTGCGGCGCATGCAAATTAGCCGCGGCTCCAGCGGGCCCAAGAAACGGATTGATTCCACATGCCGGCGTTCCAAGAATTGATTTCTAATGTGTGACTTGTTCAAGTGTGACGATGGAAGCCCTTTTTGTTCTACAAAGGGAAATCGGGGAATGCATTAGGAGTGATTCTTCTAAGCGGCTCATAGTAGTTGGCTTTCATCGTCCACCTTCGCAAAGATTTATATCTTTTTTTTCTTCTCAGTGCTAAAAGGTGGAAATAAGCAGCCAGGGTAAGACGAGATCCTCGCAGTTGATGACATGCGCCTCAACAGCGAACAGCTACATCAACACAGCTGTCACTCCCGTCCATATGTATGAAAAAGCAAAGTAACTTACGGTATTTCAACTAGACTATAGGTAGGCTGATTCGCAATTTTTTGTTAACAAAATTGACTGACCCCTACGTTGGTGCACTTTCAGGATTCATTCATTCATTCATCTTCCGAACCGCTTGATCCTCACTAGGGTCGCGGGGGGTGCTGGAGCCGAACTTTCAGGATTGTTTTGAGTAAAATGTGTTTTGGGTTGACCCGGCAAATTCGAGATTGGGCTGGGACAATCCGCTTCTTTATAGCTCTCTGTTAAGCCAGCTAGCTCTGGTACAGATGTCACCACCTTGTGCGGAATTAAACTGCACACAATTTCAGATATTATGCTCAGTAAATCCAAGTAGCCGTACAAAGATTAAATCAATAATTGTAAAATTATAAAAAAGTCAGAGAAGATACCATAAAGCTACTTTTAACTAATTCTTAAGGATGAACTCTAATTACTATAAAAAATGATTAAAAATTATGATGATTATGATTAAAATAAACATACATCAGAAGTATACAAATAAAATCATTGCGTAAAACACAATACACAAAGCAAATACAAAAAATAAGATGCAAATTTATATAAAATATACACAAATCTAAACTGAATATTCATTCATTTATTCATTCATCTTCCGAGCCGCTTGATCCTCACTTGGGCCGCGGGGGGTGCTGGAGCCTATCCCAGCTGTCTTCCGGCAGTAGGCGGGGGACACCCTGAATCGGTTGCCAGCCAATCGCAGGGCACACAGAAACGAACGACCATTCGCACTCACCCTCACACCTAGGGACAATTTAGAGCGTCCAATCAGCCTGCCATGCATGTTTTTGGAATGTGGGAGGAAACCGTAGCACCCGGAGAAAACCCACGCAGGCCCGGGGAGAACATGCAAACTCCACACAGGGAGGCCGGAGCTGGAATCGAACCCGGTACCTCTGCACTGTGAAGCCGACGTGCTAACCACTGGACTACCGGGCCGCCACTGAATATTCAAGTGTTTTCAAATACAACTATGAAATACATATTGAATCATCATAAAAATATACATATAATTACATACCTATTGTAAATATAAAATAATGAAATATAGCAAATCCAAACATGTTAAAAATTTTAGATTTTTTTACAAGTATATATAAAAATACGTCACAAATATAGATTATCACTTGCCCAAATGGTTGGGCTTGGGCAGGCTGTCAAGCTCATGGTAGCCCCTCCTCCTCTTCCCCCTCGAGCTGTCACTTTGAGTATTTCATCCGTCTGTTTATCTGTTTTGCCTCTTTGAGGTTGCCTTGCTACGTCTTACGCACGCACGCACCCATGCAAAAAATAAAAAGAAACGCGCACACGCTCAACCGCCTTCCTTCTCTGGTCTCCTTTGGGTTGAGGCGGGGGCTTACTCAGTGGAAGTGGGACAAGGAGCAGATCAAACATCAATCTCAGATCTTATCCGCCAGCGTCCCCACACACCAAAAAAATAAAAACCCTGACACACATGTGAAGCTAATTGGCTTGTTGACAGTGAAATATTTAGAGCCAGCGATGAATTATATAAAAGGATACATTGATTGTGTATTTGTGGGAGCATTAATAAAACATTGACGTCCTGCACGCTTGCTTGTGTGTCCTCCAGAAAAAAAAACAGCAATGATGAGAGGAAAATGAAATAATAAAGGCAGCGGATGTACTTTCCAAAAGTGTTTTCTGGTCGAGGTCACTGTGTCGCCTGTTCACACTTTTGCACATTTTCACACTCCGCTTGGTGCTTTCTCAAATTTTCTCACTTGGCTACCCCCACCCCCACCAACTCTTTTCCCCCTCCACAAGTTCGGAGTCCACTGTTGTTGAACTCCGAAGCGGCACAGGGTTTTCTTGTTTTGGTTTCTAAGCACGATTTCACGACCGCATTAGGGTTTGTGCTTTGGATTTTAAGCCTGGGTTGGGTTTTAAAACTAGGGTTAGGGTTTCAAGCCTGGACTAGAGTTTCCAAGTAGGGTTTTAAGACGGTTTGGGTTTAAAACCAGGGTCACGGTTTCTAAAGGTTTTCAATTGAGTTTGGGTTTCTAAGCACAAATTCAAGCCGGCACTAGGGTTCGTCCTTTGGATTTCAAGCCTGGACTAGAGTTTCCAAGTAGGGGTTTAAGATGGTTTGGGTTTAAAACCAGGGTCACTGTTTCAATTGAGTTTTAAAGCATGGGTTCAGGTTTAAATAGTTAAGGTTTATAAGTACGGTTTTCCAGCCAAAATGTTCCAGTTAGGGTCAGATTTGAAAAAAATTACTAGAAAAAGTGACTCTTCATTCATAATTTCACCATTAACTTGTCCAGTTAGCATCTAGCCAATAAAAAGCACTTATCTCGTAATTGATTTTTTTCCTTATCTGAAAAAAAACCAAAACAAAAACATTTTTCGTAAACAGCTACACCAGAGATGAAAATAATGTACTTTGTTTTCATCTGACGATTTTGCTACATAAGTGATGTTGCCGTAGCAAAGCTCGCCTACACTACAAAGGCGTGTGCTGCCAAATGGGATCCGGTCCTAATCACACTGTTGATTTAACATTACGCGAACCGTATTGTAAGCAAAAGCATGCCTTGCTGCCACTCTCTGTCCATTGTCAGAACAAAAGTCAACTGTGCACGCGATCATGCGGCTCTCCGCATGCTCCCCGTCATAGCAACAACAGCCACTATTGATTTGGAATGTTACCAGAGGTTTCATCACACCACTGCCACAGCTTTCTGCTTCAGTGCCCTTCCACAGAACTTTTTTGCAAATAAGACACCTAACCTAACCCTTGATTTTTTATTACTTTTTTTAAACACAGCCACATATTCTGTCCAGCAAATAACTATTGTGATAAAACACCAATAAACTCACCCAAACCACTGCTTGCTTGTTGATTAAATGCAATCCTGTTTTCCATTCAAGTTCACCGACTTCCTTTTAGACGGAAACATTTTTGCTTGGGATGCTAACTGCTAACTACCGATATCTGATTAGCTTGTTGGATAGCCAACTCACCTGAGTGACCAATCCAAAATATGTGACGTCACGGCAGGCATCAAATCTGATTGGTTAAAGCGGCAGGAAACGACAAAAGGCGGATTATTTCTGGGGAGTGACACACACACGCGCGCACGCACGCACGGTATCCGTTTAGGTGAAACGCAGGATGTACTGAATTCTGATGACAGAAACAAATTATTGAATTGAATACAACTTTGTCAAATGTGCTGTATGTGTACATACATTATAATAATTAGAAAACAAAAGTCAACACAATGCGTTACTAACTGCATCTTAAATTACAGGGCCATCGTTTCCTGGCACACAGGACTGAATTACGATTGGCTAAATCAGGGGTCCCCAAACTACGGCCCGCGGGCACATTTGACCCGGCCCTCTAACCCTCCTGTTGTCCTTGGTTCAAAATGACCCATCACTGTGTTAAAAGCGCCCCAAAAAAACCCTAAATGATAAATTTTTAACTTGAAATGTTATGACTTTTCCTAGATTGTCCCCAACTGCAGAAAAATTGAAATGTTTTTATTCACATTTCAATGGAAGCTGTACAAAGGTGGTCTTTGGCGCAAAATGACCCATGACGCCAATAGGGTCGAAATCAAGGTCACAAAGTTATTTACACACCATAGAATGTTTCAGTGTTTTAGTTGTGTCTCAGATCAATTAGAACACGTGACCCAGACGGTGGCAGACAAACAAGATAGGTGGCGTTCTCGTAGATGGCAGAACTTTTTTTTTTGTGGATTTCAAGGGGCTATAAAGAGAGAGAGTTATTTAGTTATTATTTATTTCATTAATAGTGTTATTATTTGTTTCCTGACTTTTTTTTCTGTAAAGAACCTGGAAAGGTCATTTGGTTATGTGTGGCTCTCTGGGAAACAATAACTTTTTTAAGCTCCCCTACGATCGTTGATGTTATAACTGACAACGGCCCCCCATCATCAGAGAAGGGAAATGTTATGTGGCCCTCACAGGAAAAAGTTTGGGGACCCCTGGGCTAAACAGAACATACTGGAAGTGGCACAACCAATCAATGAGTAGAAATCAATGTATAGTGACCAGCCACATTAAAAACATGATCAAATAACAATTAAATGCATGTGTGACTTTTCTAAATTAAAAGGTCAGCATGTTCTCCTTTCAGGGCAACATACAAGGCTGAAATCTAATTGGATGAAAGGCCAATTCAGGAAGTACTGCAAAACAACCAAGGCAAGAGAAACAAATATAAGGGAACAAGAACAAAAGAATATTTCTTAAAAATCAATAACATGGTTCAGCAACTGGATTCTCAAAAGGTGACACACATGGGGTCGAAAATATGATTGGATAGAAGCTCAAAAGCAAACAGACAATACAGAAAATAGCTAAAAAGAACCAAGGGTAAAGCAATCAATTGAAGACAAAATACCTATTGGGGAGCAATCAACAAATCTGACAGTGGCACACCAGTCAGTTAATACGCACACACGCGCGCGCATGCACACACTACTCTTCTTTTGGTCTGTTTCTCTTCACCTCCCACTCACTTCCCTCCCTGTAACAGTTTTAATTAGTTGTGCTAGCCCGAGGTCAACCTCTGTTCCTCTGCGTGACAACACACACACACAAACGCACGCAATGTTTTTATGATAACTTAGCATCACAGATTTATCCATTATACTCAGAAACGTACGTGCACTTTGTGAGTTACATTGCGCGTTGTCGTATATAGGCGCGTATGCATGGGGTGCGCGTGCATGCGCGCGTGAAACCATACAAATATATTATGCGTGCACGCGAGCGTGGACCGCAGCCCCCGGAGGTTGCGGCATGAAGAGTGACACAGAAAAACGGCATTGCACGCGCACACCCACACACCACACACACGCAACCCTTTCAAAGTCCTGCAATGTTCCTCCATTTTGATGAATTTTTAAGTTGCCTGTAAAAATCATCAATGAGAGAAATAGAGGGTTGTCTGCTGCGAAAAGCAAAGCCAAACCTCACCGGAGTTCCGACGAGGGATTTGCGTTTTCAGACTGATGATGTCTGTTGTGTGTGTGTGCGTGCGTACTTGACTTCATACCTTCCTGTCACGTAGCAAGGTGGTGGTGGACCCCAAAAAGCAGGCAGGAGGGAGGAGCAGGGGGTATTTGAAGAAGTGTATTGATAAAACAGAAAACTAAATCCTAAACAAACAAAGTCCAAAGTAGCAGCAAAAATCATGACTGAAGATAAAACATAACAGCAACCAAAACATGACTGAAACAAACCTGATTGCAGCAAACAAACATGACAGTAGCAAGAAGCAACAATGACCCAACACCGAGTATTCGGGCAGGAGTCCTTTTATACAACTAATTACCAAATGACCAACAGGTGAGCAGCTGCCGGGGGAGCCCTACAGTGCCACCTGTTGGTCCGTAAACCGAATCATGAAACTACTTCCAAAGAGTTGTTTTGTGTCTTTCCCTTCGAGTTTTAGTCAAGGAAATTTGATGAATCCGTGTCTTATCTCACCTGTTATTGCTCTAATACTACATCTGGAGTAAAAAAAATTGGCAGGTTGTCTCTATCTCAAAGGAGGTTTTCAAGAGAAGGTCAGCTTCAATCAAAATTACATTTCATGCCTTGGTTCGGTTAAGATTAAGATTAAGATATCCTTTATTTGTCCCGCAATGGGGAAATTACAATCAGAATTCCGAAAGGAAAAACGCTGGGTAGGGAGAGGGGAAAAAAAACATGCTCGAACTATCCTCTTCCGAGGATAATTTAAGTCCAGGATAAAAAAAAAGACCCTAGCAAATGAATAAGCATATGACAGTTACAACAAGTCACAAGACATAACATGTATAAGGGGGAGGATGAATGGGAAGGGGGGGAGAGGGGAGTGGGGGGGGGGGGGGGGTTAACTGCGACGCAGCCTAAAAATGACCAGCTGCATGGTCCCCGTTGCGCTCCGCATTATCGAACCACGTCACGGGGGAAAAAAGAATCAGAGCGATAAAGACGGTGATAACAAGGATGTGTATGCGCATCTGCTTGTCCAGTCGTGTATGTGTATGCGTGTCCTTGTCATAGCTGCTTCGTCGAGGAAGAAAGCCAGGGGAAGGGTTTCCAGTAAAATTAGCATTAGCGTTTTAAGTTTGCATTAAAAGACTGGATTAGGGCTCCAGACGAGGAGCTAAGTAAGGTTTCAAGGTTAAATATGTAAACTAGGGTTTTAGGATGAGAATGGTTAGGATTTGTAAGAAGGGTAGCAAGACAGGTTTAGAATTTTAAATTGGGGTATCCAATTCGAGTGACAAACCTGGGTCAAGGTTCCAAAGAGGTTTCAACCACAGGTCAGGGTTTCAAATTAGTATTTCAAAACATGAGCAGGGTTTCAAGTTTTCAAGCAAAAGTTATTTTTTTTAACCCTTTCATTCACCCTGTAACCTGATAACATGATGAGCTATGTAGTAACCGATGTCCCTGGAAAGGGCTAAATTAGCGTTTCAAAACTTATTTCAAGAGTTTTAAGTAGAGCTTCAACCTTGGGATACGCTTCCTAATTTGTGTCTCAATTTAGCAAAGGTTCGGCTTTTATAGTAGGATTTGAAGCTCGTGATAGAGCTTTAAGGCGGCATTAAGGCTTTCAAGTAAGGCTTTCAAGCCTGGGGTAAGGTTTCAAATCCATCTTTTCAAACACGTTTTCACAAGGACACGGGCTACAACAGTGCGTTTGTGACTATGGGAAAACACAACATAATCAGAATCTCTATGATTTAATTTGATTTTTCTTTCTTCGATCAGAACACGCAAAGAAGAAAGAAAATGAGGAAAAGAAGCAACATATCCTTTCTGAAGAAGGACGCCATTATACTACGCATATGAATATTCATAAGCGGCAAGTCGCGGGAGCCTTCGGGGATTGATGCAGAGCTGCGGAATCGGCCGGCAAAGCGCGATTGACTCAAGCTGTGCATGCTGGAATTTGAAAGACGCTCGCTGAGGGCGGCCGAGACCTTATCAATGAACTCGCACAACACCGACGCAGGGGCCACGGGAAAAAGCAGATTAGAAACCCGGGCCGGAGAATTCAAAAGCAGTCAAAGAGACATCGGGAGGGAAGGAGGCGAAGGGTCAGGTCCAGCCCGCAGCGAATGCATGGCCTCAATTGGACGCCCCTGGACTACGGGGCGCTCTTGACAAAATGTCACACTTTGCATTGCATTACAGCAAAAGAGGAAGATGAAGAGGTGCTGATGAAGAAATATGACAAAGAGGAGGAGGGACCAAATGCCTCCCTGCATGGATGCATACAGGCATGCATTAAAAAAAACTGAAAGTCTGGATTACAAACTTGGGAGATTCATTCACTGTGACTTGTTAATTTCAAGATTGTTATTATTTTATTTTTAAAAATGACTTTATGATAATTACAGGAAATCAGCAATTATTTCATGACATAAGTGGAAGGATCAATAAAGGGGAACAAATACACTTCAATTAACCAACTAATGTGTTTAATAAAACATTAGAATCTCAAAAATATATATATCAGTGAAGTAGTAATGTCTGTTTTACTATTCATAATACATAAATTGAATAGTTACCTAATAAAATCAAAATCTTAACGAAACATTTATTTCCCCATTGAGGATAAAGTTTATCTTGTCTTATCTTATCACATAAACTTATTGACTTTTTAAAAATATACTCCACATGTAAAATTTATATTTATTTGCAACACATTAACTCACCAATTCTTCAATGAAATATGTCAACACCAATTACATTCCAAAAATATCTGTATTTTAAAATTTTAAATAAAAAACGGTTACTTTTAATCACCTGGAAATTATTATTTACGATAAGTTCAACCAAAATATTTCATGAGTTAAATATATATTATACATAATCAATTAAAAAGTATTTAAAAATGTTATATGTTTATTGTCTGTATTTTATTGTACTCACTTCTTTACATTTTACAACAGATAACATGACCAATAAAACTCTTGATCACGTAAATGCTTGGTGGGCCGGATTATGTAATGCCCCGCCCTCCGCCCTGCAAATGGGAGGGGGTGGGTGGGGGTCAGGAAATGACAGGAAACAGAAAAAGGGGGAGGGTGAAGGGTGGGCGTCATCACATTCGATTTGTCGCGGCGTCAACTGTCAAGCGTGACCTTTGAGGAGCCACTTTATGTTCGACAAGGGAGCGCTTAACATTCCCACCGCCTCCGTGTTTGTTTGCGCGATCCAAATTAAACCGCCCCCTCAGACATACAGCCCACCCCCATGACACCCTCCCCCCTAGCCCACCTCGACAAACATCCCTCCTGACATCAGACCGCTTCCCAAAGGCCTCGTTCGCACAGCAAGCCACAAGTCCCAACGCCTGAAAAACTATTCCTATTCATTATTGCAGTGCCTCCTTTCCGAAAGTTTTCTGTTTTCCCGCAGTCCCAAATGCATCACCGTGGATGCTAGCTTATCTTTTATTCATTTCCATTGTTTTCATCTTTTCAACTAATAACAATGTCGAACAAGTCAAACACAAAATGATTTGTCTCAACGTCTCCAAAGGTGATCGCCTGGTTACTACTGGGAATTTGTCTTGATCAGAAGGGCATCAAAATGGCCGAAAAACAATCTATTTTCAACAAACCCCGTTAACTGCCACCTCAACTTAAAGGCCTTGGTATGAGCTTCACAGATTTCTTTTTTTTTTTTGTGACTATGCTGACACAGTCACCCGAAAAAACATTGTTTCATTTTTTGCTTGAAAACGTCAAAGTTGACACATAGTCCAAAAGTCCAAAAATTTATTTTCAACAAATCACTCAGGGTTGTAAATCAACTTATAGACCGTGAAGGTGGATATTTTGATCTATAACCCTCCTATGATGGAGATACTAGACCCCCAAACTCTCACGTTGACGTTGACATTGACTTGCAAACAGAGTAAAATAGTCCAAAATATATTTGCAGTAAACCACATTGAGTCATATATCAAATCAACCCTTTCGGGGACAGCGGTTACGACAGTGGACATCTTATCATGTTATCAGGTTACAGGGTGCATGAAAGGGATAAAAGCCTTAGTGAGGTTTTTCCATAAATATTTTCTCAAAATGACCTGATGCACTGACATGGTTTGTTTTTTTTGCTTGAAAATGTCAACATTGACAAGTAAAAAGGGTAGACAGGTGCAAATAAAATGATCAACAACTCATAATGAGTCATATGTCAAATTAAAGGCCTTGCTGGGAATTTTCCAAATTATGCAATTATTCTGTTGGTATGACCCTATATGATGTCACAATGGCCCCAAAACACATTCTCTTTGCTTGGAAATGTCAAAGTGGTTTCATACATAAGAGTAAAATGGTCCAAAATATATTTGCACAATAAATCGCACATAAGATTAAAAGCCTTGTGAGGGCTTTTCAAATATGAAAATATTTTGGCAATAAGACCTGACGTGCTGATGCAATAATGTATGTCAAATGAAGTTAAAGAATCGGCTGCTCTAAACTGTAATTCTCCACAAACCACATAATGAGTCACGCATCAAATTCGAGACCTTGATGAGAAATTTCGAACTGTGTCACTATTTTGCCAGTCTGAACTCCTGCCATGATGGAATGATGCAAAAAAAATATGGATTTATTTTTGAAAATGTCAAATGTGACTTGCAATAAGTGTCGAAAGGTAAAAAGTAAATTTGAAACAAACCACATTAAGTCATATTTCTTGAAGGCCTCGATGAGGAATGACCCCTTTTCTTTGTCAATCTGACCTCATGTCATGACATAAACCCAAAAACATTTTAGGTGACATTATTATTCGTGACTTTTCCTCAAACGGAAAATCCGCGCGGCATGAGCCATGTGCTTTGTGCAGCAGTCATCGACGCATGACTGACAGCATGAAATTAAAAAGCATTGTTTTACAAGAAGGCAGCTTTTTCCTTCTTAAATCATATCCGAGTTGTCTGTCTTCCCGTCAAAAAAAAAAAAGGCTCCCGTCTGCATTTTGGCATTAAAGGCAAATTCAAGCGTTCTTTTCAATCGCCCCATTCAACCGTAGCCACGCACGGCAAATCCAAAACTTGTGTCGCCATGGCAACAGCTGCTTTCTATAAAAAAAAGCCTTAATCTCTCTTGGTAGTAAAAAAACATACAAACAAAAAAAAAAACAAATGTCGTTGCAAATCGCCAAATGATGGGATCAGGAGAGAAAAGAGAAACTACAAAAAAGTCAAACGGAGAGAAAGAAAAGGGGGGGGAGGAAATGGGAGAGGACGGTGAGAGGCAAACAGGTAGCGGGCAGGCAAAGAGACACATTGCCATGGTAACAGTGACAAAGGAGAGATGAGGGAAACATGCCGTCGTCGTGGTAACGCAGGAATCCGAGTGAGACCCAAACACGCACGAGAGAGGAAATGGGGGGGGGGGGGAAGGTCTTTCCTCACATCGCAACCAATTCAAGTGTTTCACACACGGCCACAACTGAGGGCTCAAAACCATGCCTTGAAACCATAACCCATCTTTGAAACCATAATCCTGGCTTGACATCCTCATTTGAAACCCTGAAGACAACTTGAACCCCGACCTAACCATCACACAGGCTTCAAACCGTCATTTGAAACCTTAATTATTCTCTAAAATCTGAATTTCAAAACCTAACAATGTCTTCAAGCTCTTGAAACCCTAAATCAAGATTTAAACCCTAATATGAAACGCTAATCCTCCTTAAAACCACATTTTGAAACCTTAACCCTCCTTTGAAACCCTAAATTGAAACCCCAACTCAAGCTTCAAACACTAATTTGAAACTCTAACCCTCCCTTTACAACTATCATTTGAAACCTTAAACCCAATTTGAATCCAATGTGAAAACACCAACACATTCCTGAAACCCTAATTTAAAACCGGAACCCAGACTTCAAACCCTTACACCCCTCACACCTTAACCCTAGTTTGAAACCTTAACCCTCAATTTGAAACTCTAACCCAGTCTTAAAACCCTAGCTTGAAACCCAACCCTTGAAGTAGCCACCGTCACATCCTTTACGATTCGGTGGCCGCTTGGTGCACAATTGCGGACGCGGCAGCGCCCCGGTCGATGTTAACAATCTGCGCGATTATCGCCGGCGTCGGATGTGGCTCGCTTCCAGGATGGTGGCGGCCACGAAGGGACCAATTTTGTGCGTGCGTGCGTGTGCGCAAAGACAATGACCCGGATTTGAGATAAGTGCTCGCTGGCAAAGTTTATCAGAGGCTTCTAATTACTCGTTGGCAGAGAAGCTTGGAGGTGTTGCGGCATTGCTGCAATGTGACGGAGGAAAACGAGCGCCGACTCAAAGCGGGACCCAATTGAAGCAATTGGAGGAGGAAGTGAAGCCTCAACTAGCGTGTCAAGCGAAGACTCAACACTCATTTGAAAAGCTACTGTAGGCTTCAAAAAATTTCAAACCCCAACTAGACTCAAAACCCTCATTTCAACATGTACCATCTGTTTAAAAACCCTAAACACAATACATTGACCATAGTTTAAAATCCTAACCCAGTCTTGAAACCTGACTTTGACATCTTCATTTGAAACCGTAACCCTGTATTGGAACCCAAATTTACAACCTTGATCCAGGCATGAAACACCAATTTAAAATCAGAATCCTGTCTTGAAACCCTAATTTGAAACCTTATCCCCGTCTTTGAACCCCAATTTAAAACCATAATCCTGTCTTGAAACCATAATTTGAAACCTTAGCCCCGTCTTCGAACCCTAATTTAAAACCATAATCCTGTCTTGAGACCCTATTTTGAAACCTTATCCCTGTCTTTGAACCCCAATTTCAAACCATAGTAATGTCTTGAAACCCTAATTTGAAACCTTATCCCTGTCTTTGAACCCCAATTTAAAACCATAATCCTGTCTTGAAACCCTAATTTGAAACCTTATCCCTGTCTTTGAACCCCAATTTAAAACCATAATCCTGTCTTGAAACCCTAATTTGAAACCTTATCCCTGTCATTGAACCCCAATTTAAAACCATAATCCTGTCTTGAAACCCTAATTTGAAACCTTATCCCCGTCTTTGAACCCCAATTTAAAACCATAATCCTGTCTTGAGACCCTATTTTGAAACCTTATCCCTGTCTTTGAACCCCAATTTAAAACCATAATCCTGTCTTGAAACCCTAATTTGAAACCTTATCCCTGTCTTTGAACCCCAATTTAAAACCATAATCCTGTCTTGAGACCCTATTTTGAAACCTCATCCCTGTCTTTGAACCCCAATTTAAAACCATAATCCTGTCTTGAAACCCTAATTTGAAACCTTATCCCTGTCTTTGAACCCCAATTTAAAACCATAATCCTGTCTTGAAACCCTAATTTGAAACCTTATCCCTGCCTTTGAACCCCAATTTAAAACCATAGTAATGTCTTGAAACCCTAATTTGAAACCTTATCCCTGTCTTTGAACCCCAATTTAAAACCATAATACTGTCTTGAGACCCTATTTTGAAACATTAACTCTATCGTGAAATCTTAATTTGAAACTCTGACCCGGTCTGGAATCCCGACTTTGAAACCCTAAACCTGTCTTGAACCTCTTCATTAAAATCCATATCCGAAACCCAAACGCAACCTTGAAACCAGAATTATATTCCAAATCCTGACTTGAATACCAAATACATCCCCACCTTGCCTTGAAACCCTAATTTGAAACCCAACAACTACTATTATAGCCACGCTGCTACATGTCAGCTACCATCTTTGCCCTAAACGCAACACATCTTACCACCACACATTCCGCCCTGGAAAAAAAACGTGTTTTCCCTCAAAAAAAAAATCTTCCCTTCTTCTCCGCCAGCGTATTTAGTGCCGCGCCGGGTCGTTAATGCGCGGCGCACTCATAACGAGTATATTTCCCGCCACATAATTGCAGCGTGCGGCAGATGGCCGCCGGCTAACTGGCTGGCAGTTAGGCCTAATAGCTATTTGCTATCCATGTAAAACAGGCCAGCGCTCGGCTGCCCGGCAGCTATAGCTGAAAATAGACAGATGTCCCGCGCGGGTGCACCCGACCAACGCGGCGTACCGTACACGCGCGCGCGACTCATTATCCCGCCGTAAAAAAAATCCGGGAAGAAAAACGATTTCCCATTTTTATGTCTGAACGCATGCGGTGGTGGTTGGGGGTCCATGGGGGGGGGGGGGGGGGGGGTCGGTTGGAAATGAATTTATGCGGTAGAAATTCTAATGGCCATTCCTTGTGGAACATAATTAGCCTGGCGAGCTTGAGTGCAGCAAACAGAAATGATTAATGAGCACGCGTCACATAAGTGCGCTTCAGAAAGAGACGGCGAGTGTTTACAAGGCGGAAGAGGACACGTGTTTTTTTTTTTTTTGGTTTTGTTTTTTCCTGACGCACTTTTATCTCCTGACTCACGCGGGGGGAAGAAACGGCAGCGAGAAGGATATTCCTCGGCAAACAAGAAGACTAATTACTGGGGATTAAGCGCCAGCGCGGGGAATAGTCGGGAAATCTTTGGCAAAAAAAAACTTTTGTTCCCTCAACTCGCTGCTGCTAAGTCTGCAAACACGGCAGATGATTATTATTTATTTTTTGGGGACCGCTTTCAAGACAACAGAGTGCTAACAGTTCCGTTTGAATGGGAAAAAGTCGAGGACAACTTTTCAGACAAAATGAAGAGAAAGTGATACTTTTGTTTTGGATATTTCAAAGACTGCTCAGTGTGTGAGGAATATTTACTTACATTGTTATACAAATATGACTGATGTGACTGTGGTTCTATGAATCCTGGATAACCGCCAGCGCGCCCGCTCACTCAGAATTGTCGTGTTCACGCTGTAGGAAACGAGCCTCGGGTGAAACTGGAACTTATACCCGTCCCGGGCATCACAGGTGACATTTTGGGTTTGCGTACGCAGACTGTGCAGACACAATGGTAAACCCATTCGGGGATAACATCGAACCAGATGAGTTATTCAACTCAAATGGTTGGAGGAAAACCAATGTAAAGCTTTATTTACATTTAGTCCAGTAACTCAAACAACGAATGTATTGAATAATTGATTTGATGACAAATGACTCAGAGCATTCATGAAGTAAGACAAGTGGATTTGAAGTTTTACTATATTATTCCTCAAAATGTATTCATATGAGTAAAATGGTAAACGGGCTTTCACTTCTAAACGCGCTTCTCTATATCTGAGGTACTCAAAACACGTTAACACCGTCTTTTCCTTCACCTACACATGTAGCATCAGTAGCAACATGGGAGCGGGGGTCACATTTTAACAAAACGAACAAAATTGGAGGAAAAAAAAATCTGAAAATTTGGTAAAATATTGAAAATCTGGAAATAAATTGCTTGGGGGGGTGGGACAGTAACTGGAAAATGACAAAATCTCAAAAATCTGAACGTGAAATCAAATATCGGAAGAAATAAGACACAATCGGAGTATTCGGAGTAAAATAAATATCGGAGTAAAATAAATGGAAAAACGTATATGGGCAAATTAGAAAACAAGGTAAAATATGGAAAAAAATAATCTGATTACAGCGCCTCTTGTTGCACAACCTAAAAATCAACAAAAGCGTTTGCACTTTCTTCTCTTATTTGAGTACATTCAGGGAGCCCAAAGAGCGACACACCCTGCGAGGGGCTCGCGGCTGTCTGAAGTGTGAGACTTCCAATCAATCCCCCTTCTGGCTGCGGACTCAAAATCCTGGATGCCCCATCCCCGCTTCTCTCAGCCACTCTCAATGCTCACTTGGCAATTAAGGTCATGTGAGGTCTTGAGCCGAGAGTCAAAAACAAAAAAAAAGTCGGACCAGCACAGGCTGTTTGAACCAGTCGGACGCCAGAAGAAAGCATAACTACAGTGATGCACTCAGCTGATCACAGACGTACCCCAAAGCTAACTCGTTTACACAATATCTTCTTTATTCTCTTATCTTTGAAAGATGGCCACCCTGCATCAGGATCATACCATTTTTCAACTCAACTGGAATAAGAATTAACATAGCAAAGCTAGACAATTATTTTAATGGGGGTTATGCTAATTAGCACCAATAGTGAAAAAAAAATGTGAAGAATCGCCCTAGGAAAACTAAGGAGTTGGTTGTGGATTTCTGCAGGAAAAAGTCCTCACCAGCACCGATGAACATCCAGGGTATGGACATAGAGAGGGTGACCTCCTACAAGTACCTTGGTGTTCTTCTGAACGACAAACTGGACTGGTCTACAAACACGGACACCCTGATTAGGAAAGGACAGAGCCGACTCTTCCTACTCAGGAAACTGAGGTCTTTTGGGGTTCAGGGGTCACTCCTTAAGACGTTCTATAACTCGGTGGTGGCCTCGGCCATCCATTATGGCATTGTCTGCTGGTCAGGCAGCATCTCGGCCCGGGACAGAAAGAGACTGGAGCGACCGGTCAGGAAGGCCAGTTCTGTCCTGGGTTGCTCCCTTGACACTCTGTTGGAGGTGGGCAACAGAAGGATGCTAACTAAGCTAAAAGCTATGATGGCCAGTCCCTCCCACCCCCTCCAGCCCGCCCTGACAGCACTTGGTAGCTCCTTCAGCCAGAGACTGTTACACCCGCGCTGCAAGAAGGAGAGATACCGACACTCGTTCCTACCGACTGCTGTCAGGCTGATGAATAAAAAAGAACAATCATGATAATAATAATAATTAAATGATGTGAAGGAAAATTGTAAATAGTACTGCGATTTATCCATTTTGTGTTCATATTGCATTTAATTGAAAGATGTTTGTTGTTTTTTTCTCTTTCTTCTTTCTACATACATTCTTGCTGCTGGAGGCTGTAAATTTCCCCAGTGTGGGACGAATAAAGGATATCTTATCTTATCTTATAATCATGGAAATCACTGTATTTTCTATTCTATTCCAAAAAACTCAAATCTCAAATCTAAATTTTGTGAAAAAAAATGATTTCTTTTCAAGGCCATATCATCCAACAGTGTATGGCTACTTCCTTTATTTCTCATTTCAAAAATCGAATTTGTAGTCCAAAATTTTGATGATCTATGATGCCATGCTTGACATGCGAGGTTCCGAAAGTGGTCGTCATGGTATTTGCGAGCGATGGCGTCCAATCAAAACACACCTGGTAGGCCGCACTCATGCACATTAGACGGACACTTCAGGGATTAACGGCTTCTGTGACGATTTAACGGCTGGTGTCCATTGCGGGCATTCTGACACTCGCATGTTCCGACTAACTCATTTCATTTTCAATTAACTCTTCCCCGTTTAATTAATTTTAACTGTGCTACTTCTCCCGTAAGTCTGCTTCTTTCTTTTTTTTTTTTTTTAAACACCCTCGTATTTTTTCCCTTCTCTTCAAACTTTCTTTATTTGCCCTCTTCCTCTGTTGCCACGGTAACGCTGTCTTGCTCATTCTCCCACTGGTACACCCCCACTTTCCCCTCTTCTCCTCCAGTGGCCCGTTGCTATAGAAACACAGTTATTTAAAAAAAAGACGAAATTATCTTCTTTTTTGTCCTTTTTTTTTTAAACCAATGCTCCCCCCCCCCCCCTCTCAACAACCCTCCCGCTTCCTCAATCACCCACATTAAAGATCAGTTACCTGGTATGTGCTCTTTATCCGCCCAGATGTTAGCCTGGCGTTGTTTGTCATTCACATTGCACTTTACTTTATCGCTTCACACACACAGGTGTCATGTAAATGTCCCTCTAAAGAGGGAAAATCAAATGCGCTTTCAAAACTCTTTTGCCCCTTTTGGGGCACCGTACCTTCTCCTGTGTCCAAAATAGTGAATGATATTGCCAAGGTAACATGAAAGAACCCTGGGTATTGAAGAACAGATGCCAAACCATGACCCTTTAAGATATTTTGCAACATCATCAATGACCAACATGAGGTCTAACCCACCCCTGCGCAGTTGGGAAAGTTGAGCTATATTGTATGGTTACGTTCTCTACTGCAAGGATATATGCCAATTTTTAAACTCTGGCCCAATCTTACGATCTTCCTCTCATGACCTTATCGGGATATGTCGCATCGTTAAGTGTCAAGGAACAGTATCAATTAACAGGTGCGAGTAAAAAAAACAATATCGCAACACATTCTTGTCATAAATCTTTATCGTGATTATTTTGTATTGCTAAGTGTCAATTAGCATGGATATATTGCAATATTGATATGTTGTGCCAACCCCTACCACAGTTACTGTTTTGTCATTCTGGCCATATATAGCACCATGAAGTATCAAGGTACGGTATTTATAGACGGGATGGGGGGGGGGGGGACATCATCGCAAAGTGTCGATTGAATGAGTCTTATATTGTGATAGATTCTATTGTTCCGTTTTTATTTTATTTTTGCAAGGATATGTTGCTATTTCGAATTGTTGTAATCCTATCGTTACTCAATGCATCATAATCACTGAGGATAATGGTACGGTAACACACTGAGATTTATAGTATCATAGGTGTGATATTGTAAGACGGTATATTGCATCGTAAAGTATCAAGCTACCTTATTAATATTAACAGTGGGACAAAATATATTTGGTGTGAGGTATCGTACAATTAAGTGTCAAGGTACCGTGACAAATGTTGCCATTGTGATATATTCCATTGATAAAGATCATGTTATGACACTGTATCATGTCACAACATCAATAATATCGGCATTTCATTAGCTTTAGTTTTTTGTTTTTTTAAACTCCCCAAAACAAAACCAAAAAAAAACAAATTCAACAACCCCAGAAAAGTTCTGTTGCTACGATTCCACCTTTGAATGACCTGGATGACTAAATTTGTTGCAAGCACATTGGTATTTTTCGTTGACATTGTGATACTAAGTTAATTATGCTCTTAGGCTAAGGATAAGCTATATTTCGAGTTGCTGTCGTCAAAGACTAAAGACCAAGTCGGACCATGGTGTGCTGATTGATTTGGATTGGACCGTCAGTCGTGACATCAAATCAATCAGCCTTTTACCACATGAAAAACATCTCCAGATTGAAGGGTTTCCATAATCAATATTTGCCAAATCTAATTTTGCGCTGTGCTCTCTTTTAGTCATTACGTGTTGCTTTTACATGTCTTCAGTTTGTCTGTATTTAAAGGTCTTAACATTCTTTTGTGAAGCACATTGAATTATCTTGTGTCAAGATGCCTTGACTTGCCTATACAGGGATTATCGTGAAGTCATAAGGCACCGTCTGGGTAATGGACATTCTTTCATACTACCAGTGGTCTTTTATATATTTATGACATTTTCTTGACAAGTGTCGTGCATTATTAATATCATCGAAATCTGCGTCTCCTATAATTTTGAGTTGGAAGCCAATCCTTTTGCTTTGATCGTTTGAGAATCCGGAGTTCAAAGTTCTCTTGAAACTTTTTAAGAGCGGAGGCTTTTATCGGCGACTTTTAAGCATTTTAATTTCACGTCATCGAAATGAGCATATCATCACATTTCAACAAGTTCCACTGAATTGACGTTTAGGCGGCAAAGTTGTTCATATAGAACGGGGTGCTGGCTAATCTCCGTCGGGCCTCCAAGTCGCGCTATCGTCTCGGCCGCAATTCAACATTTTAGCACCTTGCAGTCACTCTGCAGTGTGTTTCCCTTATCTGTAATTGAACCGGCTGCTGTTAAGCCCCCCCTGCCCCCCTCTTTCATTCTCGCACGAGCGCCGTCTTCTTTTTTTTGGAAGGAAGATCTCGCTTTTTTGTGCGTCCCCCGCTTGTAAATGGCAATGGATGATGACGATGATAATGATTAGATAGGATGAGAGGCAAGAATGGTCGCCACCCACGCTGCCGCCGGCTTGTGTTTCAATTCACGCATATCAGGAGGTTAGTTGCGCAGGTGACGTCATTCTCGCCATTTCAGATACAATAGATGACGGATGCCCAAAGGCCTTGAAACTTAATGAGATCATTATTTTGTTTTTTTCCACCAAGTATTGATACCGTACGTCACGATACATATTTTGTGGCAGAGTTACGAGTTAATGCTACTGCGATACTGCATTGATCTCTCCTGGCGATACTGTGCCGAACCGATAAATCACAGTATCTCTCCCCCTGCCTTCGACACCGTGACAAGTAATGACAACACTTTGGGTGACATCTGTCAATCAATCGAGTGGCACGGTGGGCGATGAGTTAGCACATTCGGTCGGGCGAATGGTTTGCATGTTGGTGCTGCGTTCGATTGTGGCTACGGCTTTTCTGTGTGGAGTTTGCATGCTCTCCCCATGGCTGTGTGGGTTTTCTCCGGGTACTCCGGCTTCCTCCCACATTCCAAAAACATGCACGGTAAATTAATTGCTCACTTTAAATCGTCTGTAGGTGTGATTGTGAGCGTGGATGGTTGTCCGTCTCTATGTGCCCTGTGATTGGCTGGCAACCAGTTCAGGGTGTCCCCCGCCTACTGCCCGAAGACGGCCAGGATAAACTCCAGCACCCCCCCCCGTGACCCTTTTTGAGCGGATTGGAAAATGGATGGATGGATTATAATCGCATACGCCCACACACACGCACAGACAAAAGTGCGTGATTGTGATCTTTTGCGGAAGGACGCGATCGATTGACCCACATGCTGATGGTTGTTATTTGTCAAGCTGGATTTTCACGTGGGCGGTCCATTTAGACGGTCCAAATGAGCATCAGGAGAAGCATTTGAAAATGAGAGCGAGAGAGTGCTTTCAAGTGTCTCTCTTTTTTTTGTTTTGTTATGATTCTTTTATTATTATTCTTCACATCCATTTTGATGCTCTTAAAAAAAAATATGAAAAGAAAAAGGCAGGGTGATTCCGGCTGTTTGGAGCTTCGAGTCCATCTCTGATCTGACGGGAAAAATACTTTGAAATTGCTCTGAGGAGGACAGAAGGAGAATTGAGTCTCGGGTGTGAATTTAACAACCTGTTATAGCGGAACACCCCGACACAAAGTTGATTTGCCACCCACATTACCGGTCAGACACTACCTGACCTACAGAAGCGGAAAAGTAACTGGCTGGCTTTTAGTTTTGACTTTCAAAACAGCAACGTGGAAAAAATAAAAAGAACAACACAGTTCTGATACGCAGGGGATATGGGGCAAGAATTTCCTAGCGTTGTGGATCTGGTAATAGTTCCGTAGATGGAAAATTGAAGTGGGGACTCAACCCGATTCCGTCCATTGTTTGTTTATATGGAACAGCACCAACTTCCAGAGACAGTAAAACTCTGTTGCACATTTGATACGACCTCCGCAGGGGCAAATTCACGGCTCAACTTCAATCCTAACAGCGAAAATGGCAGCCAATACATCTTGAGTGACTTCAATGGGCAGTGGGTAAGAGACACTTTTGACCCCCCCAGAGAGGGAGACGTTTGTCTCAGCTATAAAACTTCACAGCCCTCCGATTGCAGATTCTGAAACGACCGACGAAGACGTGCGATGTAAGTCTCACAATGACACAGGCACCAACTTTTACAGAATGCTTTAAAAAGGCTTCTGTTACATCTCCGTTGCAACCCAGCGAATGAAAGCCTCGACTCATCTCCATCTCATCTTGTGCGACTATCTTTCGCCATCGATTTACAGTGTGAAAAGGGTCCGTCATGTCCCGAAATGCAACATTTCTTAGTTCAAGCAACATCGCGTGAAGACGACAGTGGCGTCTCCAAGCTGTCGGAGCACATCAGCGTCTGCGGACCACCAAGATGGCAGCTGCGGACCCAGGTGGCGCAGCAGGTACACTCATGCACGCACACACACACACACACATACACATGTATATACACACACAAAGTTTTTAAACCGTAAATCCAGTGCTCTGCTTTGGATAAACTGGCAAAAGGTCATCTCGCTTCCATTGCTCCATTCGCAGTCGCGCGCGCACACACACACACACGCACACGCACACGCACACGCACACGCACACACACACACACTCGGACTCACTTTGTGAAACACGTGTGTGATGGTTAGTTGCAACATATAGACATCATCTTGCTAACACCTCTCCATTCAACACAAAGCGCACACACACCTGTTTTCGCCACGGCTCCGGTGTGCCAGATTCAACTGTTGTGTGGCGCTATTATCTCTCCATTGACCAAAAAGGGCACTTGAAAGCAAAGTGGATGCACGCCAAAGGACATCCAAACTACTTTAAAGCTGTCATGTGGCCTTTATGAACAAAAAGCGTGACAATGTAACGTCATGCCCTCGGGCTTCTTTAGCCATCAATCAACCTAAATGGCTTCTAAGGTGCTATCAATCAATTGCCAATCAGCGCTCATCAGCAACAACAAAAGAAACAAAGCAGAAAATGCTCACTGAATTTGACGGGGGTGAAGGGGGTGCGCGTGCTCACCTGGCAGCAAAGTGACGAGCAAAGTTAGGATCCACAAAGGCTGCTCCATGATGCTTTCAGCCGCGCGCGTGCACCTCGTCGCCCCACGCCGCCGCCGCCTCCGGGCGCGCCTCCGTCAACTCCCGCCGGATTGCACTCATCAGAGAGGCCAAGCGAGACTTATTGGTTGTGATTAATATTTACAATTCAAGACAAGAGAAGATGAAATCCTCTTGATCGTCCGCGTGCACTTTGAGATGTTGCGTTCATGTGCGTCCGTTCCTCGCAGCGCTCTGCTGGCGTTTGAGCGGCGTACGAGCTTGCTCGAGCTCTCCCCCCCTCCAACACCGTGTCTTCCTCAGCAGGCCCCCTCCTACCACGCGCCATCATCACCCCCCCATGCTCATCATCTTCATCATCACAAACCACCCCAGCCCCCAAGGTTCCTTCCCGCTTTGCTAAGCGCCGTTTTTGGACGCTCAAAACACAAAGAGCACTCTCCAGTGGCCGTTCAGGAAAACTGCGGTTCAGAGATTCACTTTTGACAGTACTCGGGGATTAAAATACAAACATACATACATACATACGAAGTACAAGTACAAAAAGAAATCGAAATGGCATGTAAAAAAAAACTAAACAAAAAAAGTTAAACAGGTGGATTTTTAAAATCCATCCATCCATCCATTTTTTAATCTGCTTTTCCTCAGAAGGGTCGCAGGGCGTGTTGGAGCCTATACTAGCTACCTTCGGACAGTAGGCGGGGCTAAATCTTCAACTGGTTGTCAGCCAATCGCAGAATTGTTAAAACAAGATACACAATTAAGATGAACTATATGTAATCAAGATATATATTTTTAAATTTAAATAAAGTACACTATGTACTGTAATTCGAATGTTTTAATTGCAATCATTTGGATCGTTAATTTTATTACTCGTCAAAAGACCAATTAACCACAATTTAGTCATATTATTATTAACGATGGCAATTACATGAAAAAGAGAGGGCCTTTTAGCATGTCACTGTTGACAAACCAATTTTTGTCACGTGTTACAACAAGACTGATTTAAACAAAAAGGATACAAAAATGATATATTTTCAACGTTTTATGGTCAATCGAGCACGTTGGAGATTTCTTTGGATTGTACTTCTCTCTACTGGCCATATTGTGAACTACACCATACCATTTCGTGGCACTTTTCCAAGTAATCGCCGTTCGAGTTCTTGTGACACTTTTCCGTACAAAAACAGTAAACTAAGCACCAAAAAGCGCAATAAATGTATTACAACCTGAAAAAAATACTGTAAAACTGGCAAGCGCCATTTTTTGTGGCATATGTAAAAGCACAATTTGGGGGGTAAACAAGCACACCCCAAAAAGAATCAGGACAAAAATGAGTGAAATTAACCCAATTGCATCTTTATTGAAGTCAATAACAGAAAACTGAATTTTAGCAAACAAAAAACTAAAGGAAACCAAATTTAAAATAAGTACAATTTAAACATAGGAGCCAACCACAGCATGCGGCTTGGTGACATCATCATCATTTGTCCAATCAACATACATTTCGTGATATGAAATACTATATACACACAAAAACCCCCATCTACAGTACAACCTTCGGTTCATCTAATCATTAAAAAAAAATCAAGCAAAACAAGAAAAAAGGATGACATAATTTAAGACAAAACAAGCCCCGACTTATTTCGGACCGACATCCGTAGACCAGAGGAGGGTGGACATTTTGTCCCGCGCGCACTACACTACACACCACCCCACTGTTCTCATGCAAGCTACATGCTAGCACATTAGCTAAGACGAAGGACAGGACGACTGATTACAGGCAAATATAGGGCCGCTGGGTCTTTGCAGATTTTTCATTTTTATTTTTATTTTTTTATAAAACAACATTTTCTTTTTTTTTTGGAGCATGACGCAGCTAATTCTTCTTGGAGTTTCAACTTGGGCACGGGACGACAGTGCCACCCTCAGGTCTGAAGACGTCAGCAACAGTGGGAAAAAAAATCAAGTGTTGTGTTCTAATAAAACTGCTACAAATCACCTCACGTTTGACTTTGTATGCCTTTGTTTTAGTGGCTAGCTTAGCATATGTTAGCACACTATCTAGGCGAGAGTGCAGTCGCTAGCCCCTTTCACGCAGATCTTTCCATAACAAAAAAAGCAGGTGAGATGAAAACAGAATGAAAGATGAAAGAACGGTGTTTTTTTTGTTTGTCTTGTTTGTTTGTTTGTTTTTTTTACATGGAACCCAATCGGTCAGTAACTTTCACATTGAAAACAGCAAACACAGAAAAAGCCACCTTTGACAGACGGCTGGAAAATTAGCTGTCCCCGTGGATACCTTTCGCACAACCAAATGGTGGAAAAATGACAGCTGTGATGGGTTAACGGCAAATGAGTGGACTGTATCGGTGTCTCTCACACACAATCCAGCAAAAAATGGATCCACAGGCAGTTGGGAAATTATCAGTTTGTGTTGGTATCATTCATACAGAAAACAGCGAACTAAGGGGCAAACAAAAAAAAAATGCTTTTGCAATAAGTTGGGAAATAAGCAGCCTGTGTCGATACATTTCACACATAAAACAGCAAATGTGAGGATTTATGCTGGGTTACGCATGAAAGCGTTACATTTCCAACCAACTGGCTGCGCATTGATAAAGAGACAGAGACAAAGAGAACATGCTCTTCTCAAGCAGCCGTGTCAGTACCTTTCACACAGAAGAAAAGCAAACACAGGGAGCTTTGTTGGGCTGATGTGAAAACACGAAATTTCTGGTCAGCTGTCTATGATTTGACACAGAGACATTACATCCACTGTATCTCCTTTCTCGCTGTTGCTACCTGTCATGCTTGTGATGGTACATCTGTTTGACTTCCAATAAGAAAACATCAAGCTTTGCTGAGTTTTATGTGAAAGCGTGAAATTTCAGGGCAATTGTGTCATTTCACACTGAGATGCAGCATCCTTTTTACCCAGGCTATACCCTTTCACAAAGTCATATTGTGACATTTCCTCCAAAGACAGGAAATTAATGGTATGTTTAGTAATTTTCATACAGAAAACAGCAAATGCACGGCAAAATAAGCCGACTTTGACGGGCAGGGTCTTTCACAACGGAACACAGGGAAGTGGCTTTGCCTTCAACATCCCTGCAGAATTTCATTTAAACACCCTCCCGCCTCTGAAATTAGCAGCCCACGTCAATAACTTTCACACGGAGAACAGCCAAACCCCCCCCCCCCAAAAAAATGAAAATCATTTTTGACAGCAGCGTGAAAGGGACTCACAACAAAGGTGGAGAGGGGGCTGACTGGAAAACGAAGAATCCCTGAACATTCCAGAACGAGAGAAAAACAACCATTTAAAAAAATAACGACAACAATAAAATACAAATGCTGGGTGGTCAAAAATATTGAGACGCAAGCGTGAGGTCTGAAGAAAAGATGGACAAAAGTATTGGGAATAAGTGGAGACTGTTGGGTTTTTTGCAGGGACAAAAGTGTTGGAACATCTCCATAAAGAGCAAATAAAAGAAAATATGGATTGTGTACAAAAGTATTGGGATACCAGCTTCTCTCTCCGGGAAGACTTTCTACAACATGGGGTGGGAATTTTTGCACTTATTCTTTCATACCGTTCCAAGCACACCTGTACAGAAGAAGTGTACAATCATCCACACCAATGTCTATAAAGTGGGGGAGGGAGGGCATCCTGCCAGGAACTTGCCACATCAATCATGTATATGGAGGGTGAGGGCGGGCGGGGGAGCTGAAGGTGGATCAGGACGGCTGATTGATTAAAGAATGAAAAGAAATGGACGAGGACATTGAAGTTGTTCAACGACTTTGTGGCCGGCCGGCTGGCCGGCCGCTGCGCATCGCTGTCACAGCGCCCGCAGCCTTTTAGCCAGATTACCTTCCCTTTCCCTTTTCCACATGGCGGCCACGAGCCAACGTTACTCATTTACAAGAACCCTTCACTCGGAATGTACCACTGAGCCGATAAAGAGGGGTGACCAAAAAGTCCAGTCCGGGGACCGCCCTGAGATTTGAGAACATGAATTAGTTGGAGTAGTTCTGTTCTACTCTTTGGATTATTTTGAGTGGTTCTGGTTAATTTTTGCAACTAGCAAAAGGAGAGATTCTATTAATCAAATGTCAGCGCAACTTTTTTAATTTGAATTTGTCGTCATTTGGTTGGTTACATTTGCACAAGGTGTTGAAGCAAAGATTAGATTCGATTTTATCATAATCTGTATGTTTTTTTGTTTTTTTTTTACTGTGTGGATGATTTTGTAATCTTTGTATTTCTTTCTATTGCTCATCTGAATAGTTAATATCCAAAGTTTGGACACCCCTGCTTTACTACAAGCAAATAAATGGGTAAATTTACAGTTTGGTTTACATGGGTAAAGTGAACACTGTAAACACTTGATGCCCAAACAAACAAACAAAAAACCAAACAAATAAACAAAAATAGGCAACTCTCACCCATCCTGAAAAAGTATTATGTGGGGCTACACTAAAAAGAAAAAAAAATACAATTATATAATCATTGTGATAATTTTCAAAGGGAAAAGGTTTTATTTTGTTAAAAAGTCTTTGTGTTTTGTTTTCAAGTTTTCAAGATACTCATTCAAAAATAGATGACTTATTGTGAATTTTTGCCTAAAATTTTACCTTTATTCTTTTTTTGCTCTGAAATTGATGACTATTCTCAAACGATTATTATGTTATTCATATGTGCTTTAAATTAAAGCATATTGCAATATTCTAAGAATAAAGTTTATTGTGTAAATCGGATTTGAAAAAATACTTTCATACTTAGCTTTTAAAAAAGCTCCAATTCATATGTATGATTTATTATTTTAAAAAATTCTATACATTACATTTTAACTTGAAAAGTTACCAAGTAATCCATTTTTGCAGAATTTTTTTTTCGCAGGGATTTTTGAAATGATTATTTTGGTTGAAAAAAAAATCAACTTTTTATTTCAGAAAATACACATGTATTTTTCTTGAACAATATTTTTGTTTTTCAAAATTAATTTGATCTGGAAAACTTTATCCTCAGTAGATTATGATGAATTCATATTTTTTCCAGAGAAAATTTGTTTTGTCGAGAAATGTGTTCAAATTTTGCATGATCTTTTTCTCCCCGAAAGTACATTTACTCGATAATATCACCTGTCACTGTATAATTATATTTTTTTGCCTTTCAGTGTGGCCCCAACACCGCTTCATCCCCCTCCCAGAAATAAATAAATAAAATAAGACGTACCAAGAACGAATCCGACGCAAATCTTTGCAGTGGAAGTTAGTTGCAACGCCATTGTTGGTACCGATTAATATTATTACATTTATTTTCTATTGTTGTTTTTTCCTTTTTCAGATACTCTGCACGCATGGAATAAAAACAGGCAAGAAGAGTATTCCAGTAAGTGAGATAAATGAGCGAGACAAGTGTATTTTTCTTCCTCTTTTTTCTCTATGTACAGGCGCACACATCCGACACCAGGTCCACCCAGAAAAAAGAATGCATATATATATATATATATATATATATATATATATATATATATATATATATATATATATATATATATATATATATATATATATATATATATATATATATATATATATATATATATATATACACACATACACACACACACATGTGTGTAGTGTAGGTGGAGGGGCCTCAGGTGGGGGTTACAGGGTGGCTCGTCGCATTGTTTTTTTTGAAGAGGGCAGGCTGTGGATGTTCATGGAGTGGGTGTGGGGCTCATGTAGGAAGTGGCTTGGGAAGGAATGTGAGTTACAATTTCGGAGCTGGTTCGAAAACGGGACGCCGGGATCACAACGTAACAATAATGTGTTAGTCATTGTGTGTGTGTGCGTGTGTCTGTGTGGGTGTGTGGGTGTGTGGGTGTGCGTGTCAGTGCAAATCTCACATCCCCCGTGTCGATGCAAACGAAGTCCTCACCCCCGGCTTTCTCGAGCAACTGAGTGTGGTGAAAACAAAATGGAAGTTTGTCCTTTCCTTCTTCTCCTTCCTTCTTGCTTCTCTTCTTGCTCCCTAGATGAAGTACTCCTTCTTGTCCTCGACTCCGGAGTTTCCACCCTCAGCGTTGATGATGGCCGTGTCGGCGTCGGGGGCATCGTCTGAGCCTTTGGCCTCGTGGGTCAAATATGTTCCTATTGGGAAAAAAAAATGGTGAGAAAAATTAGGGCGCCACAATTCAACCAATATTAATCATGATCGTGATTCTGGCTGCCGTGATGAAATGAACCCGATCGGAGGCAAGATATACACTTCAAATGCAGCCTTCCTCAAAATACTTCACACAACACCACCCAATGACAATGTGAAAAAAATAGTCTGTTAAAAGTTTTCAAATTCACCCTGTAAGCTGTCCACTGTAATAACATTTGAGTGCATGTGTGTGTGCGAACGCGCCAGACCTTTGTGTCTGATGAGGTATCTCCCAAAGACGATGAGGAGGCACAGCAGGATGAAGACGATGACGGCCACCACGCCGCCGATCACCGCGTGGTCCACGCTCGATGACGTCGACATGGCGGTGGGGTCTAAACGAGGCGCCGGGTATCCGGGAGAGGAGGAGCAAAAGGGGGGAGGAGGAGGTGAAGGAGTGAGGAGAGGTTGGGAGGAGGAGAGAAGCAAAACCCCCCGCAAAAAAAACCCCAAAACCCAAGAACATAATTAGAACAGAGCACGCATGAAATGTCATACAACACTCGAGCAGTGAGTTCATCAATTAGGGGACAAGAAACTGGTGCAGTGGTGGCCATTTTGAAGTTAAAAATAAGTGAAAAATGTGAGTGACGTGAAAGGGTGGGTGGGGCGTGCACACAAACACACACACGCACGTACGCACACTTGTGGCAAAGGTACTCACACTTTGTACTCAAGCAGAAGTACAGATAGTTGTGTCAAAAAAAAAAGACAAAGTACAAGTAATTCAACTCTTGTACGTCAGTAAAAGTAAGAAAATACACAGCTACATTTAGGGATAGGCAAGTACTGATACCAGCTATCAATATCTGGCCCAACGCCGGCCTCATTTATTTGTATCAGGTACTCATGAAGGCTGCCGATAGCAGCTACCAATACTTCAGGGAAAAACAAAAACAAAAAAAAACCAAACATCTGACATCGAAGAAGTGCTCCTTGCCAGTCGTTGGAATTGAAATTTTCTGCATCAAAAGTATGACTGGTACCAGTACTGCGTATTGGTGAGTACCGGTACTCTAAAAGTGAATACTTTGACAGTTGCATGTTTTTTTTTTCTTCTTCACGGGTTTGGGTAAAGGAGGTTCTGAAAATGGCTGGCACTGAATGAGTTTTTATACTTAGATAGTTTCCACCACAGACCTGAATACACACACACACGCACGCACGCACACTCAGGCGCGGAGGTGATGGGGGTGCGCTGACGAGGCGAGACTGCCAATGAGGCCATTAATCCCACTTGTCAGTGTCGGAAAACACACACACACACACACACACACACACACACACACACACACGCACACACACAGAGTGCAATTGACCAGAACTACTCAAAGGGTCATGTGTTGGAAGAACGTGTGTCGCATACACACGTGTCGCCATGAAACATTCATTACTCACTCTGTTTGAGTGTATATGAGAGTGGGTGTACGTGTACTGATGGAAACACACAACCACGTCGACCTACACAAAAACCGAGAACACACACACATACAAATAGAGCTAAAGGGGAAAGCTAAAAGCACAAGCACGTGAGAGCACGCACAAACCCTCAGGCCACAACGCGACACAATGAGCTCAAGTCAAGAGTGGCAGGAACGAGTAGACCGCCAAGGCCAAACCATCGTATCCATTTCACTGGTTGCTGATTGAAAGATGTGACGGTTCCACTCTTATCCTGTGGGTGGCAGTAGTGCACAAAAAAGGGGAACAAGCTCCCTAAGCGCCACAACTCACTACCCAAACAGTCGACACAGTACCTGCCCGAAAGTACTTAACCAAACAATCACCTACCAGGACTAAGTACCTAAGTACTAAGAGAGTACCTCCCTTCCTCACGACCCACAACCTACCTATCGAATGTACATACCAACCTACATACTGTATTCAATTGCATACATATGAAACTAACTACATGAACTATTTGGCTGAACAATCATCTACAACGAGTACACAATTTGACCAACCTAACTAACTAACCAACTAGTGTACTTCCCAATGAACCTTCGACTTACTACCTTCCTAACAACTGTGATCTATGAGTGACTGAACAACCAACTCCTTACATACAATACATGCTGATTAAAATCGCACGTTCACAACTGCGGCAGCTGTAACAAAGTGCTTAACAAAAAAGTTAACATAAAGTAAAATAATAAACACAACACATAACATAAAACACGGACAGTCGTGCAGTCCTAACCACTTTTCCGTCACACACTTTGTTGTTTGAAGCAGTTTGAGATGAAAGAGGAGAGAATCAAAGTGTCGTTTAACCAGTGGATCAGAGACGTCATGCTCAAAATGTGCGCACGTCGGCTACAAGCTAAGTTTCAAAGTCAACAAGAAGCTGTTGCATCCATTGACGAAAAAAAAGAGATTGGTTCACTTCTCCTGTCCCATGGAAATCCATTTCAATTCCAAGCGGCGACTCTCGGTTCCAAATACGCTCCTCTCTCCACATCCTCAACTTCAGCGGCCATCCATCCAGCCGCACCAACGCCGACTGTCCAACAGCGCCGACACAGCCACTGAACCAAACACATACTTACCTACTTACCCACCAACCAACCTTGCGTCTTACCAACCCAGCTACCATCCTTCGTACCCAGACATCCACCCACCAACCACCAACAATCAACTAAACTACATCATTTTCTATCCACCATGCCTGTCTTACAACATTTCCATAAGTACCGACCTACTTATAAATCAACGTATCTAAATACGTGCCATCCTTGCTGAGAACCAACAAATTAATGAATACCGGTTACCTACTTATCAACCAATCTCCCCACCTCCCGACCCACCCATCTGCAAGAATTGCTTGAAACGACTCCTGAATGCCATCGGATTGTGGGGCTCATGTTGCGTCTCTTACAAGCACTCGGGTGATCAACAGGATGACAGACGGGTGCGTGTTGTACCTGCGATGTTTTCAGCAGCATCTTGGTGAGTGGATGAGGAAACCACGGGATGATTGTTTGGGGTGGGTGTGTGTGTGTGTGTTGTGGTTTTGTGTTCAGGGATTATCACCGGGTGGGTGGGGTGGTAAGGAGGGACAAAGAAAGAAAGAAAGAAAAACAGCAGTGAAATCCCAGCATGCATACAAAGTCCTTGTCTCCATGGCGACAAGATGAGCAACAGTAGATTTATTTGCCATGGTGGGCAGGGGTCTCGCACTTGTTGATGGAAATATTTTGATTGATTGATTTTTTTTTTTACCTGTGGGGGTGGCATGTCCAGTCAGCCCGTCGGAAACTGAGGGAGTCAGGGAGGAAGGGGAGAAAGGTGGAGGCGTTGCAGAGGAGTCGGGGTTGACGGTCAAGCCGGGGAAAAGCTCGTTGGAAAGCGCGCTTGTGGCGATAGCGGTCGTGACGGTTATGGTGGGCGCCGTTTCGGACGGGGACCCGGTGAAGGAAGTGGGATCGGTCACCAGGGAGGAAAATGTGGACGTGAACGTTGGGGGAGCGCTCGTGGAGTCCGCGGGGTCGTTGGGATCTTTTGCGGGAAGTGGCGCGTTGGGTATGCGCAATGATAGAAAAGGTGGCGGACCGTCCATACAGGAGAGAAAAGGGAGCCAAGCGCGAGGCAAAAGCGTTTGGAAGTAAAGCAAAGGCAACGCGGTTGGATCAGAGGAAACAAATGAAACAAAATTAGAATGGGGGGGGGGGGGGCGAAAAAGAAAAAAACAGAAGACTTTTCTTGACAACATTCCCCCCAACCCGCCCTTTGATCTACGTAGCATGGAACTGTTCGGTGTTCTGACACGGGACGCAAATACCTGTCCAGTTCCATCTCTACGACCGACTTCCCTCCCTTTCTGACCCTCAAATAAACCCCACTGGACATAAAAGCTTCCCGAAAAGCTCACCTTGCACCAACAGCGCGTACTCGCCAACGCTGCTCCCGATGCCGTTGTCGGCGAAGCACAGGTACACGCCGTTGTCCGACTTGTTGAGCGCCTCGAAGCGTAGGAAGGTGCCCTCGGCTTTGGCCAGCGGGGGGAGCTCTCCGTCCTTCTTTTCCCAAATGTAGGACGAAGGCCTAGAAACCACAAAGAGAGAGGAAAAAAAAAGGAGTTCAAAAAGAGAGGAAAAATGAAATCAAAAGCACGCAGGCGACAAGACGATGAGAAGACAGGACGGCCGTTAAATGAGAGGATGAAAGGCGGGATGAAGACGTGATGGGGGGAAGGATGGATGAGGGCGGATTAAAGGAGGACGAGAGAAGAAAGATCGGCATTTCCGATGCTAGCGAAAAAATAAATCCATCGTGCGATGAAAGCGATAACGGCAAATGTTCCTTGATAAAAGAATCAATTATGCAAATGAGACGCTGCTTCAGGCCCTCGGTGGTAATTACAATGACGGCCAGCTGGGACGCCAGGAAGAACTTTCGGGGTGAACCCCCCCCCCCCCCCCCGATGCTTTTTTTTCGACCTGCAGGCTGAAAATCGAGGAAGACGGCAAAATTCAATCATCAACTTCTTTCACCTCCACAATTACCAAACCAAACTATGCCGCGTACCCACCCCGCCTGCATTAATCGATCCTGAAATAACGACACCTTTGGATACTTTTTTTTTTTTAATTCGAAGTTCTTAGCTGGCGTCTTGAGACTCCGGAGAGACTAATTCTGTCTGCAGAGTGGGGCGACGGCCTCTGCGATGTCTGGAGACCTGCTGGAGACGGACGGAGGAGATCGAAGGAGACGCTGTGATAATCAAGACACCTTCACTCGGTTACACGATTTGCCGGGTAAATTGGACTCCATGAGATGTCACCCTGGTGAGAGCGTACACAATATTGAAGTCTCCTTCTTTCCGACCTACTTTCTTTCCTTCCTAACTTCCATACTTCTTTACCTCCTTACTTCTGTTTATTATTTTACTTTATGTTAACTGTTTTGTTAAGCGCTTTGTTACAGCTGCCGCTGTTGTGAAAGCGCTATATAAATCAGCATGTATTGTATTGTATTGTATTGACTTCCTTACTTCACTTCTTTAGCTCCTTACCTCTTTGCTTCCTTACCTCTTTACTTACTTATCTCTTTACTTCATTCTTTAATTCCTTACTTCCTTTCTTTACCTCCTTACTTTTTTACTTCCTTACTTCTTTACATCTTTACTTCCTTAAGTCGTTACTTCCTTACTTCTTTACTTCCTTACCTCTTCATTCTTTACTTCCTTATTTCCTTTCTTTACCTCCTTACTTTTTTACTTCCTTACTTCTTTGCGTCTTTACTTCCTTAAGTTGTTACTTCCTTACTTCTTTACTTCCTTACCTCTTTACTTCCTTATCTCTTTACTTCATTCTTTACTTCCTTACTTCCTTTCTTTACCTCCTTACTTTTTTACTTCCTTACTTCTTTACATCTTTACTTCCTTAAGTCGTTACTTCCTTACTTCTTTACTTCCTTACCTCTTAACTTCATTTGTTACTTCCTTACTTCCTTACTTCTTTGCGTCTTTACTTCCTTAAGTTGTTACTTCCTTACTTCTTTACTTCCTTACCTCTTTACTTCCTTACCTCTTAACTTCATTTGTTACTTCCTTACTTCCTTACTTCTTTGCGTCTTTACTTCCTTAAGTTGTTACTTCCTTACTTCTTTACTTCCTTACCTCTTTACTTCCTTATCTCTTTACTTCATTCTTTACTTCCTTACTTCCTTTCTTTACCTCCTTACTTTTTTACTTCCTTACTTCTTTACATCTTTACTTCCGTAAGTCGTTACTTCCTTACTTCTTTACTTCCTTACCTCAACTTCATTTGTTACTTCCTTACTTCCTTTCTTTACCTCCTTACTTCCGTACTTTTTACTTCCTTACTTCTTTACATCTTTACTTCCTTCAGTCGTTACTTGGTTACTTCTTTACTTCCTTACCTCTTCCTTCTTTACCTCCTTGACCTCATTACCACTTTACTTTCTCACTCCTTTACCTCCTTACTGCCTTATTTCTTTACTTCCTCACTTCCTTCCTTCCTACCTACCTACCTCTTGTGCTCACCTCCCTACCAATATACCTGTTTCACTAACTACCCACTGACCTTCTTAACACTTTCATGCACAAATAATCTGCATCAGGATTTTTTTTCTCAAATGTTTTTAGTCTTGAGACATGAACATAAAAATAACGGCGGGGGATGGCAACACATAAGTGACCATTGTAGTGGATGATGCACAACTGTGACAGTAAGTTCAATTGATATCAGACAAAACAACATGTGAATAGTTGTTTCAGTGCAGCTTTGCTTTTTGCAGATTTACCGGAAACAAAAAGTGCACTTAAAGGCAAGAGGAAAAAAAGTGCATTTGCTTCCGCTGTCTGATTTTTTCCTCCTTTCTCTGACAGTGCAACAATCAGCCTTTTAAAGATCTTGACCCGTATTGCTGCTTTTTTTTTTCCTGCCGCACCGGCAACATCCGAGCGATTAGCAGGCCGCTCCCGGGACCGTAAAACGCACATTGACTTGAGCGTAATGTTTCATAACAGCCACTTACAGACGCTAAATGCAGACTTAATTGTTTGCTTAATTGCAGACGATCTGTCACTGCGAGGGGGGTTCCGGTGGATGGAGGATGGAGGGAGGAGGGCGGATTTTGCACAACAACAACCCATCGCCTTTTACGGCCAGCAGGAGACCCTCTTCTATTTTTCTTCTCTGGGATTATTAACGTTTATGCCGCTGTTAATTATTTTTTTATGATGTCATACTCCTATTATCGTCAGCTTTGTTTTTACCTTTGCCAACGATGTTTGCATACAGAACTGCAGTACTTGAATAACTACAAAGATACTGCAGACATACTGTAGATGAGTAGTTTACCAGATAGGTCTCATCTACCTACCTACTAATCGACCTACCTTCCTCCAAACAACTACCCACCAACTGACTGACCCACCCATCGGCCAACCTACTTACCTACCTACTACCTTTATCGACAATACCTACCAAGCTACCTACCTATCGTACATACTTAGATTATCGACCAACCTACCTAACTAAATACCTACCAACAGGCGAGTCAATTGTCTTTCCCATCTACCAAGCGAGCAAAGCCACCTACCCACCAACTGACGAGCTAAACAACCATGATTCCAAACAAGCTTACATAATACCGTAGCTAACTACCGACCAACCAAACGACCTTGCTACTGGCATAACCTACCTATCTACAGTAGCTACTGACCAATCTACCAACCAATACTACCGGACCTATATACTGTAACTACCTATCAACCTACTAGCCAACCAACCAACCAACCAACCAACCTACCAAGCTAGCCTAACCACTTCCATTACATTAGCGTAGTTGGCCACCCCAAGTAAAGAAAACTAAGTACTAGTTTGAATCCCACTTCTCACATCAAACTCTTCCTGCAAAGTGTGTATTTCAGGACCCTCCCCTCCTCCACCCATCCTCTACCACCTTCCCCCTGGTTACTATATCTGATCCGTCTGTCAATCAAACAGACAGGAGGACATCTGTGAGTATGTGCTATGATGGAAAAGCTACGAGTGGAGATCATTACAGGGAAGGACGTAAGGGGGAGGTGGTGGGCGGTATGACAGAATGAAAAAGGCGCAAATTGGCGGCAGGTGAGGCGGCAGGGAGGGGAGGGACGGGAAAGAGCGGATCGATGAATGCGGGTGGCGAGAAGCTTCATCTATAATTCAGAAAGGCCACAAGGAAAGAGCGAGTGGATTTGACTCAATATGTGTGTGTACGTGTGTGGTTTCCGGAGTTTTGTAATACATTGTGTCTATGTCGCATTTATCTGCCCACAGGCGGCCTATTCATATTTTTTTTTGGGGGGGGGGGGGGTAATGACATATGAGGTAATACATTTAACTCATGGTTCAGAGGTGTACTGTTTAGATGTTTTGATCTTGTTTCTGACTCCAGATACAGACTAGAGATAACAAATGTCAACACACGGGTTCGCGTGACCTTATAAATGAATACAAACACAGGTTGCTAGACCCAAATTCCACAATGACTGTGTAGGACCAAATCCCACTTCTCAACCCAAAATAATCCCACTTCTGATATAAATACCCATGAATCGTAATGGTTTATAGCTCAGTCCTGAAAATTTTGGCAATATATCACAATCAATGACATTGGGTCGATTTATTTATTTATTTTAAAGACGAGGGCAATGAATGAAATCCCACTTCTGACACCAAACACCTCAGGTTGGCTCATTGTATTGGATATCAAAGTCAATTAACTTTGTTTTTTAAAAAACGTTTTGTAAAATGAGAAAGCGGGTGCACTAATCCCATTTCTTCGATTTCACGCTGTGCTGTTGATGTGACTCAACCTCAGCCAGGGAGGTGGAAGTGGACTATGAGTGTGTTGTGTCTAGACGGGTGTTTTAATCATTTACGATTTGCGTGCATGCGTGCGTGCATGAGTATGTGTGCGTGTATGTGTGTCTGTGTGTCTGTGTTGTCTTGTCTTGTCTTACTCGGGGTTGCTGTTTCCCAAACATTCGAGGTGAAACTTCTCCCCCTCTCGAGGCAGATCACTCTCGGGCAGTATCTGAACGTTTGGGGAATCTGTAAATGAAAACACACAGACACAGACACAGACACAGACACACACAGACACACACACACGCACACACACACAGACACACACACAGACGCACACACACACAGTGTTATGTAACCCAGGACTGAAATCGGGAGAGGCATGCACACGACTGAGGTACTCTCGTTCAACCATATCACCATCGACTCGCATCTGCCAGCCGCCTCCCACGATGACATAAACCTTCCACAAAAAAAAAAAAACAGTACCGGCGGTGACCAAATGATGGCAGTGCTGCTGCCTGAATGCGGCACGCCGGACCCCATTCCAACAGTATTTAGAACCCAGGGTTTCGGCGAGTCGGTCTCAGGGGTTCGACAGAGCCTCTGCCATGGAGGGTTAGACACACGCGACTCAACTTGTCAATTAGTTATGACACGCCCGCTTGGCCATCACTGGCTGCAGATGATCACATGACATTGCTCATCCAATCAGTGCTGTGGGAAATTTAGTTTGCTTAGCAGTCAACGTGTGACTGCAAGTATATTTATCTCTTGACATTTTATTTACTTATTTTCTGTTTTTAATAAATGTGTTTTTTTAATATCTTGAATTTGTAAAAAATATATTTATTTTTCACCCATGAAGGGTTCAGTGAATGTGCATATTAACTGGTTGGGTTCGGTACCTCCAAAAAGGTTAAGAACCACTGCTCGAAAGTAACAGAACTCTTACCTGAGTCTATTTTTTTGCAACTCAGGACAATCTGCTTGGGTTCAAGAGTTGAATCAGCACTGAATGCTTTGACCAGTCTTTTTATTGAAGGAATTGTACTCCTACTTAAGTATAAAAGTGAAGGTTTCTGTGGCCAACTCTGCCCCATAAGGTGACTCACATAAGACTTGAAGTGCCTGCTCGCTCCTCTTGTCCCCCGGGGCAAGCGACGGGTGGTCCACGGCGCAGGTGACCACCTGGTTGTCGTCGGCACGGCTCACCTCCAGCGTCAGCTCGCTGCTCACGTTGTACGTGGGCTCATCCGGAACCGACTCCACCACGTCCGGCCGGCCTGCGGTGGGGAAAAAGAGGAGACCAATGAAACGTGAAAGCTTGTATGCAATACAATACATCCTAATGAATGTAGTGCTTTCGACAACAGCTGCAGCTGCTCCAAATCGATTTACAGAAGTCTGATGGATAAAAAAAAAAAAAGTCCCAAGAACAGATGGCGGAAAAGTCACAGGAAGTGTGCCGTTAATGTCTAAGTGGCCACTTTGGCCTCATTCGGCCAATTTGCAGTGGTTCTTCGGAGACCAACTTGTCCGAGAGATATTGTCCAATTGAGAGCAATTTGGAACCACAAATGCTCGATGAGATCTGACCTGACTTTTCGTTGTTGCATGGCAGTAAAGTTTGATGACTCATCATAAAACACTCAACATTTTGGAGAAGAAAAAATAATAATAATCCAGCCCCGAAATCTCGTTTCACTTTGCAACATGAAATTTGGACAACGCATATCATGAGCAGATGCCCCCCCCCCAAAAAGTCTGAAGTACCCATGCCTGGAAACGCACAGAATATGAGTCTGAAGCAGTAATTTTAGGGTCATTTGGGTCATTTCAAAGGGGTTTTCAAAGATGGACAGATTTTGTCACATGTTCTACCAAAACGGAACTACACAGAATTTCAGTTTTCATTGCGTGTAAGAGGAGAAAGGCAGAAAAGTTGGATGACTTGCAACACAAAATGTTAACATGATTTCATAATTTGGGGGGTGGGGGGGGGGGGGTCACCCTCCAAAACTGTCTTTACCTTGCGACATGAAATTTAAAAGCAATGTTTATCAAGAGTAGAAAGACAAAACAAGTCTGCAGAAGCCACGTCCAAAAAACCATGAGAAATCTGACTTTTTAGTCAATAGCAGATATTGAAAGTTGATTGAATTTCAAGGACGTTCTTCAAAAGATAAACAGTTCCAAGTACTTTTGTCCCAGTTTTTACCAAATTGCAACCATGTACACGAGACAAATCTCAGAGATGGCAAATGGCGCAGAAATGTGAGTTTTGGTTGTGTGTATGGGGGACCATGCAGAAAGGTTTCATGACATGCCAAAGAGCACACAACGTTAGCATTAGCTCATGATTTTTTAATCAATGTTTTTAAGGAAAACTCAGCCCTGCCATTTTTCTTCCAAGCAGTATTTTCGAGGTCCTTTTGGCCATTTTCAGAGGATCCTTCAATTGTCCTCAAGATTTTGTCAGACTTGTCCTAAAGATTTTACCGGATTTATATACTGATGCTATATTGTCAAGAGTTCTTTTTTTTGTTGTCGTTTATTATCATCTCATGTAGGAGGAGCATGGCTGGAAATTTGACGGCTTGCCATTGAACACAAAACTATCGTAAGAGGAGAGGGGTGCACTTTCAAAGCATCTGTTATGACTCTCAAAGGCTATTTTATTCACATTAGGACCACCACAACTGATAGTAATGCCAGACCTTTTTTTAATCTCAGGAAATTTCACCCCCCGCCCCCCACCTCACTCTCTTTCTAAATTTTTGCTTTGTTCACTTCCCCTGTACCACCAGTGCCATACACCACTGTCATCTAATTAGAATGTTCTACTTTTTGTGCCGCTACGGCACAACGGCGTCGGCCATTTGTTCCCATTAAATGAAAAATGTGTTTGGTGCACAGCAACGCCGCGCGCCCGCGGGTGTTTTGTTCCCCAATCCATCACGACACGCCACATATCCCGCTCACCTAACAATGCCTTTACGCACCGGCCATATTCCCCCCCACTGCCTTCCTTTTTGCTGACTAATGCGGCAAACAAATAAGGGAGTAAAAGGTTAAAAAAAATTTAGGCAGGTGGGCTTGTAAAATCCGCAGGTGTGCGCCGTGCTGACAAACAATTAACGCTGTGACTAAATGTTTGCGGCCGAGATGTAGCGCACTTAGCATTCAATTAAGCTCCCGATGTAGCCGCTTGTCACATCCCATCGATTGGAAATGTTTTGTTCATTAGTGATTACTTTATTGATCGCGGGGATTTGGCCAACAAGTCCTCGTGAAATAATTAGCAAGGGGTGTTTTGTCTAGGGGTAAAGCAGGTTCAAAATGGCAAGCAAGCAAGTAGCTTGGATGGAGTATTATTGAAAATCAACTTGGTTCTCAATGTGGAGATCAGTGAAAATTTGATCACAATAATAAACATGAAACATACAGCGAACTGTACTGTATCTATTTGCAGGGGACCGAACCCTGTGCGAATAGCAATAAAATAATTTCATACCATCATCCGTATAATTCTCTGTCTCAACTCATTCACTTCCAGCCATTTTCAAAAGAGAGTTCACATCCCTTTTTCGTATTCGGCAGTAGCTTTGACACACGCTTTGAGGCCAATATTTTTAGCTTTTGTGACACCTCAAACCGGAAAACAAAACCAAGACTGTGAAAGGGCCTCTGATGGCAATATAATACCATATTTTCCGCACTATAAGGCGCACCTAAAAGCATTCAATTTTCTCCAAAGCCGACAGTGCTTATAATCCAATGTGCTTTATATATATATATATATGTATGGATCAACATTCAGATTTCTTGGACGTAGTATTTAAAATGTTCTGTAAGGCGCTTTGTTACAGCGGCAACGGTTGTGAAGGCTCGATATAAATAATGCTGTATTGTATAGTATAGTTCCTTTAGCGTAGCTCCATCTAGTGGATGCTTCTATCCTATGCGCCATATAATGCAGTGCGTCCGAAATATGAAAAACTTTTTAAAATAGGCCAGTCATTGACGGTGCGCCTTATACTCGATATACAGATATTTACAACTAAGAAATGCGATGCTGACTCCCCACTTTTTTTGTTTTGACATAGCTGTCTTGATTCACTCCATAAAAGGTGTCATCTTTTTCTCTTGATGGTGACGCGTACTTTCAACTACCTATTGTGACACATACTCTGTTTATATAATTATCATACATACTCTGCTTGAGTGCAATTCGCCGTAACTTGTTTGATTTCTGAAGTGTTGGTGTTTCTCTCCCTCATCATTGATGTGATGAGCTGAGATTCATCTTTATCTTCTACTCAGAAACTGCTCATCTAAAACTCAAAGTGATGCAATGTCGCCATCCACAGGGATATGTTACTTATTACTGTGGTTTACAAACCTGAGGTGGGGGCGGGGGGATGACTGATGACTGAACAGGGACAATCTCATTAGTTTCTGTCTTGTTTTATGACTGTGCTAATCCAAATTGCCTAATATGTCTTTCCTGATCATGACATCTTACAAATTCTGCCAGAATATGTACATTTATGAGAACAAGTTATATTACCGTTCAGTGGTAAAGTGATATAAATACTTGTGTCTATTTTTTCCAAGCAAGCATCAATAATGCAATTGTAATTGCTTACCTCGGTCCTCTAAACCACTACAGCATTCGAGTCCAAGGCAGCTGTACATTGGTATTTTTTGGATGTTATTTTTTCCCCATCTGGCATGAAAATAATGTACTTTCAAAATGTCTAAGAGGAGTAAACTAAAAATCTAGCTCAAAATGGTATCTGTAACCTGATGCTTTTATTTTGTGAAGCCATTTGACTAAATAAAATTAAGTAAATTGAACACGACACTTTATTCAGTGTACATAAATTATCAAGGACGCCACAAAACTTCATACTTCAGGACTTCATATATAGTACAAGGGGCACGAACACCCTCCAGGGGGTACACATCAGTAAAAGTGTCACAGTGATCTCATCCATTTGCACGATTTTGTCCATCGACCCATCCATTTTCCGATCCGCTTTATCCTCAAAAGGGTCGCGGTGGGTGCTGAAGCCTATCCCAGACGTCTTCAGGCAGTAGGCGGTGGACACCCTGAACTGGTTGCCAGCCAATCGCAGTGCACACAGAGACGAACAACCATCCGCGCTCACACTCACACCTCGGGACAATTTAGAGTGTTCAATCAGCCTGCCGTGCATGTTTTTGGAATGTGGGAGGAAACCGTAGTACCCAGAGAAAACCCACGCAGGCACTGGGAGAACATGCAAACTCCACACAAGAATGCCGGAGCTGGAATCGAACCCGGTACCTCTGCACTGTGAGGTCGATGAGCTAACCACTGGATCACCGGGCCGCCACATCTTTGTTTGTTTAAAAACATAATAGTAATAAATTATAAATGCAGATTTTCCTCCCTAAAATACAAATCTGACCCTCTTTTGCAAGGGTGATGATGGTGAATTTGCGGGCGTCTATGACCAATTTTCGGTCTCCTTTTCATGTTCAAAAAAGCAGTGGGTAGGCGCTTCTACTTGGCCACGGGACAACAACATGTACTGAAACATGCTGTTATGTTGCCTTCAAATGATAATCCAAACAGTCATCACCATTAAGCAGGATTACGCCTGATTTATGAGGTCATCTTTTTGCTTAATTAGTCACGTTAGCAGGATTAGTAAGGAAGAAAAAAAAACAGAGCTGCCATGGTGTGTTTGGACCCACCCGGCCTTATTTTTACTCACTATAATTACAAAGCCTGCCGTCATAAAGTAGATAAATAAACGGCCTTCCCACATGGGGTGAAAGCTGTATCTCTGTTTGTCTTTGAAAGTTTGAAAAGATATTTTTTTAGATTCCAGAGGACATATCAGGCGTCAATGATCCGCAACACGAGGTCAACGGATGTTGTCGGGGGAAGACACAAAACATTTAACCGCTGTGAGTTGAGATGTTTTTTTTTCTGTGGTTTGCGTCACGGAAAAGAGGAAAAACATTTTTTTGACCCGAGCATAGCTCATGGAAGTATTTTAAGCCTCTCTCTCTTTTTTTTCTTTTTACCGCTTTAAAAACTGTGGTTCTTCCAAAACCGAATTGACATTTTTTTGAAACCGCACAGTTGAGCCGAGACTACTTTGATCCGCCAAAGCGCAGCAGGACGTGAGGCATGAAAAAAAAAACTGAGAATGTTGATGGCAAAACATCTTTAGCATTGCATTTTTAAAGGGAATTACTTCATGGTTTCTTTTTTTTTTTGTGTACTTTTAATGTTGTCATTTTGATGCCACTGCAAATAGCTCGATCATGCCTTCAAATATGAGGTATTTAAGGGTGGCTTTTATTTTTGACACATTAGCAAAAATTTCGAAGGATATTTTTTTCACTTTTAAATTTTGGATAATTTGGTGTAGAATTTCTCAGCAAAATTTCAATTAGATCCATTTTGTGATATGGAGATGTGTGACGTTTTTGTTCTGTCAAAGGTGCCTTCAAATTTGTCATAGTAGGAGTGGGGTTTCTCATGTATTTGAAAACATTTCTAAAAGGTTTCTCAAATGTGTTGCTCAAATTTTGTGCGTAATTTTATGAAATTTTATGGAACTTAATCTATTTTGGAATATGGATGTGACATACAATTAAATAAAATTATTAAATTAAAACAACAATAAAATAAATATATTTAATAATATTAAAATAAATAAATAAATAAAATAAATATATATATATAAAATAAAAATAAAAAATACAAATAAATAAAATTAATTTGAAACCACACTCGTGAACATGGCGGTTTTAGCTCCATCATGCTCATGACAATGCCTACCACGTGGCCTTTTAAAATCAAATTTTTGGTTCATCGTTATCATAATGGCAACATCTTATAAATCTGACACAATGTGATTCCATATTCCATACCGCCTTTGTGAATAGGATGTTATTCATTTTTGCGCTATCGTGCTCGTGACTATGCCAGCCACATCCCCTTTTAAACAGGACATCACCTATTTTTGTTTTGTTCTGCCTTTGGGACAAGATGTTTCCAATTATTTTCACTTGGTGCTCAAAACGAATGGTGTCAGCTACATTTTTAAAAAAATGTTAACTATTTCTGCACCATCGCGCTCATGACTACGCCAGCTCTTCAGCTGGCTTTTAAATGAGACGTTGCCGATTTCTGCTCTCCTGCTCATGACGAATCCTTTCAGCCTAATTTTTTAACAAGACATGATAACTTTTTGCTCCATCGCGCTCATGAATATACCAGCACCACAACGGGTGAACGTGTCACATTAGCCCTCGTTCAAGAGTTCCCCGGGCCGATAATTCTGCCACTTTGGCCGCAAGTGCGGCCATTAATCCCCATTTTGTTGCATTCGGCACGTGGAAGGATGTCACGAAATGATCCATGGCACTCTCACGCCGTACAACTAATACACTCCTCACAGCTCTGAGCCTTTCATTCTTCTCAATTACCACTCCCCACTTCTTCCTTTTCACACACGCACGCGCGCGCGCTCCCATCTCGCTATCTAAATCCGCTTTCCCGATTTCTGTCTCCATTTCATCAGCCTTCGCAGCTTCTCAATAGCTCGCTTCCTGTTGCGCTCTCCGGTCGCCTCTTCTTAAAGAATCCAAGCCCTCCAACCCCCTGTTGATTCATCTGACACCGTCCCCATTCACCCACCATACACACCCCCACCTCCCATCTAGTCAGCTGCAAAGCCACCTTGGCTCTGCTTCTGCTGTGGTGGCTTTAATTCCTCCTCATCCTCAGCCCTCCTGCAGCCTTCGCGCTCTCTCACACACACGCATGATGTCATCTCCTGTTCAAGCAGGCACACAATGACATGCACACACAAATTTCTGCTTTTCACAGACATTCGCTGTCAATTGCAGTCTTTCTCTCTCACACACACTCTCTGTCACACTTCGTCTTCTCACACACACGCATGCTGTCATTCTGTCTTCGAATACGCATACACATAAACGCACACGCTGTCACACGGCATCTTCACACATGCACACGCGCTGTCACTGAGATTTCATGTAGACAGCACCATCACGTGCACACACCCACACAAATTCTTACGTTATATACACATTATCTCTTTACAGGCGTGCGCGCAAATGCATAGTCTTATTGCACCCCCCGCCCACCTCCACACACACACAGACAAAACAAAAACACTTATTCTCCGCTAACACTATCTAACTTCACAAACGCACACGTGCACAGGCATTAGCTTGCTTAACACACGGACGCACACACGCCTGCTGTCTGTCTCTCTTCACAGCCTCATGTCCATCCAAACGCGGTCATGCACACACACACACACGCGCGCACACGCACAATGGCAAGTGGTGGAATGAGAAGGTTCCCTCCTCCAACCTCAGACGAGGACCATTTGACAGCGCGTGTGCCTGCGCGAGGCAAAGAGTGATTGGTGCTATCGGGACAGCTGGATCACTTGCATTCACTTGGAAGCTCTCACGTTCTCTTGACTTTTTTTAAAGGGCCAGCACATCTAAAATAGACAAAGCCGACACCTTTGAGAGCATCAACCATCTGACCAGATAACCAATTGCTGTAGCTGACCAATATTAATTGATTGGCTAAACGAACTAACTTCCCAACTAATTGCAGAATGAACACACTATTTACCAACTAACTGAGGTGCAAACTAAGTAATTAACGAGCCTAGCTGACTCATAACTAACAAGCCAACCAACAATTCTACTAATTATCTACCTAATTAAAGCAGAGTACCAAATTATCAAACAAAGTCACAAGCTAATGAACTAGCCAACTAAATACCAAGCTACCAAGCTAACAAACACTCTCGTAAAAGGGCCTGTACGTTATGTCCAAATATACTGTAGAATTTGTCTTCCTCCTCCCTATCCTGAAGTAAGTCAAAGAGACGAGTCCAACACCTTTGAATGTGGAAAACTTTCACTCATTTGGGGAAGGGGGAAAAAAAAATCCAATTTGTCGAAGAAGAGGTGTTTGCGAGGGCTCTTCCATCACTCTTTTGCTCGCTCCTTCGCTCACCATATCGACTTTGTTTCAGCGTTAAGAGAAAGAATAGATAATCTGTCCTGAGGCAAGCCGCTCCTCCTCCGCTTTGTGTCCTCACTCCATTCTTTTTAGATTGGTTGTGATCCATAATTACGGCAAACGTTGCCAAAGGATCAGGACGCAGCGCAAACCTGACATTGCTTCATACGTGCGAATCATATCATAAAACCACTTTGAACATACGTGACGAACAAAAGATGCATAGTCATCAAATACAAAAATAAATACGAAGGCACATGCCAGAGTATTACATAATATAGTCATTACATTTGCCCCTAAAGAATTGTTTTTGGATCAAGATAACCATAAATATACAGTAGATATAAAACAACAAAAATACATGTGAGGGGACTGTAGCAGGCTGTCCTGTGTGGACATTCTCGCGAGCCCTCACGCTGACAGGAAGCGAGTCGGGTCAAAAGCCACCTGGCTGCAATTTGTCAGAATATAAAGCCAAGTAAAAAAAGTCAATTCATTTGTCTTCTCCGGACGTCTCCTCACCGCCTATTTCCCCGCCGTTTATCAGTCACGAACCCCAGGGGATTTTCCGACCTCGTCCCTTCATGCCGACATTCGCACAGCCTTTTATTACCGGATCGGGACGCGTATCCCCGGCGACATCGGCTTTCCGACTGGCTTTCGCAAACGCCGCTGCCGCCACTGTGTTGCCTCTCAAAGCAATAAGCGCATAAGCTGGGCACACACTGGGTGAACAACACCCAGGTTTGGACAACAAGCTAACTAACTACTAATTACAAACCTGCAAAACAACTCCAACAACAACCAGCATTTAACTAACGCTGAAAAAAAAATGGTTGAATTTGGTTTCACAAAATAAAATCATCTCGGTCCAGATGAATTTTGGTTGTACTACCGACTGCTGTCAGGCTGATGAATAAAAAATAACAATCATAATAATAATAATTAAAGGATGTGAAGGAAAATTGTAAATAGTACTGCGATTTATCCATTTTGTGTTCATATTGCATTTAATTGAAAGACGTTTGTTGTTTTTTTCTCTTTCTTCTTTCTTCTTTCTACATACATTCTTGCTGCTGGAGGCTGTAAATTTCCCCAGTGTGGGACGAATAAAAGATATCTTATCTTATCTTATCTTATCTTACTGTCAACCTAGAAAATGCATCTGGATGCAGATGATTTTATTTCGTGTAACGACTTGATGAAATAAAAATTGAGTAAATTCAATTCATATTTGGGAGACTAGACTTGGAATGGCCAAAATCAGTTGATGCAAGGTTCAAATCAGATTCATAATTAAACATTGACAGCCTTTCTAAATGCTCTAAAAGCTTTTCAGGCCTATTTTGAAAGAGTCCAGGCTCAGGGTAGCTCTCAACTCGGTTAGAAGGCCATTCTAGCATTGTGGTCGGAGAGTATAATATCGACACTTGTATGACATGAAATGCAAAAAGTCGTTCTCATTCAAGTTTTTTAAGGAGAATAAACAAATACACACATTTTTTAAAAAGCACTCACTCGTGGAAAGTGAAGATATTAAACACACACATCCAGAAACACGCACCGACACATGTGGGCACAGGCGGGAATGTGGCAACACACACACACACACACACACACACACACACACACTTCCTACCCTGGAGTTCCAGGTCCCCGCGGAACCATCGCAGCCTGGCGGGGGGCTTGCTGCCTGTGCTGGTGCAGGTCAGGGTGAGCGTGCCGCCCTCCTGCACAGGATGCTCCAAGCCGGAGATGTGTGGCTTACCCGGGACGCCTGACGGCAACAAACAAACAACGCCCAGAATTGGATCGTTTGAAATACGACAAGCATCACATTTTCTTCCATATGCACGAGACAAGCATATCGGAGAAATGTTCTTTGGTAGCTGTCCACTGGAGTAACTGATGCCCAACTTTGTCATAAAACATCCAGAAGAAAACATATTTAAGAAATATCTGTATTGAGTGCCACTTACTGTATGCGCCCTTTTTTCATTCCAATTGCTGTGTATTGTCATGACTGATGCGCCACTGTGTAAGCGCTGTGTTGTTTTTAAGCGTAACAGTAAGTAAAGGTTAGCTTTTGTGTGAGGCTTCTCCGTCACGAGCAATAAAGTACACTTGCGCTTTATTGATTGGATTGCGGGCTAATCATCTTTGTGGCGCCCCACATGCACACGCACGTGCGCACACACAAGTCTTTCAAGTATGGATTTGTCTGGCGCTCTTTTCGGCTGTCAGCTAATTGTGGCCATATTTCCTGCCTTTTTTTTTATTCGTCTTTGAAAGTGTGTGTGTGTTTGTGTGTGTGTGTCTAAAGGATGCTGCGCCCTAATTTTCCAGGAAATAAATGAGTAATTAAAACAGGGAATTAAACACTCACATTGTGGCAGTTCATTTTTATGGTAGTTTTTTTTGTGTGTGTGTGTGTGTGGGGGGTGGGTGTTAGTAATTGCAGGGGTTGGGGGGAGATTGGCGGTCAAACGAGACAGGCCTCACCTGTTGTAAATGTTTATTTTTGTCAATTGGTGCACCAACGTTAATTAAAAGTGGCAAGGGCCAGCTGAAATGTCAGCAGCGGTGGGAGGCAATTGTGGACAGCGGTCTCAAAAAAAAAAAAAAAAAGGGGCCAAATAATGCTCCTTGACCTTATTTATGCTACCGTTGTCAAATATCATGGGCAAAATATTGGGAGTAAGTAAAAACAAATAGGACTGTAGTAATAAAACATTCAAAAAATGTTTTAAAGTCACATTTTTTGAGGGGAAAGAAAGATGTGTATTTTGTGCCTTTTTGTTTTTTTTAATGCTGTCAGTGCTGGCTTGAAGGTAATTAAAAAAGGTGTCTCGGGACCCCCTACTGTCAGCCAAGGTGTGCTTGTGCAGCGAAAAACAACAACAACAAAAAAAAGAGTGCCTGTTCATTTTTGCAGTAATTGTGCATTTGCAGTAATTGACAGCAGCGGCACTGTGTGGATTTTGCCTTGCATACATTTTTCATCACCCTTGAGAAGCATCAAAAATTTGAAAAATGTCGAAAACTCCGCGCGCCACACAGTGGCGGGACAAACGGAGTGTGGCAAAAAAACACGCATATGCGCAGATCCTTTTTTTTTTCATCTCATCGTGCGCTTCCTCATTAGACCCGTTGTGGAATAATTAATCAATTTTTTTCTCGTGCTTCTCTGGACACCCAGGTCTGTTTGTGGACAATTATCATTCCCTCATTCATATTCAATGCTCCTTCATAGCCCGCACACACATTCACACACACGCGCGGCATGAAACACTGCGACATGAAATATTGAGCATGCTTTTTTTTTTCTTTATCTGATCGATACTTCATTGTGGTTGAGAGCCACATTTGGCAGGCAGGTGCTTTGTGACTTTCACAAGGTCAGTCAAACAATCCTCTCATCCACTGTCATCCCACAAGGATTAGTACCACAGACAATTGGGAATAATCTGACGTAATCACGTCGGAATAAATGTGTGTTTGATGTCATTTTGTCTAAATTATGTATTTTTGGAGGGGGGAGGGAAGGTTGTATTTTGGAGTTTCTAGAAAAGTTTTAGTTATGGATGACTATTTTTGGCGATGTATGATTTTTTTTAATCAAAAATGTTAATTCTTCTTTGAATTTTAGTTTTTTTGTTTTTTGTGGAACAACAATAACTTTCCAAACATAAAACTTAAAAATGTTGGATTTTCAATTATTTTTCCAAAACAGTATACATTTTTCCGTTATTGCAAAATTACACGAATTCCCAAAATATATTAAATCCTCAACGAAATAGTTTAGCAAGCAACTTTTTTCTTTAAAAATGTTTTTTCTGAAATTCAAAATAAACCTTGAACAGTTCCCCAAAGCCCTGCAAAATTTACAATAAAGGTAAAATGATTCAGAATTTTTTCCAAACAATTTTTTGGGGAAAAAAGCTTTCTTTCACAAAATTACAATTATTGTCTGAAGAAAAGGATGTTTTTTTTTTTGTCCTTTAAAAAACAACACTATTATTCATTTTATTAGACATTTTCTCAAACTAACGGATTTTAAAAAAATCTATTTGTTTCTTTTTTTAAATAATAATTAGATTTTACCCAGCAATTTGTCATCATTTGCTTTCGGAAGTACAACCTATTTTCAAAAAAGCAAAACGGTTATTATATTATATTCATTCATTCATTCATCTTCTGAACTGCTATATCCTCACTAGGGTCGCAGGGGGTGCTGGAGCCTATCCCAGCTGTCTTCGGGCATTAGGCAGGGGACACCCCGAATCAGTTGCCAGCCAATCGCAGGGCACAGAGAGACGAACAACCAAGCACACCCACACTCACACCTAGGGACAATTTATAGTGTTCAATCAGGATGCCATGCATGTTTTTGGAATGTGGGAGGAAACCGGAGTACCCGGAGAAAACCCACGCAGGCCCGGGGAGAACATGCAAACTCCACACAGGGAGGCCGGAGCTGGAATCGAACCTGGGACCTCTGCACTGTGAAGCCGACGTGCTAACCACTGGACTACCGGGCCGCCGTTATTATATTATATATTTTCCAAAATGGACACTTAAATAAAAAATACTTTCAAATATATTGCCAAAGAGAAATGTGATGATTATTAAGTAGTGAGTGCCTACTGCGTTATTACTACTCTCGGAAACGAAAATGAATAAATAAATAAATCCTACTCAAACTTATATTTCGTATTATAGAGCGGCATATATTTTGTAAAAATACACTTAATTTGCAAAAATGTAACTTTTTTTATCCCCGAATAAAAATAGATAAATATTTCGCTCACCCCAAAATAATATTTTAACAAGTTGAATCAAACAAAAAAAGTAAGAACATGTAAAAAAAAAAATAGGAATAATAATTTTAATAATAATTTTGAGAAAATTAAAATTTTTTGGTGACCAAAAAACAAGTTCTGACAAAAAATATATACACACAGTATATCAGGTTTTTTTTTCTTTCTTAATAGCTTGCCATGGTTGTGTGAAGCAGACCTTACCCAGCACGGTGACGGTGGCGTGCGCGGTGCGCACGGGCATAGTGAAGATGGAGCAGGTATACTCGCCCTCGTCAGACAGCTGCACCTCGGAGATGATGATGGAAAGCTCAGTGGGCGTGGACCGGTGCAGCTGGATGCGGTTATCTCGCAGCGCTGCAGCAGGAACAACAACAAAGACAACAACGCATTTGTGGGTAAATTTCATACAAACAACCTCATTAATATTTCACGCAGAACCCACTCCCGCTGGCCAACGAGTCGCTTTTTTCCTGCTTCTAATAGCCGGATGCCTCCTTTTCTCCTGTTTTGCACATGTGAGCGTTTATGCACAGTCATCAGAGCTCTACACAGCATCCTGTACATCAGCCAACTCTGGCGCACCCACGAGGGGTGCGTTAGCGTCATCCCATCTAATGAGCGTTTTTAATATTTACGCTGAGTCGGGTTGTTTTCACACCGTAGCCTGTATATCAAGGATACCCGGAATGTGGAGTGCACACCTTTGGGGATCTGTGAATCGAATGATATGTTACAGCAGTTGCCATTTGATTGTTTGTAAAATACTGTACATGCCATTCATTATGCTTTTATCAAGAACTTCCAAACTTGTGTGCACGCCGCTGGGGGTGCGTAATCACCATCAAATCTAATAGTAGGGTGCATTTATTACTGTCCTGGAATTTTTGCTATGTCATATTTTTATATATTTAATATTTTCACCATGTATTTTGTACATCGGGGATTTGCAAAATGCGGCACTCATATCTCCGGGGTGCATAAGGGACATTTCGTGCAGGGGATGTTTGAGCATGAATTTGTCCGAGTCACAAACTGTGGTGTGCGCACCCCAGTTTTTTTTACACATTCATACCAAGTCACGATATTTTTTCATTGAATTTCTGGGAATCCCTAACGGTCATGTGCACAACCCAGGAGTGATTATCCTTCAATCTAATGGTAGTTTGTATTTATGACTTCTCTAACATTTATGCCGAATCATGGTGTTTTCTACGCTCTACCCAGTATATCATCAAACTGTAGCGTACACAACCCCAGGGGTGCGTGTACGCCATCCAGTTTAATGACTGGTTGCATATGAGCGTTCTAACAATTATACCGAGTTGTGATGTTTTTACATATGCTGTGTCCTTTAGATCATGGATTCACTAAACTGTGGTGCGCCCTAAGTTGTGTGGGGTGCATCAAATCAAACAGTTTTTTGCATATGATGGTTTTTAACTACAATGTACAAAGGTAGTCAAGTCGTAATGTTTTAAGCTGCATCATGTTTATGAGAGATTCTCATATTGTGGTGTGCACAGCCCTGGAGGTGCGTGACTGCCAATTTAGTCTCATGGTAGTAGGTATTTATGAATGTTCTAACATTTATGTGGAGTTGTGTTGTTTTTATTCGCAAACTGTGGTGCGCGCAGCCCAATAAGTGAGTAAGAACCATCCCATGTAATGGCTGCTTGAGTGTTTGTCACAAAGTTTTGTGCACACCCCACCAAACAGGAGGGGTGTGCACAAGCGCCAACCAATCAAATGGGTGTTTTTAACATTTATGCCATTTGCTGATTCTCAAGATGTGGTGTGTGCACCCCTGGTGGTGCATGAGTGCGTTCCAATTAATTCCTGATGTTTTTACATTGTTTACTCTACATTATCAAACTATGGTGTGCGCACCCCCGGGGTGTGTGGGTGGGGGTGCGTGAGTGCCTTCCGTTGTAATTGCAGTTTGGGTATGAGAGTTTCTCACATTTATGCAAAGTGTGTGCCATATTTCAGGGATCCCTAAAGTGTGTTGTGCGCGCACCCCCAGGGGAGCGCCAGATTACAAATGCATAAACGGGTACAATAAATACTCAATAACTATAAATCGCACGACAACACAGCGCCTTTATGAGCTATTTTGATGGGGGGAGGGGGGTTAAGGGTGAGTTGCAGCAGGGGGGGTGCGCCTACTCAGTGGGAGTACAAAGTTTTTGTCACGGCTTCTATGCTGAAACTGGTGTCATTAATATTGTACCACATTTATGTGCGATGCTGTTGGTTATTTGCTGCAATAAAGGGGACAGGGGGGCTTTACAAAATGGAGATGAAAAGGCCTATGGAGACGGTGCGCAAGACAGAAGGGGGGGGTACGAGGACGGCAGAGGTGAAATAGGAATATGGAATTAATGATTCCGTGTGTGTGTGTGTGTAAAAATGATGTAAGAGGAAGTGAGGAAAGCAGGAAGAAAGGGAGGATGAGGAGGATGAAGATGAAGGGTGACACGAGTGGGCGTGTCACAGAGGAGAAAGCCTCCAATTATGAGGAAGATGACGACGATGATGAGGATGATGATGTAATTGGATGAAATCCGATTCCTTGATAGTGATGGATGACCTTTGCTGCGTTTGTATGGTTGGATTGAGGCCTGCCTGTCTGTCTGTCTGTCTTTTGGACTTTCTGCCTGTCTCTTTCTTTGGTTGGCTGCTTGTCTTCGTGGATGTCTGTCTATACCTTTTCGTTCTACTTGTCTCTCAGCCTGTCTGTCTGTCTGTCTGTCTGTCTGTCTGCCTGCCTGCCTGCCTGCCTGCCTGCCTGCCTGCCTGCCTGCCTTGCTTCTGGTTCGTCTCTCAAATGTCCATCATCCCGTTTATCAGTCTCTCTCTCCCTCTCCCTCTCTCATTCTGTCCTTCTGCCTGTCTTGAATATGTCCTTCTGTGTTTCTGCCTTCCTGTTTCTATTTGTCTGTCTCTCTATTGTCCTTGATGTCCATCATTTTTCCCGTCATGCTCCATCTGTCTCTCTGCCTGTTTGTCTTTCTGTCTCTGTCTCATCTTCCTGCTGCCTTGCTTCCTTTGTATCCGTCTGTCTCTCTATTGTCCTCATGTCCATCATCCTGTCCCCGGTCAGTCTCTATTTCTACCTGTCTCTCTCTCCTTCTGTCTCTCTGACTCACTGTCTTTCAGTCTACCTGCTTTCCTGTCTCTCTACTTTTAGGCCCGTCTATCTTCCCATCGGTTTCTCTTTCTGTCTCCCTTCCTTCCCGTCTCTGCACTCAACTGTCTTCTTTAAACAGCGGGCCGTGAATATACCAGGCTCCCGGTTTGAAAGCAAAAACAAGCGAGCAGTAACAGTGTTGCTGCTGTTGTTGTCGGCTTTCCGCATGAAAGCACCTTTTGACGTCGCCGTGACAACGTGTTTGTTGACGCGCAGTCGGCCGTCTATGTGACAGCCAGCTAGCGCTCGGCAGTGCGTTAGCTCGGCGGAGCTTGAGAGGGGCCGACATGACGCGTGGAAAAAGAGGTAGAAGTCGGGATCAGTGCCTTAAATATGCGTCGCTTTTTCCCCCCTCGTCGTTATGTTGTTGTTTTCAAAGCGGCGTCACACTTGTCACGCGTCGATATCGCCAAAGGGAATTAATCCACCACTGCTAACATGCTAATCTGCTAGCGTGTCCTACTTTGTTGTCGTGTTTGCCGTCTGTCATGTTTTGACGTCTTGTAGCAGTTGAAACGTTTTAGAGCGGGGGAAAAAATAATCACACACGCGCACTTGCTTCCTAAACTGTGCTAGTCCGAATAAAAACGTTCAGTCGAGGTACTTTTCTCTGGAGCACAAGTGTCAAAGGCATGGACCGGTGGCAAAAGCCAATTAAGCACAAGAACTTCAGGGCTTTTTTTTCTTTTCTGAAAATACCAACATTGCAATTTGTGTTAACCTTTAAAAAGCATTGTTTGTGTTGCTAGCTCTCCTTTTACAATGAACGGACTGAGACACTTCGCTGCTGATTTTGATACCATCCATCACTCAATTTGTTGATCTTATGAGGTCAACAAACATTTACCGTTGTTTCCACACTAAAAGGCGCATTATAAGATGCAATCTAGAATGCATCCACTAGACGGAGCTACGCTGAAGGAAACGCCAACAGAACTATCAGATGTCAGTAAAACTTATTTGATAAAGCAGCGACACAGTTCACTTAACCAACAGCCAGTTATAACATTGACTCGTTAACGTTGAACTCGCTTGCCGCTGCTCTATTTCCGTGTTTAACTGCGTAACCTATTTTCGCGAACGGCGCCGGTATTTAGACATGGTATAAGCAGGAATTCATTTAGATCGACTTTCTGTCCTTCCGTCAGGCGCATCTCCAAGGACGCTACCTCAACGTGCTTGAATGTTCTTCTTGGCACAACCGGTCTGCCAAGTTGGCTGAAAATCAGGACCCGCCGGCATTTTTTGCCCCCACCGCAGTTGCACTGTTCACCAAAATTCAGCCAAGTGTTGATCATGATCTTTTTGCGTTCAGCCCTTTTTTAAATTACCGTAATTAAGCGTATTTCTTGGAGCAAGAACGCCATTGGTTGACACGGGATCACATCATCAAAGGTCACAGTCTAGACCAGACTAGTTATCGTAACTTTTGAAAAGGAGCTCCAAGATTTACTTGGGGAAATTCTTTGCAGTGCCGCTGACATTTAAAAATGTCACAGCCTGTCTGTGTTGTTTTTTTTTTTCCTTTTCGTAGTATAAATGCACCCCCCCCCCACAACAACCACAAAGCTCTAATATTTATTCATTTTCGTTTTTTTTTATATTTTGACCATTCACTCAGTCATTTTATTATGAAGACCTACTTTAGTCTTTGTTTCACTTTGTGTACCTGTCACACACACACACACACACACACACACACACACACACACAGTTATTACATCCAACACTACTCTATCTTCATGCTTTATCACTTTGCAAGGTCACTACATTTGTCTTCATGACCAGCCCGCAGAGACACACACACACACACGTATAGACATTCGTGTACATAGTTTCAGTGCCCCTGGACTTTGAACTCCTTTTAATTCTGATCTAGTCGCCTGACATCACACACATTTGTCATTTTCTGAGATTTGGGGAGTTCGATTTTTTTCCCCCCTCCCATTTTTCAAAATAAACCGCGTCAAATTGTCCCATGCAAAACTGTAAGTGTAATTATGGCTTTGCAAAGATGATGTTGCTACTTGTAAGGCATGATTTATGTTTGATGGATGTTTGGTGAAAATGGAACCCAAAAACTGGTGTGAGATTGAATTCAATGCAAATTGTATTTGTAAATTCAAATGTTGTGGTTTAGCGTCATAGCTCATTTTGTTGAGGTAGTGGTGTGTTCAAAATGAAATATTAATACGCTACTCTGCGAACAATACATATTACTTAACCCAGTGCTTATTCTCACCGGTCAACTGGATTCTGGAGGAAGCCCATGTTCTCAGAACAATAAATAAATTCAAATATATTCGTTCCGGTATGTATATTTTAAAGTGTGGGTAACAGTTCAAAGTAAACATAAGCGCATTCCGCAGACTGTGCACCTTGACTCACGTCTCAGTTAGGCAGACAGTCAGTCAGGAGGCTTTTATCCAGCAAATTGAAGTGCACAAGTGGCCAGCTATTCGATAAGACAAAGTGCATACGCACTCAAAGCCGTCTGATGGAAACATTCTGAACCGATGCTGACATCAGATTACAGCTTTTTTAAATATTAATTTTTCTTTTCTTTTTTTGTGGCGTTGGAGAAAATCCGACTAAATGGGATGATGCATTGGGAAATTTAAACGTATACTCTCAATCTCTGCCATGCTCTTTCAACTTGATACATGGATATAAATTATATATAAATATATATGCATACATATACTGTATATGCACACGCACACACACACGCACACACACTTGGTGTGGGCTCAGCTCATCCATAAATTCCCTTTCCTCCCACCTTATTTGCCGCACTTGCTAGCAAGGCTTATTTGCTGTGTGCGAGGAGAAAGCACAGGAGGAAGGCAAATATTTTCACACTTCAAATCTGGACAAATAGAAGCCAGAGAGACACTTTGGTGAGTGTCATTCATTTTTATGAACAAGAAATTCTTAGAAAATTGTACATTTTTGCACATTTGCTGCAAAAAACATTGCCTGTATAAAGTCTATAAAGGTTGTTGTTTTTTTGTTTTTTTGCCAATAATGAGAGATTGGGTTCCTGAAAACATCCACAAAGATAGGAATTTTCCATATGCCAGACCTGTCAAGTTTTTTTAATTACACATTTAATTACACATTTAATAACACCCCCTCGCCTTCCCGCCCCCCACCCCCCCAAAAAAAGACTGTTTTCTCTCCGTTTCCGAATTCGACAAATCCTAAACGACAACATACAGGTACTGAAAAACAGTCAATGCTTCTCCCTCTGATTCATATATTTATTGTTGTACGCAGTAAGGGCCCCCCGCCCCAACAAAAAAAGACCCAAAAACATTCATTATATATTTTTCAATTAACCGGCTGATGAAATTAGAATTCAATTCTGCCAAATATGGTAATGAAGGTGCCACCCTGTCCTGCTATCTTCCTGTTCTCCGAACTGATCCCGGTTCAGCGGCCGGCAGCTTTGCTTCATCAAACCGGCTGGTCCGATCAAAGGCCGCCGATTGATCGCAGCTCATCAAACATGTGTTAAGCTTGCACCTCTGTCCCCCCCTCCCCGCCTGCCTGCCACCTTTTCCTCACCTAATCCTCCTTTGTCTGGATCGCTTGGGCGCCACGTAGAACACGCCTTCAGACGGAATGAAAACGATCATCGCCTTCGCAAGTGTGCATAATCGATGAAAGGCGGTCGGATGAAGCAAAGTTTGCCGAGGGTGCCTACCGCGAGACGTCGTGCGTTATGCGCTTGAATTGCAAGCAGGTTTTAGAGGGAGGAGAGTCGAAATTATCATTTCAAATATATATTTTTTTAGGGCGGGGATTGGGCTTTCCACTTATATTTTCAGGATGGGGTGGATGGGCGTTTTTCTTTTTTTTGTAAACTCTTTCAGGGACAGCAGTTACTTTAGGGACATCTTATCAGGTTACAGGGTGTGTGGACGGGTTAAAGCTATCTGTGCTAAATAATCGAGTTTATGCACCGATACGGTATTGTGTCATTGTGACACAAAAACAAGATTTTGGACTTTTTTGGCCACATAATGGATGGATGGATAAAAAGTCACATTTATTATTTTTCTTGATTTGATTTTGATCATTTGTCCTTTGTTTGGAGGGTGGGTGTTAATGTCCCAAAACAATCACATATCCGCAGGAGACACTTTTGTACCATCTCTGTGTAAATCTTTTTGTACAATTTTGGAATTTTGGTTTTTCTTCGCCATTTCAAGGCTAATTTGAAACATGTCCATTTGTGGAAGTGAGTCGGCAGTTGTACAGTTTGGTGTCATGTCTACATAATCATCATGTTATTTTGTCAGTTTTTGTTTGGTCTTTTGTGTCCGGTGTTTGCTTCTGTTGATGTCTGGGTTGTTTTTGTTTGTTTGTTTGTTTTAAACCTCATCACAATCTACAGTCTACTGTAATGAGGACATAGAACATGCAAAAATTGTGGTTCCTTTTTTTTTTCCAATTGAATTGTGACATTAACAATGTGCTGTGTCACGTCAGTATACACACGCAGTTTAGAATGATTTATTACACTTTTTTTGGACTTGAGAAATTTCCCCATCAAAAAGTTTGTCACCGTTTCAAAACCGAGGAGATGCAGTTGCAAAAAGGAGCATTTTGTGTTGATATTTGGATTTCTATGACGTCAGTCTATCCATCCGTTGGTCCATCTGTGTTGAAACCAAAAACAACCCAACTTGTTACGCTAAAACAAGCGCGGCCGTATTGATTGTTTTGCATTCCGTGAAGCCGCCGGCGAAAAAGGGCCAATTAGTGAATCCCAAAGTGACAAAATTGTCGGCATACTTAACCTGAAAAAATAAATAAATTGGCTTTTGTAACTTTGAAGTCTCTTGGCATCTGGCGTTACACGCTGGGTTATTTTTAAGGACACTTGAAGAAGAACAACACACTCACGCTCCAAAATACAGAAAAAAGTCTTTCATGTAGCCACTTTCAAAGTGTTTTTTGACTATCATTTATTTTTTTCCGCAGCATGTCGGCCTCCGCTAATATACTCTCCAGAGAGCCAGAAGAACTGATGCAACGTCGATCAATACGTGTTTTTCTTTTTCCCTTCACCCTTTCCGCATTTGTCTCAATCCTTCAATTTCAACATGTTTCACTTAAGGATGCTTCACACTGTAAAGTGGCCGAACCGTCTCCGGGCCGGAGGAGGCGTCTATTTAATGGAGTGATTTACAAGCGCGGCACACTCTCGCCGACTTGCCTCTCTCCTCCCACTAGGTGAGCGCGTCCACATTGGCAGCAGCAGCGGCGCTTTGTAAAGCGCCAGGGAGCCATTAGCTGGTTAAACGGCGCGGAGGCACATCGCCTGCCTGTGATGCCCGCTGACAGGCCCGGTGAGCCGCACATGAAAATATAAACAGTTCTATACATAGAACGCGGAGCGAAGTGGCCCCGATAACTCCAAAGATAGTGCCGTCCGTGACACTTGCTGAAAGTGGGATTTTTGTGGAGTTAGCGTGGAGGGTCCGATACGTTTTGGCGCCCACGTGCAATGCAAACTCTAAATTGTCGGAAATATAGTGGCGCTTTGCTGCGTCGTATCAAAGGTTCAATCAATGAATGCTTGACAATGGCTAAAATTACCCAAAGATGGCCGCTTCAATTCCAAATGGCAGACTTTCTGCGTTTTTTGGGGTCTGGCTTCTTGGGACTTTGTCGTGGGTCCACTCATGTCAGGGATTATATTGGTGCAACAAAAACTAATTTGAACCAAAGAAAACAACACAAAAACAATCTCGGAGGCACGCCAAAGTCACTCCATATCCGCTTGGTCACTCCATATGAAAATGGATGACTTCCTGTTCCTGTGTATTTTGTGGCATGGGTTTTGGACACTTTTTTAGAGCTGCAAATTTCGTGTTGAAAAGTGAAACTGGCCTTCAGGGGGCGCTACAGAGGCACTTTTGGGGGTTGATGCCCACCACAATTACCAAATGCACATTTTCACCATGATGAATACCCCTGAAAAATGTTTTTTGTTTTTACTTATGGTAAAGCCTGAAAAAAAGGCCTTTTTTTTAAAGGAGAACACTGTAAAGACAAAAGTTAGTTGTCTCCCCCCGCAAATCCGTTCCTTTTTAATCAAGCAAAGCAATTTAACCTCAAGTTCTCACGCAGAAAACACGTTTGTTGGCAAAACAAAGTGAATTTACATGAGGGAGGCGTGTGACCTTTAAACTGTACTTTTGCATTCAAAACAACTGATCTGCATTGCCGATTGTGTTCCCATCTATCGTTCAGAGGTGATATTTAATTAGGAAAACAGATTCTGTTGTCATGACGACTTCGCATGTTTAGTGTAACCAACGCGGGCTATTGTCCTTCGTCAAAGTAAACATGCAAAATATTGGAAGGCACAGCGAAAAAGATTTTGTTTTGATTTTTTTCAAAGGAGTTTTGTTACTTTTGTTTACTCTTTTTAAAATTCTCAAAATGGCACACAAGCTATTTTTTTATCACCTTGCCATTTGGGAAAATGGCTAACGTGTAATTAAGCATAAAAATGTTCAACCAAATAAATGATTCCCTACCAAGGACAGGTACACATTATGCGTCAAACAAAAGTTTTGTCTTGGAACGTTTCGGAACCTCGTTACAACCCGAGTGTTGCAAAAATAAGTCAATAAATACAACATTGTGCAAATTATGGTGCTTTATTTGTTTTCAATTAATACAGTTTTGACTTGTATAATTAAAAGAACATTTGAAATGCTCTAAGAGCTGCTTTACCAAATATAAAATTTTTGTAGCCAAATTTCAAGCCCGGAACCGAGCCAACTAAGTTGGTGTTGATGTTAAAGTTACCTGAAAATTGCGTGATTTGATTGGTTTTCAGTCTGCCACGTTTTTGTGGATGATGATGTTTGATGGAAATCGTACACTTTAAAAATTATTAGGAGGGGTGTGGGGGGGGGGGGGGAATTTGCCAGAGGTTGGGTGACTGCCTCAAGAACAAGAAAACAACGTACTAAAATGTATAGAATTGAATCGTATTTTTTGCAAAAAATATTGATGGGGTGTTTACAAAAGTTTGATTTTTGCTCCAATTGCAATAAAAATACCATATATGTAACCACTAGTAGCCAAATATCATACTTTTTTGTAGCAAAATACTGTATTTTAACTCCGCTGCTAGAGCTGCAACCACATAAAGTGTATATTTTTAAATAACAAGTTCAACTTTTTCTCCCATTTTTAGACTTCCGAGCAAACTTTGGTGTGTTTTAAGATATAAAAAAAGATAAGAGATATTTTGAGGGCATTATTATTTACCTTTATCTATTTGCCTCCATGGCCTGCTCATTACACTTTAATAAAACAGTCGCTACTTGAATAAAAGATGGAAAATGTCAAGTCATTTCCCCGATAACTCACTTCATCTTCCTGTTTTCTTATTTTTACGTGAGAATGCAATGCCACAAACAAAGAGCAGGGGGGTACTTTTTGCGCGAGTGGCGTCTTGTTTGTGCGTTTCCATCGTTCACATTTCAGTCTTGTCCCCTCATAGTTTGGCATTAACGTAGGGCAGAAGAAAGAAAGAAAGAAAAAAATAACATCTGTTTCTGAGCCTTCTTAATCTCTTCTATTAGCAGCGCTCCACTCCCACGCGTTCCCTCAAGGCTATCGGCGGGTCCTTAAACGGGTCTTAAAATAAATGATGGAGAATTAAGGACTTAAAATATATCAGCATTGGCTACGGCAAGTTCATCGTTTGCGTTTGGAGTTTTCGGGATTGGGGGGGATTATTTGTCATCCCTGTATCAGCTATAATAACACGGCGAGGCTCAATGTCCCGCAACAATTAATATTCCGATTTGATTTATTAAAGACGAGGTGGCTCCCCTAGAAAAGAGCGGAATTAGTTTTTTTTTTCTGTATGTGTGGCTTTGAAACGAATACAAATTAAAAAAACGAATTAAGGGAATTTCAACTGACTTCCCTGAATTGATGTGACCTCAGAAGAATATGAAATCCAGAAGGTTCTACAAAGCGTCATCAACTTTCACAGCCATGGTCCACCCGTGCGCTCCGGTGAAAACTCTTGTAAATTCATAGTCCCTTATTCATGTGGTTAAAATTTGGCTGCATTTGGACAAAATCTCAAAGGATGAGTTTGTCTGTCCCGGAAATGAGTTAATCACCCAAACCAGAATGGCAGCCTGTCTGTGTCTTTTCAAGCATGGTTTCTTTCGACTTTTTTGTGGGTCTACTCATAATGCGCATACATACCAAATGTCATCCTGATAGGTCAAACTTGCTTTGGGGGCTGAGGTTTTTTTGTTGTTCGGTTCCAATGGGAGATACCGGGTCAAAATGGTTGCTTTTTTATGTTTTCTTGAGACTTTTTTGTGGGTGTATTTTTGATAGGCTTACCAAATTTTATCATGCTAGGTCAAATCGGATGGGTGGACTGAAATGTTTTGTCGAACTCTAGCGGGTGGTACTGAGCCCAAATGACCGCCTCAAATCAATACGGACAACTTCCTGTGACTTTTCGGGCATTAATTCTTGAGGGGTTTTTTTGTGGGTCTAGCTATGGTTGTTGACATGCTGACTAAATTTCATGTTGCTACGTCAAACTGGTTTTGGGGGAAGAAATTTTCAAACCCAAATTCCTGTGTCTTTTTGGGCTGGGTTGCGTTTTTTGTGGGTCAACTCATGAAAGACATTGCTGTTGAATTTCATGCCAATATGTGGATTTCAGAAAAAATGGAGGCACTCACACTAACATTTTTAGTGGTTTGAAATTTATCCAAATGAGAGGCTAATTAAACATCTGATTCAAATGATGTAAAGCGATTGATTTATGACCTCGGTTGCTCATCGCAATTTTGATCAATCAAGGCTGACGCCGTTTTTTAATTTATTATTATTATTATTTATTTTATTTTTTTAACAGCACGCCATCCGTCACCGATGCTCGGCATGACAACCTTGCGCTTGCGGCATTAAAGCGGCACAATCACGTCCTTCAAAAAAGAAAATAAAGTACACCTAAAAAATAACATCCATCATCCTGTCAGGGGTTATTTATCTCCGTCTGTGCTTCGCCCGTCCTCCCGTCGTATTGTCATTTTGCCTTGCCGCCAAAACATGAGAGGAGATGTGGTGTGAACGCTGATCTTTGCATTCGTCCTCAAATTATTTTCCGGTTTATCACACTTCAATATCAGATAAATACTCAAATAAAATGACTAAAATCTGAAATTTTGAGAAACTTGAAATTTAGCATCACCCGTCATCGGATATTATTTCAAATGATGTCTTTTGATATCTTTGCTGTTGCTTTTTTCTTTTTACACAATGTTTACAGTGACTGATTTTTAATCTTGCATGCAAAGAAATGATATAAAGGATGGAGGGGAGTTACTTATATGATCAAAAACTTCAAATTATTCTAACCTTGTCTTCTACTGGTTGTAAAACGTACTTAGTTTATATATTCGTGTACGGTTATGTTTGGCGAAAATTAATTTCTGCGGCAGAGAATGACTGCAATTTCATGGTTTGTCATGAAAGGATCTGATGAAATTTCTCAAAATGCCAAATTCTGTGAATTTGGAAACTCCTCAAAGCGGCGATTTATTTGGCCTCCCTGGATTATTTGAGCGGGTGCAGGTATAAGAGCGTAGCAGCGACAAATGATGGCGCGTGAAAAGGGTCCGTTATGATAAAGTGCTCTCGGTGGGGGGGCATAATGAGACCTAATAATTACAACGTCCCGCTCCACGAAATCTGCGTGTATGAATTATGACGGGCGTCGTCATCTGTTGGCCGTCATCTTTTGGCCGTCATCTTTTGCACTTTTAGTACGCCGCATTTTCCACAAGCGGACTTTCTATCCGGCCCTCATTTCTCGTCGCGTCCATCTCAGCTCGTCAGCTGTCTCCAAAGTGGAGAGCAACCTTGAGGGGTTTTGGTTTGCTATCGCGCTGGAGAGGAGGCTCATTTTCTCATTTCTGTGTACTCTCCAGTGGCTTTCAAAAAAGTTCCCGTCTGGACTTTTCTCTCTCGCCTCCCTGAGAAAGGAGTGCCTGTTCTTGGAAAACTTTTTGTTACTTTTCCCCCTAGCTCGCTCTCAAATCTGTGGTTTAGAAGCAATATTGATCAGGATGAATAATGTTCAATAGACTCCTAAGCAATGTAGTGGTTTACACAGCTGTTCATATCACTTGGATGGCACATATTTTTGGTTAACTTCCAATACGATACCAAATCTGCGTTTTAAGGGTCATTGAAAACACATTGGAAATTTCCACGAGAGATTTCCAAAACGCATACTGGGTATTGAGTGTAGTGGTTGACATACCTCTCTTCTCGCCAAAGTAAAGCGTCTGCTGCGCCGTATTGGACCACTGCAGTGACGAGTTGTCGCTCTCGGCCACCCGGCAGGTCAGTGTGACGGCTCCGCCCACCGAAACCGTCTCATCAGAGGTAACGGGTTGCAAGGGGTCGTCGTCTGCATGGGACAAAAGGAACTCGTCAGGCTGTGTGAATCGTTACGGTAACGTGCAAAAACATGTCAAGTCTCAACAAATGCAAAAGAGTTTCAACAGTGAGTTGGTACCCGGAAACCAGTTTGAAGCCCTACCCTTGCTTGAAACTGTATACTCGCTCCAACCTTAGCTCCGACCTAAACCCGAAATTGAAGCTTTAACTTTTTGCTTGAAACCTAAATTTGAAACTTGAATCCTACCTTGACCCCTAATATTGGCTTGAAACCATAATTAAAAACCTCCAAGGCTAATTACAAACCCTAACCCTGTCCTGACACTGCAAATAGAAATACTAACATTTGAACACCGGTTTGAAACCCTAATTCCGGTTGGAAATCCTGATCCTATCGGGGAATCCTAATCCCGATTTAAAACCATAACTCTGAGTTGAAGCCCTAATTTTAAACCTCAACTCAGTCTTACATCCAAATTTGAAACTCAAAACAGGACACCACTCCAAATGTGATTGTTGAGTGGCCTTGGCTGAGGTCTCGGTGGTCCCTTTTGCTTTTGGCGCCACCCGGCGAGCGTGCGCCGTGAGCGGCCTGTGAGAGAGAAGGGCCGCAGTGTGAGGAAGCCGAGCGGATGAGAAGCGGGAGGCCTCATTGGGGGGAATGTCAACGAGAGCGCATAATGGCGACCATTCTGGAGGCACCTGGAAGGCCTCCATGAGGACCTGAACGCCGTACCCTTGGAGACCGAAAGCCCCGTCATGCATTCACGTGTGAGTGAGGGAAATGATAATGTCAAATACTGTGCTGGCGAGTCATAATAGTAAGAATTAAAACCACAAACGCTCATTTTAAAACGCTAATCCAGGCTTTCACTCTCTATTTTAAACTTCAACTTGGCCTCAAACCCGAATGTGTAACACTAATCCGGACTTCAAATCCCAATTTGAAACCCCAAGTGCGGCTTTACCGTTGGGCTTACGGGGTGGGATCCAAAACCACCCCCGAACGTTTTTTCCCGCCACTTCTTTCTCTCGATTTGTCTGCCTTCTCCCTCCCTTCCTCCGTCCCCCCCCATCTTCCCCCTCTCCATCTGCCCACTCGTCCTCACCCGCTCTGTTGCTCTTCACCTCCTGTTGAGGCTCCTCATCCTTTGCGATAACGCCGCGGTACAAGCCTGTCATCTGATTGGACGATAGCGGGCGGATGATGAGTGTGTGTGTGTGTGTGTGTGTCTTAAGGGGGTCCCACTGTCCCCCCCCCCTTTCATTTTATTATGTGTCTGAGTTTGCATGCAGGCTGTTTGTTTTACACCAAGAATTTATCAGCCAGTAGAGAGGTGCATCTGGCTGATTTATGAGCCTCCTTCTTTCTTATCTGCATTGAGGTGTGTGTGTGTGTGTGTGTGTTTATGTGTGTGTGAGACACTGATGATGACGATGATCACGATGATGATGGTAGAGGTAAAGCACGACGAAGACAGCCGGCCGGGTCCGGTCCGATGTGTTTGATATGGCGCTCGCGCCCGTGTGTGTGTGTGATACGAGACATTACGCACACGAACACACTCACAAGCGTATATTCACACATGAGTAAACGGATGGGCAGCACACAAATGTGTGCACAGAGGTAGAAAAAAAAATTCACATACAGGTACAAATAGCACAGAAAATGAGGTTCTCTCACACACATGCATGCACACGCACACAAACAAGTAAGCATGTTTGCACAGATTCTAGCCGAACACACACACTCACACACACATACGGTGTAATGAATGGGAAATGAGTAAGGATATGAGCAGGAATATCATGTTTGATTCCTTTGCACACATCCATTAATCCTCAAAACACACACACACTCACAAACACACGCACACTGAATTCTTCCAGAAGCATCAATCTATGACCATCTGTTTCCAACTAACCCCACCCCACGGTGTAAGCCTACGCATGTGCGTGTGCGTGCGCGCGCGCGCAAGTGGTACATGGCCTACAGACCACCTCTACCCTCTAAAAGAACCCAATGTCATCCCGTATGTTGCTCCCTTCCAAAATTTACATATCAATACGAGGGGATAGTCAAGCTATGCTACGATGTGACTCGCGTCGTTATCATTCCTGATTCAATGAAGTTGACTTTTTTCATTTCAACAAAAAGAATATCAAGACAAATGCCTCAAGAAAGCATGATTCAGTTACAACGACAAATAACTGCCTAAAATAGATTGCAGAATGATATAATAAAAATATTGTCACCGAGTACAATAGATAACTCGTTTTCAAAAGTATATAATGCACCCCTAGATATACATACACTAAACAATAAACTATATATACAATAAAATGATACATACACATACATACATAATAAAATGTATAAATTCAAGTAAACAATAAAACAGAAATCAAAAAAGGAAAACAATTCAAACAAATACTTAAAGAAAAATATTGACTGTAAGTACTCATCAGTATTCATTAATACAAATACAATACATACTATGACTAACCCAAAACTGAAACAAAAAATTTGACCCACATACAGGTATAACAAACATATAAATAAAATACAGAAGAAAATCTACAGAGAAAAATTGATACAAATCAAGTCAATCCAGATCATTAAAAATTAAAATACATACAAGAGATACAACTAAATGAATACAACTAAAAAAAGAAAACGGTAACAATAATAATAATAATAATAATAATAAATTGCTCAGTCGGTAATGTACTGTTGGATTTAAACACACCACCCCCCACCTGTGCTCTGTGCACAACCAATCTCTAAGGCCCCTGTTTGACCTCCACCCCTCCTTCGGAGAACAAGTGCCACACGCCCAGCCCGCCCTCTGCTACCTGTCAAACACAGTTAGCTGAGACGATGACGCCGCCCGCCACCATCAAAACAAGAGACAGGAGAGCATGCTGGGAGAAGTAGGGAAGTGCTCAGGTTGTGGTGGGGGTTCCACGCGTGTGGTGCATGGCCGTTGACAAAAGTCAAAGAATAAGAGTTGGAAAATGAGATGGCAAAGGAAGGACACGGGAGACATAAGCACGTGTGGATGGATGACGGCAATGAGGCAGGATGACAGGGTGACGGCACGCGGGGGGAAAGAAAGGCACGTTGAAAAATGCCCAAAGTCAAACAGGAGACACAACAAGAAGGGAAAAATTATATATACTGTATAAAAATGGACCGCAAGCTCATATGAGCGAGCTGATGAGCCAAAAAAAAAAAAAAGCCCAAAACTGCCAAGGCCAAGCAATCCTAACGAACTGACTGACTGCCCGGCTAACTAATTAGCTAGATAACTAACAATTAAAGCACGAGCTGTTTCCTCTGGCTTTGGGTGTCCACTAATGACTTTAGCCCTTCCCGGGGTTTAAAATTGGGCGCCCAGCAACTAACTAACTTACTAACCAACTAACCCAACAGCCAACGAATCAACCAATCAATTTCCAAACAACAATCAAAACACAAGCTGTTACTTTAGGCCTGTGGCTTCCCATAATTAATTTTGCCCTTTTCTCAGTGCTCAGAATGTCTGCGAGTATTGTCCAGTGATCCCTTGCTGAACACTAACACTTTGTGTGCCGTCTTCACGCCGCACAAAGCCGGATTAGCAAACAGCCCCAACAAGAGACTCAGCCTCCAACAGCACTGCGGTACCCCCGACCCTCCCACCACTAACCCCCTTACCATCCATCTCCGAGGGCACTAAATCCAGCGTGCGCGACTCGGCATTACAAATGCTTGCACCACACAAGGCAGGAATGCTAACCACACTGACTGACTTCCGCGGATGAAATGTCAAGTGCACAATGTGGACCATGCGACATTCGGTCTGCTGGGAAGTCGGCGACCCAGGAATTTTGAGAGAGGGTCCACTCTCAATCACTTTCAGGCTCTTGCGCAACAAACAACCGACCTTGGAAAAAAGCTGTTAGCATTCTAGTATTTCAGCTCATTGCATTATAAATAGTATTGGATGTCTGGGCAAGATCTCCAGTCCTCATTGAGCTGCCTAAGCACTCTTCTTTACTCAGGTTGCAATCCTGTCATAACGCGTGAGCAACTGTTAGCATATTAGCATTTGTATCAATTCCCATTAAAAATAACAAATGACTACAGGGCAAGATGCTCCTTTGCGCTTTTCTCTACTTAGTTTGATATTTTGCCATTTTGTTCGTGTAACAAATGCTAACATGTTAGCACTTGAACTATTCCTGTTAGGACAAAGTAATAGTAGCAATCAATTTGCCGTTAGTGTTCTCACTACCTTGGTTACGTGTGAGCATGCAAATTGCTAGGAGATTAGCATTTGACCATATGGACTTTTGTAAAATCATATAAAATACTGATCCATTCTGCTATCATTTAGCAGTCCATCTTGCTAAATGATAGCATAACTACTGTTAGCATGGCAGCCCGTGTTCTAAAATTAACATTGAATATGGGTTGCTAGTACCTTAGATGTTACCATACTAGACGTGAGCATTGTTACAATTTCCATTTTGTCAGGGTTCAAACTTAGCATCACTCAGTGATTCTTTGCTTACAATATGTTTGTCAAACCCAAACTGCATTTCTGTATCAGCTAGCATTTTCAGTGATAGCCAGCTAGGCTAATGTAGCAGTCTAGATCTTCACTTCTTGTTTACCATTAAACACTCAACCATTTGGTTGCATGGGATGTGAGTGTCAGCATCTAGCTTACTAGGCTTATGTAACTAGTTTTCATCTTCACTCATTGCGCTTGTCAATTACGCAAATATAAATCCTTTTAGGTCATCTGAAATGAGGTCAAGCAATATGACGATGTCACGCATGATGACTTTCTGTAATTCAAATTGTAGCGTCTGGTGGAACATTCAAGGTACCACTGTGTATTGTAAAATACAAGACTCGATGACAACGATGGGTTGATTGAGTGTGACGCTAACCACATACACACAAAGTGCAAGATAAAGCGAGTGAAACTTTTAATGCGCTGGCAAATGCTCAGGGCTGCCCTGCCAATAGGCCACTTAAAGAAATGAGCAGTCAATTACGAGTCGTCCGCGCCGACCCCCTCTCATTTTCAGGACAATAACCGAAGCGGCGACGGGAGCTTCCCAGAGGACTCTCACCATATCATTTATTTATTTATTTCCTTGTTATACTAATACAAGTACGTATATGCATGAGCGGGATTGCTAAGTGTTTATCTAGTAAAGCGCCCTACGTGTAATTTATTCGCCAATGGTGCGCATCGAAATGACTTCAATCTACATGACGGTGCTATGCTGTTTGCACCCATTAGCATCACATCGGGGTGACTTGTTTTAAAGGAGACATTTTTTTCTGAATTTAAATCAGTTCCTTGATTGATTTAGATTAGATTCGCAACAATTCTGCGGAACTTTGGTCAAAATAGTCCAAGGACCAACAATTTGAAATAAACACGAGGCACCCAAGAAGACGACATAGCTTGATTTTTCACGCCTCTGAAGCCTCATAATTGTTTTAATCATTCAAATTTGGCAGGGTTGTGAACAGCACTCTCCTTTGTGGGATGCCGATACAGTTAGTAAAGGCTTCTGGTTGTCGATATTGTATGGTTTGTGAACATGTGACCAAGTTGGGTCACAGGACCACGCCACCTAACCACCACTGGCGGCCATGATGGGGCAAGTGGCACAGAAAAACACCCTCACTGGTCAATTAGTCCACATTGGCCCTGTCTGGCGTGGGTAGACGCAGACAAACCGCCGACTGCTATTGTTCATGCTGTCTCATGCAGCCATTGTTGCCAGCCCCCCTGAACCCACTACAACCCTTTTCACTGACTCACCCCCCCCCCCCACCCCCACTTGTCGTCTTTATCTTCTCCCGCCAGCACTACATTGATCTCCAGTGCCGTGATTGGGAGTGACAAACCGCGGGCCCTGTCTGAAAGGTTGCCTTCATTAGCCGTTACGAGGCACGCAAATTCCTCCGGAGATGCTGGCAAGGAGGGAGCAAGGGGAGGGGGTATACACACGTACACAAAAGCGCTCACACACACTTGTGGTCCTGGGAGGGTTAAGCATTAAATAAGATGAGGGGAGGAAGACTCGATACACTCGACTCAATCCAACTTTGGACTACTTTCTACACAAAGCTTTGTGTGCGTGTGTGTGTGTGTAAGCAAGTCTGAGGTGCTTCCAAGAACACACACACACACTTCCGAAAACATTGCGTGTCCTTGCCAAAAGACGATGAAAAAACAGAGAGGAGGCTTGTCTTCAAATAAAGGACGTCTCTTCAAATAAAGGACGTCCAGTCTCCGTCCGTAACAGTTACACTTGTGTGGTTGCGTGTGTGTGTGTGTGCGTGTGTGTGTGTGTGTGTGTGTGTGTGTGTGTGTGTGTGTGTGTGTGCAAGCCCAAGACACTTCTTAATTTGTTCACAACATGATGTAGCGGTTTACAACTTTACTCAATGCTCAGAGAAAAACAAAACAAAACAATGGACTCAAAAGGTCACAAAATATCCACATTAAAGCCATTTGGTCACATAAAATTGGTCAACACCATTCGGGAGTTCTCCCTACCAATAATGAAACATAAAACACACAAATGTTATGAATTCAATATTTCTTGGCAAACATCACAGAACTGATGAACTCAAATGCACCCCATTGGTCCCACAAGGTCCAAACTGGCGTCATTTGTTCACAAAAAAAAGAAAAAAAAAAAAAGATCAAAATGTTGCAAAGAGTTAGATTGAAATTCCGGTTGAGGAAAAGTAATTTCTTCACAAAAAGTGGGCATCTGCTAGCCAGCTAGCTAGCTAATTTAATATAAAATGCACCAGACCAGTTGCAAAGGAGGAGTCTTTATGTTGACAAAAATGAAGCCAACGGAATGAAATGAAGATAAAGAGCTGCAGTGGATCAACAAGCACACACGCTACTTGTAAGCGGGGCTGTAATGCATGTAAATGACGTTATGAATCTAAGTTAATTACCAATGGAAAAAAAATTGTCGGATAATCATCAATCATGGCGGCTTTTTATCCCACCGCGCGCTATCTAATGTATTTGCCGTCTGGATGGAAATGTACTTCTTGTCTGTGGGCGGGGAGAGAAAAAAAAAGTCACTTAGAGCGTGATAAAAGAAGCAAAGAAGCCATTTTCTTCCAATAAAACGCCCTGAGATGCCTTGACCGATTACTTGCGTTCAGTCAAAGGCCCGAGACCGAGACACATTAGCTTCAAGCAAGGGGGGAATAGTTTTGGAGGGAGGAGGGGAGGGAGAGGGAAAATTAAATTAATCACAAAAACCATTTGCGGTGCAGCTGTGGAAAGGAATGTCTATCACATAAGGGCAAATCTTACGTTGCCTTCAGGTGTGATTGGAAATCTGAGCTTTTCCACAAACAACAATGCATCATTAACATTGGTACTCCCTACTACTACAGTACAACTACTACTAATAATAATAATGACAATAACAATTATAGTAATAATATATAGCAAGCATTATCACAAATTAAATTAAAAAATAAAACAACCTAATGTGAAAATTTTACTAGATATATACAGTATATTAGGATAAAAGAACAACACAAAAGGTTGGGCTTTTTCTTTTGGGGCGGTTAGTCTGTTTTTTTTACAATTGTCAGTTTTATGCACGACACAATGTTTGAAGTGAAGTCGAAGCTGAAGGTCGCCAGCTTGGTTCCTCACATACCCTAGCTCGGCCATCTTTGTCTCTCTGCCGTCTTCATCTCACTACCTCCTCCTCCTCGTCTGCAGTGCCTGAATTCCCTCGGGTGGGCCAACGGGAGACTATTACAACTCCCCGACAGATTCGCTCGCCTCCAATTTCTCTCCATCCTCTTCCCGTACCGGCTCGTCCTCTTTCATCAACCTCCTCCCTTCCCTCACAATCGGCCTCCGTCGCCTTCCGTTGGTTCGCTCTGTCATCAGACGTTCTGATCGTGTGTGTACGCACACACGCCTTTTCCAATCCAACCCATCAATCCCCTCAACCCCACCCCTTCTTGCCTTTTTTTCCCTCCAGTCAATATAATTGGCATCACAGGAGCACTCCCTGCAGAGTATATACTAAAACCGCCAGAGGAGGAGGAGGAAGATGCGAATAAACGACACGAGAACAAACGAAGGGAGTGGACCGGAATGCCAGGTGGGCTACGGGAGAAGATGACTTGCAATCAGAAGGAAACAGAGGAAGATGAAAAGGGATGGGATGGGAATTATAGCCATGGATGGGGCATCAAGAAGTCGACTTATTAAGTTTTTTTTTCGTGGCGAGTCGGAAAACTTTGCCTCTCCTAAGCCACTTGTTCTAGCACTTCCCGGGGGATACCGAGGCGTTTCCAGGACAGCTGTGTGACATAGTCTCTCCAGAGTGTCCTGGGTTGTCCCTGGGGCCTCCTGACGGTGGGACGTGCCCAGAAAACCTCACCAGGGAGGCGATCAGGAGGCATCCTAATCAGATGCCCGAGCCACCTCATCTTCTCCTCTCAATGTGGAAGAGAAGCGGCTCGACTCTGAGCTCTGCCCGAATGACCGAGCTTCTCACCTTATCTCTAAGGGAGAAGAGCCCGGACACCCTGCGGAGAAAACTCATTTCATACAAACGGCTGCTAACCAAAATGGGAGATTTCCCACGTCATTTCGGGTCAACTCAAGAACACTTGCCAACCAAATTTCATTTACGGTAGTTAAGTGAAACTGGCTTCAGGAGATGAATTTTCACAAGTTCTTACGTTAGTTTGATGCAAACAAATTTGGCAGACTTCCCATGTATTTTGGGGTATGACTTCATGAGATTTGTTTGTGGCTTTAGTCACATGTGGAACGGAATTTGGACACAGAAGCAGACAGGAGACGAGAGTGGCTAAGTCAAAGTCTTCATATGCAAAGATTCAAAGTAAAAAAACAGAAAGCAGGGCTGGACACAGCATTGCATCGAAGGCTTAACGTTCCGACGTGTAACTGAGTAACTCGAGCTTTCCACAAAAAAAAAAAAAAAACAAGCCCAAGCCTGCGTGACCAAGTAAAGGACCAAAGCAACAAACAACATCAAGAGTGCAAAGACTTACATTCAGTCACAACACTCCTCATGATACACATTGATAAGTGAAAATTGACTCCAGGGGCTGAATTTTCAAAAAGTCATGAGCAGAGTTATCACTGTAGTTCTGCTTAACGGCAAGACATGAAAACTGCTGTCTTCCCCTGTATTTTTGGGCATGAGTTGTTGCGATTTTTTTTTGTAGCTCTACTTACGATACAGATGCCAACCACATTTTATGTTATTAAGTGACCCTGGCTTCAGGGGCTGAATTTTCAAAAAGTCATGAGCTGAGATATTACACCACTTCTGTTTTATGGTCAGTCATCAAACTCTGCTGATACATATACATCGTGGCAGACTTTTCAGTGCTTTTTCAGGCTTGGCTTCTTGAGAATTTGTTTTGTTGCTCTACTCATTGTAGCCATGTCTACCAAATTCCACATTGCTAAGTGAAACAGTCTTCAGGGGCTGGATTTTGAAACACGCAATGAGCTGACATATTGCTGAAGTTCTGTTTTTAATGATGAGTCATCGAAGACACCGCTTCTTACTAGAAGAGCAGACTTTGTATTTCTTCTCAGAAATTTGGCTTCCCAAGACTTTTTTGTGAGTCCACTGATGATAGACATGCCAACCGTAGTTCATGTTGCTGGGTGGAACTAGTTCGAGGGACTGACTTTTCCCTCAAAATCACAAGCTGTGTTATGAACACATTCACTCCCAAAGACGTTTTTAAACGTCTTTTCAGACTTGGTTCAGAGTCGGATGGTACTGATTTCATAACAGTTCTGTATTCGAATCTTGGCCGCCATGGTACGCCCGGAGGCCTTAACGAAAAACAACAATTCCTCACAATTTATCCCCGCCAAAGTGTCGAGTGTACGTGGTTAACATTTGCTAACAATTGGATCAAATTTTTGGTGAAATTTGTCTTGGGAGGGCTTTTGGACATGGCCATAATGACCAATCAAATTGCTCATCGGAAGGAGCATCCAAGTAGGTAGAACGGTGAGCGTCAGCCGGCCAGATCAGCTCAAAGGCGTCACGAACTGCCGCCATTGAAGCTTACCGTCTCACACGACTTCTGTGTCACGGCTGTCACTAATGAGCTAATTAATCTCCCGCTGCCGCCACTGCAACAGAACCGCTTTCCTGTCACTAAACCTCGCATACGTGTCAACATCCAAGCGAATTCTGCGTCTTCAATAGTTTGCGTGAAATTCTAAGACGATCTCGGGTTTTCAATTACCTGTCAAACTTGTCGAGGCTTCCGTCACCCTGACGTATGCGGGAACATCAAATGCAATATCAAGGTTTCAATTCAATTAATATACCGGTATGCATTCCTCGATATCAAAGACGATTTAGATTTTTAAAGATTAGTATGCATGAACATCAGAGACACTTCTGAATCCTCACCAAACCAAAGTACATGTTTTCCTAAAGATTAAAAAATAAATAAACTCAAGACTGTTGGATTAGATATGCTTGGAGAATTAATCTAATATAAAGTCTTGGAAAACATCTACGATAATTTGGCAGTGACCGTTATTGTGAATGCCAAAGACAGTTTAACACATTTTTTAAAAACTCAAACTTTCATAAAGACCATTTAAAATCTTCAACAAGCCTGAGGCAGATGGGTAAATATCAAAGACGATTTTGACTTCAGTGAACGTACATCAAATGACTATTTTGATTCAAGGAATCTGACACACGTCATACAAGACATTTTTGAACTTAAGTAACATGCGTAATCATCAAAGACTATTTCGACGTTTCAATCGAACAATCTTTATTCCGCCTTGTAGAGAAAGGAAAGAATCTGTGTACAAGGAGGGCCATAGGTAAATGGACAGCTCCCCTCCACACATACAGTATGTATATAAATATCTCAGAACTCTTTCAACGAACCGAACCTATTTCGTAAAAATGAAGCTAACGTACATGCCTCATACAAATTTTGAGTCTTCAGTCTGACAAATGTGCAAACATCAAGTCCAGCTTCTGAGTCCTCATTGAGCTGGGCTTCAACTAACATTCCGCTAAACGTCAAAGATCAAGTCTTTCGCCAATCTAACATACACCTTTTCCGAATCATCAAAGACAATTTCGCATCTCCCGTATTCTCAGTGCAAACCTTTTCGAACGTCGCCCTCTTGAATTGCTCTTTTGCGTTTGATTGGTTTTCGGCATCAGCGGCTAACCGACTGTTACTGTATCACATGATGCGTCGCTAGCGGCCGTGGCTAATGAGCTAATTAATCTCCCGCCACTGATTTTCCCAACGTGACAAATAAACAGAGCAGCCGCCGCTTTACCATGGTCCTCACTCGCTTTATTGATGGCTTGCCGACAGTAAATAAAAGTGCGCTGGAATTTATTGGAAAGAAGTCTGGCAAAATGAGACTTAGTGGAAGAAGAGAAATGCAGTGGGAACATGCAGCTTCCACATCAATGGGCATCGGCGGTGAATTCGCCATTTGATTTCAGCAAAGTCACGAAAAAAAGCAAACCCTATCCAACCTTATGCTATGACCACGACTTGAACTGCTTTAGCGACAAAAATAATTTTCCAGACAACACTGTGCATGCATCTCCTTGCTGACTTGCGGTTTCACATCCACAGATTTATTCGAAGCTGCTGGAGACCAAAGTGTTGCAACAATTATGTTATTCGTAGATGTCGCTATTGGAACAGTTTCTGGAGAAACAAAAGTGTTGCAACAGTTTTGTTATTCATAAATGAAAGCATTTTGGGAGAAAAGAAAGCGCTGCAGCAGTTATGCTTTTAGTAAAAGAAAATATTTGGAACAATTTCGGGAAAAAAACAAAAGCATTGGAACAGTCGCATTTGTGCCCTGAACGTTCAGATAAAATCTTTTTGGAACAACTCCATTTCCAGCCTCTGATTTCACACCTAACCTCGAATTCAAACGAACACGGGATAACTCGGAGGACGCAGAGGACGGCGAAAGGGTCCCGTCGCGACCACAACATCCTCTCCGCTGTCTCCATCACTCCCTATACATTTTAGAGTTATTTTTAAGATCCCATAATTTGTTTTCAATTCTTTAAATTACCTCTCTGAGCTCTTTAAATTACCTGCCAGGTGCTTCAGGTCTGGGGACCACACACTTTTAGAAGTACCAAGAACTCAGCGGGGGCAAAGAGAGGATCGAGCCTTTCCCATTACTGGTCTCTCTCTTTGGAATGCCCTCCCATTGAATGTTCGGCAAGCACCCTCGCTGCTGTGTATCTTTAAAACTTGTCTTAAAACAGATTTTTATTCTTTGGCTTTTGACTCAGCATGAGACTTGATTTTTAGTTTTCCTGTTTTCGTGCTTTCTACTGCCTTTGTTAGTAATTGATTGTTTCATTGTTTGTTGTTATATCATTTATTTTTGCTCCGTGTACAGTAATTTGTATACGGCGGTGGTTGTTTAAAAATGCTCTTTAAGTACAGTTGAGTTGAGATTTTCTTCTTTTTTTTAACTTGCTGATCGGAGATTGGCTCCAAAATATTAAACAATGTAACAGAAACTAACAACACAAACAACCCCACAAAATGTTTGTTTGGGTTTTTGTGTGTGTTTCCCCCCCACTCCCTCAAACATTCAGACGTAGGAACCACGCTTAAAAAAGAAAATGAAAAAAATTATACACAAAGAATCTCGGTGCTAATAGCGTCATTTGTTTGAGGTAATTACTTGTCCAAACGCCACAGTTTACATTTTCTAAAGAATGCTGCCAAAGTGCCAGAAGCGACGCACGCGCCTTTCTTTTTCCAACTCAATGCAGCTCATAAAAAAATAAAAAATAAAAAAAAGTCTCCCGCAAATTAGAAACGTACAGCATAACAAAAGGCGAGGAAGGAACACGAAGTCCAATTTTGTTGACGAAAGCGGAGGCCCATGAATAAAACATGGCGCCCGGCCTTATTGTGCATCTTGCCGCTAAATAACCCGAGTCACAAAATAAGACCCTGAACACGGCCGCAATGTTTGGCACATTTTTCATAGCTTTAGTAGTAGTTGACGGTATTGTGAAGATGCCGCTTCTGCTTTTTTGGTGTCTTTTTCTTTTTTTTCCATCCTACTTTGAAAAGCCACAGAAGACTGGCGACTTTTCTATTCCATTCAAGAAGAATGCTTAGAATCTTCAACCAACCTAGCGTGGCAATATCAAAGGCGATTAAGTCAACATCAATGCCAATTTGGAGTCAATCCATATACATAAACATCCAAGACAACTTCAAGTTTAGAAACTTACAACAATTTCGTCATGCAAGCATCAAAGATAGGACTTGCACGTTTTTGGTCAACGTCAAAGGTAATTCAAGTTTTCAACGATCGCAGGTGCATGTAAACCTGAAGAAATCCTGACGTTTGTGTCCTGACGTGTCACATTTATGACAGCATCCCCATTGAGAGCTTCAGGTGTCCATTCTTTGTGCTCTCCACTGACTCAGAGTTTGCTTGCGCAATAAGAAGCGAACGCGCTAATTATTGACCTCTTTATGAATAATAAATGGGGCGTTTATTTAGCCCGCGTGGCCAGCGAATGCCGCGTCCAACACAACATTACTATGATGAATATTTCATATCATGTTTCAACGCTAAATGTACAACATGAGAAAGACAACGAGAAAGAGGCTCGAACCAACAAACGCAATCCTAAATTGAAAACCTAACCCAGGCTTGAAACCGTACTTTCAAATGCTCATCATGTTCTAACACTAGATTGAAACTCTGAACATGTCTTCTAACCCGACATTGAAACGCTAATCAAGGCTTGAAACCTTAATTTAAAAGCCTAACCCTGTCTAAAAACAAAAAAAAACTTCAGTTGGAACCGTAACCCAGGCTTAAAAGTCACCACCCTGTCTTGCAACGCTGCTTTTAAACTTGATTTGAAAGCCTTACCAAGGCTTGAAACCCTATCGTTCGCTTGAAATCCTAATTTGAAAACCAAAGCGTAGTTTGCAACAGGAAGATAATAAATTGAAGTTAACACTGGCTTAAAACCCTAATTTGAAACCATAACGCTCGCTTGAAACACTATTTTGAGAACCGACTCGGGGCTTGAAACACTACTATAAGGACCGAACCCTTGTGTGAAACCCTAATTTTAACATCTAACCCAGTCTTAAAACCCTACTTTCGCGGGTTAGTATCGGCATCCTCCATGAGGAGCGGATACCTTAAAATAAGTCCGGTATTGGCCCGATATTAGTACCTGGTATCGTCATCCCTACTTAACAACCCAAACCCTGGTTTGAAACCATAATTCGAAACGCTGCTTGGTTCAAACCCTATTTTGAAACCATAACCCAAGCTAAGAATATTCATTGTGTCACAGCAAATATTTTTCCGTGGCGAGGAGACGAGCGCTTGACGTGAAAATGGACGCCGTCACTTTGCGCATGAAAGCGGGAGAGTGGCATCACATCCTCCCCTCGGCCAGCTCGTCCTGTCAGCCATCTTTTGTTTGGAGAAGACGCAGCCGTCACTCCGGCGCATCTTGGTGCCTGCAGCTAATTCCGCCAGTGCCACAAAGAATGACGGGATTTACAGCATTAAGGAATAACCGCGCACACATCTTCTCGTGACGGCCGCTCCGGCTAAGTCCCAGTCAAAGACATGACAACAACCTCAAGGACTTGCACAGTACAAAGGGAGGGAGCGGGCGGGTTTGAACGCACCTTTGTTTTTTTTTTTTACCTTTGGCCTTGCACTTATTGAATTAGCCTCTTAATCTTAAATATCGAAGACAACTTCAAGTCTGGACATAAGTATGTGTTTCCCTAAACATCAAAGACAGTTCTGAGTTGTTGCTGAAGTAAATATGATTTTGAAAACAATTCAGTCTTCAACAGATCAAACATCAAAGACTATTTAATGAACAAAGTGCATGTTTTTTAAATACATTAAAACCAGTCTAGTCTTAAACATCAAAAACAAGTATGCTGTTGGTGTAACAATCAAGAGAGTTTATATGTTTATATTAGCATCAAAGACAAGTTTGAGTCTTCAATGAATCTTCCATAAATGTTTCTGGAAACATCAAAGACACTTCCAGAAGCATTCAAGATGATATGCCATCTTCAACTAATCGAACCGTCAATTTGGAGGCCTGGGCATATGAAATAAAATATGTTTTTGGAAATAGACAGTTTCAAGTGTCCAATGAAATAAATCACTGTTTCTGCAACCATTGCAGACGCATATCCTTGAACAAACCAAATTTCCCGTGTTGTCACAAGCATCAAAGACAACGTTGCGTCTCAAAAGACCTCTCATAAATTAGACTGTCAACATCGAAGACAAATTTGCGTTCAATGAATGAAACGCCAGGATAATTCCATCTCAAACAAACCACAAGTATGCGTATTTGTTAAAGTCAAAGACAACTTTTGAGTTTTGAAAAGAGACAATTTTGCCATATTTTATGTGTTTTTCGTAAATATCAAAGACAATTTGGCGGAACACTCCAAATATGATTGGTAAGCAAGTTATAGTCTTCAATGGCTAACTACCGGTAATCTTAATTTAAGTGTGGAATCATCAAAGACTAAAGTGTAGTCAATAAAATTTTTTTAATGTTTTTATAAACATAAATATAGGACCATGGCAATGCGCTTTGAGACAAATTCAAAACAACTCAGTTATGAATACTTGAAACGTTAACTGTTCGAACAACAATGGAGTCAAGGACGCCAGCCAGGCAAAATGATTGAGGCTCCTTGAACGTGTCTTTGTTTCGACTTTGAAGCGGGTCAGTCTTGTGCTTTGACCCACTGTTAATTGAATAAGCCTCTTAAGCGCCTTAATGCCACGTCTTCAAGTGCCGTCCACTCCCGCTACTGTACCGCATGTTTGGCACGGAACTGAAGGTCCACGCTCAAGGAGGACGACGCGTCCTCCGCCTGGTTTTGTAATCTGGATCGGGTTTAAATAGCGGTTTGTGTCGTAATGTCTTTGGTTTCAATCAAGCTTTGTCAGGTTACTTGTGCAGTTTGATGAGTGTTAGCAAAGATGATTTTCAGTCTTCAACACAGTAAAAGACTTTTTCTTTAAAGCACAATCTTTGAAACCTTACTGTGAAACCATACCATAAACTTGTAACACTAACCTTCAGTTGGAAGTTTGATGTCTCCCTTGAAAGCCTGAATTGAAATCCTAACCTTTGGTTGACACTGTAATCGAGGCTTGAAACTCAAATTTGAAACCTTATCCAAGACTGTAAATTCCGAACCAGTCTTGAAACCTTAATTTGAAAGCCAAGCACGAAACCTTAACCCTGGGTCAAAACTCTTCATTAAACCCGTACCCAAGAACGAAACAATAATTCTAAACCCTAACCACTGTTTGCACCACTGACGCATGTTTCAAAATGGAATTTGAAACCCTAACGTAGTCTTTCATTTGAAAGTCCAGCCCCAAATTTTAACCCTAATTTGGAACCCTATAACATTGAACAACACTGATTTTGAAACCCCTCGCCATCTCTAACCTTGAACCCTGACCGCTGTATAAAATCCAGGCTCCAGCTCCAAATCCTAAATTCAAAACCTTAACCCAAACGTTCAACCCTAATAACTTTGAAGTCTTTAACTGACTTGACATTGGCGCTTTCGTCAACATCAACGACCCTTCCGAGTCCTTGGTGCTGTTGATATTTTCGGGTGTGCGAGCTGATCAATCAATAACATGAAGTAAATTGGATGGCCAGCCACTGGAATGGCTCATTGATTTCCCGGCTGACGAACGTGCGCTCGCTTGATTTAATATTGAATGTTTCTAATGCGGAGTGTCAATCATCTCAAAGCCTGCCTTGTTGTTTTCCGAGGAAATGTCAGCACGTTGCGATCCCGCCGCCGGGCGCCCATTCCTGGCGCAAACGTCCTTTTGCCATTTCCCATATGCCCTGTCAGACGCAAGTCAAAAAGGAAAACAAGCACAGAATGTCACTCAGCTTTTAAGACAACATCAAACCTGTAGACCTTATATGCACCACAATACACAACACTTCAAATCCTAAACCGGTCCTGAAACTCAATACCAGTGACCTCGCCAAGACCTCGCCGCCTTTTACATAACCGGGGCTTAAGACCATTATCTAAAGAGCCGAACAAGGACTCAAAACACTCATTTGTCATGGAACCCCAATTTGAGACCCCCCAAAAAACCATGACATGAAAACCCTAACTCTGGCTTGAAACCCTACTTTGAAGCCCTCAACACTTGTTTGAAATACTAACGAAAGCTTAAGAAAGCAATTACAAAACACTTGAAACACAAGTTCTCTCAGGACCCTAATCCTAGCCCCACAACCGACTTTGAAACTCGGTCCAATCTAATCTTGAAATCCTACTTTGTCATCCATTCAGGCAGAGGCTTACCCTTAACGAAACCATACTCAGTAACCTTACCCGTGGCTTGAAACCCAAATTTGAAAACCTAACCCTGTTTTGATACTTTGATACGTGGACTGTGTCTAAATAATCCTAACCCTACTTTAAAACTTTACCATTTAAATGCTAACACACACTGAAACCCTAAACCTAGCTTGAAACTCTACTTTAAAACGCCGGACCCTTTGAAATATTTACTTTGACTAGCAATGGTTATGTGAAACTCTTACTTGAAATTGGGGATGTTTGACACCACTTTTTTCAGACCGATAGTAGTATTCACTCTTTGAGTACTCACTGATACCAAATACAATACCTCTCATACTTTTGATGTATACAATTTCATTTAACACAATGACAAAAAATTATTTCTGACGCAGATTTAGAGAATAGTGCAACCTACTGCTGAGGAAGGCTTGTTCTATGTCCGTGTTTTATGTTATGTGTTGTTTATTATTTTACTACATGTTAACTGTTTTGTTAAGTGCTTTGTTACAGTTGCCGCTGTTGTGAAAGCGCTATATAAATCAGCATGTATTGTATTGTATGTCAGATTTTCGTGAGTATCTGTGGCTGGTAAGGCGGTGGCCCGTATCGCTCTGCTACGGATACCTAGTATCGCTACTTGTCCATTCCTACTTAAAATGATACTTGAAAACTTGAAGCATTAAACCTGTCTCGAAACCATACTTTAAAACCCCAATCCTGGCTTGAAACCCAATCTTTAAATTCTTATCTCGGCTTTAACCCCGTACCAACCTAAAACCCTACCATGAAACCCCTAGCACCGTGTCTTCAAACTGTCATTTGAAACCCTATTTAAAAACCCCATTGCCCTTTGATCCTAACTCAAAGGTTGAAACAATCACTGGAAACCTGAACTTGAACTAGGCGAGTTTTGAAAAGCCCTAACCCTTTAAAACTTGAGCTCTGTCTCTGAAACCTGAACTTGAAATACTAACCTCGGCTTTGAAACGCTCACCCCGTCTTGAAACCCTACTTTGCTGCCCTTGCAGGCAGAGTATTACAGGTAAGCTGACAAAAAAATGGAAAAAAGGTCGGGATGAAAACAAGCGTAAAATGTGGCTGATCCTTTTCGACAAACACGGATCAAAGCAGAGACCTTCAAGAGTCGACAACACTAAATGTCCAGGAGCTTTTTTAGTACCAATGAAGACATAACACGGAGCTGATACACAAACCGCAAAACTCTTTAAATATTCATCATAGAGTGGAGGGGGAGAAAAAAACAAGGCGAAAGAAGAAAATGAGGAGGGTAAACTGTAACTCTCTACTTCCATCAGAAAGAATTTTAGCCTGGAGGAAGTTGAACAGCGTCGCTATCATCACACGTTCCCCGCGAGGCGCTCATCAAACATACAGTAGCCGCGTTAGCGACGCTAATAGTCATCGTGCCTCCGGGCCGATGACTCCATAACGTTGTGCAGCTCGTTAGCGCACTTAGATCTGCGCTTTTACGCAAATGTCATCCAATTAGCACCGGCTACGTATCAACAAATCATCGCTATTGTTATAATTGTCATCATCACATCATCATCAGAGGAACTGTTCAGTAGACAAAGCGGAATGGCGAGCGTATTGAATACAGTGATTGAACACAGACAAAGAAGAATAGTCCTTGTAAGTAAGAAGCTGTAAGATTATACATTATGTTTTCATAGAGGACATAGAATATTTCCATGAGTATTGCTACATTATCTGTCTTATATGTTGCTTAACTGTTTTCCAACTATACGTTGCTTAGGGTTCTTTCGCACGTCAATGGTATTTTCCATTATATGTTAGCAATAAGATAGCGTGCAGTTCTGAAAGCAACGTTCTTTGGGGGTTTTAAATACACAAAAGCGCCATTCTCTTTGTTTGATGTTTAGTTTGACAGTAAATGCCAATATTGAGTGGCAATCAGCGTGAAGTTTTTTTTGGATGAAATGGCAAAATTGTCCAAAATGCCGCTTTTTGTGAAGTGTGTGTAATTCACTGCGACTAAAAGTGCTCTTATCTCAAATTTGCACTCACAAGTCAAGGCAAAAAACTGTCCAAATGATGGCTCCTATCAAAAAATAAATAAATCAATCAAAAGTCGCTTCAAGTGTATCTCAAGGCACTTAAAATGAGTTGGAATATCCAGAATTAACATTGCAGGTCTCATCAAGGTCGTTCTGACTCGTCACAAGAGAGTATGCATACGTGTGCAACGTAACATATCACGGCAGGAGGGAGAAACTGGATGTCGTGATCGTGAGAAGAGCTGACAAGAGAAAAGATGACAAAGTTCATGGAGTGAAACGCTCAACTGGAGTCCTGAGCCGTGAGTCAGCGTCGCTCACGGCAGAGTTGTATACCTGGAAATAAATGACATGATTTATTTTGCCATCAAAAGCCCTTTCAGTCTTGTCTTTTTTGTTTATAGATTGCAATGACACAAAAGTCATTTTTCTGTTTGTTTTCCAAAACAAACAAATGAAAAAAACGACTATATTTTCCACTTTTTGGTTAGAAACCTGAGTTTTTAGTACATACACCAACCCATGTTTTACTACTGATTACAAAAGAATGGGGGAAAAAAAAATCAAGAAACCTTTTGGGTCCTGGAAGAGAGTTTACTCTCTCTTTCACGGTCGCAATATGGGGAATCTTGCGATGATAACGGCTGCCACTGAAAGAGCCATTCTGCTTAACGTGCGCATCCTTACAAATGTCAAAAACCATTTTGTCTTAATGAACCTGACGTATGCTTTTCCCCACACATCAAAAACAATCTCATCGTTAATGAAGCGAACAAGCACTATGTATTGTATTACCCATCCAAGATAATCTAGTCTCTAATGAATCGACCATAGGTGTTTTCTGTAAAACATTAAAGGTAATTGAGAGTATTCAATAAAGCGCCGTCCAACATGCAGATTCCACTCAAAGGCCTGAGTCGACACAAATTGGGGGCCAAGGATGCTATTGCGGCGAGGCGACAGCCACTGGAGCATAGCGCTTTAGAACACATCACATTCGGAGAAGGGCGGGGGGGGGAAGACAATCAGGAACAAAACAATGGCACTGCTGCTGCTGCCTTTGGCATTCAGCACCATTGTCGGATCGAGAGAGAAAAAAAATAGTCTTAATGACACTCAAGTACGCACTGGGCTGAGCTACAAAACGAGAATGGAAGATAATAAACTGGGAAAAAAAACAAGTGGGAAACGAGGGAGGGTAAGGGAGGGGGGGTAGCAAAGAGAAAAAAAAGGGGGAGCGAATGTGTGGTTGTACTCTCGTACTTGGGAAAGTAGAAGATCTTAATGACACTCAAGTGTGGGCTGAACAACAAAGATAGAAAGCGGGAGAGGTTGGAACAAAAGGTATGAATGGCAAAAAGGTCAGAAGGAAAAGGTCGTGAACAGGGCGTGGACGATGGGAACTGGGGAAAAATCAACGAAATGATTGGGGGTGGGGGGAACAGGGAGAATATTAAATGTTAATATTTATATATAGCAGGGAGGAAAGTAGGAAAAAATGGTCAGGGGCGTGAAAAGTAAGAAACGGGAGGAAGGAAAACGGAAAAGAGAGCAAAAGGCAATGAATGGGGAAAAAAGGTAGAAGAAGGGGGGAGTGGCAGATGGGGAGGAAAAACAGCAAACAGAAATATGGAAAAAGGCTCAAAAACGATAACAGGAGGAGGGAAAAAAAGGTGGGAAACAGATGAAAAGGTAGGAAACTGCAGACAAACTCGTCCAAAAGAAAACAGATGCGTGTGGAAATGGGAAAGTTGATCACCGGGAAAAAAGAAAGTTACAGAAGAAAATGATCAAGAACGTGAGAAAATGGGAACGTTCTACGATTGGATAAAAGGCAAACGGAAAAAGAACAGAAAATGGTGGGGGCACAGGAATAAGGTTGGGAGCGGGACAAAAGTCAGAACTGGGACAAAAAGTCAGTGGGCGGGGGTGGGTAGAGAGGAATTTAGTAGGAAATGTGAGAAAAAATTCGAAAAACGAAAAAGTAACGAAACAGGCCTGATTAGGATAAAAGGTAGGAAATGCGGCAAAATCCAGCAAAAGTACGAAAGAGTAAAAACAAAACACAAAAATGGAAAAAGTAGAAAATGAGATTTGAAAACAGTGAAAAGCAGGAAACCGGAATAAAGTAGCAAATAAGAGAAAACGTTGGATTGGAAAAAGTTAGTAAACAGGAAAAAGTAAGCAACAACATAAAAAGTGAAAATGGAGGAGTGCTGAAAAAAGGTAGGAAGCAGTCAGTGGAGAAAGGGAGTGAGCAAGAAAAAAAAATTTCAAGTAGCTACGGACATATGCACTTGTGCAAATGTCAGAATATTAAAAAAAAAAGGCTCAAACTAACTTACACATTTTTGTAAACAAAACATTTTTTCCACAAAAATCAGACAATTCAGTGATCAAAGACAACTTGGACACTTTTGAAATAAACATGAAAGGACTTCACAGCTTCACAGAGCCTCCCGCAGTATTTCAACACAATTTTCCCAATTTCTCTTCCAAATGGAGAACCGTCGTGCAAATGGTGTGGGGGGAAAACACCCCGCCACAGGAAAGTGTTGAGTTTTGATGTCTGGTGCTCAAGTAAATGTGCTGAGGATACATTAAGCATATGGATTGGTGACATTCAACCTCACCCCGTAGCCTGCAAGCTTCCCAAATGACGCCCAAAAGCGCCCATCCCTTTCCGTCTTACCCCTCCTCTCCCCCCGCCCCTTTTACGCCGTACCTCACCATCTCACATCCCTTGCCCCTTTTCAGGCGAGAAGCCGCGCGTCATCATTCTTGCTTCCTTTCAAGAAGGCCTCATAAAAGACGACCTTTTCCACTTGAAAAGTACATCGCTATCACGTCTAATGATCCTCCCACCTCCCATATTGCAACAGCCCCCCCTTCGCCTCCCCCACATTCCCTCCACCGCCTTTGCTTTACACAGGGGCACGTGCGAAAGCTTGAACCAATTATAACGGCGGCGTAAATGATGGCTGACACTAAATGCCAGGTACTGTATTCCCGCAAAGGGCATTTTAAATAATGCGGCGTGGCGTCTAATGGCAGCGCAGCGTGTGGGACGCCGAGATTGGAAAGCACCGGAGCGATGCCAGCCGGTAGTAAATTTGTGGTACGGAACACTGCTTTTGATGCCTGACAAAAAAGTTTGTCAAAAAAAAAAAAAAACAAGACGGGCTGTTGGTGGTTTGGTAAAAACACCCAAGACCGTCTTCCGTGTCGCAAAAGTAGACATTTTCATGAAAAGGTCACAAAATGAGTTTTTTTGAACAGCAAGGCTTGAAATGAGATGCTACGTGTGTGTGTGTGTTTTTTTTTTGTTGCTGAATATTATAAATACGAATTTATGGAAGCATCAAAAGAAATTTTGTGTTGGGTGAAGGTGAGGGAGGTGATTTCATATGTATGATAAAGATGATTCCGTCGAGACGCATTTTCCACAATCTCCAATCAACGTAAAATACACAATTTTGCAACTTTGAGAACGTATTTCAAACATATGAATGACATGTACAAAATTTGGTAGGTGATTTTTTTGCAAACGTCAAAGACAAGTGGCGTCAGTGAACTTCATATACGTTTCGGTTTGAGATTGAAGACAATTTTACGTCTTCCGTTCGGCTAAAACACATCTTTTCATAAACAACAAGTCTATTTTTTTATAAACATCAAGGACAATGAAGCATTTCTATGAACTGAAAGTATACATTCCCCTAAAAATAAATCAAACTGTGAACGTCGAGAATTTTAACTTCGAACCTCAAGAAAAACTTGTTTAAATGTCTATTTTTTGCAATATTCAAAGAGGATTTTCTCAACAATTAGGCTGATGCACATGTTTTTTGCTAAGACGTGTAACCGGGTGGTTGCCGACTGCGTCGCGTTTAACAATAGTGACGACGCACAGCAGGATTTCTTGTGTTTGTTCCGTTTAATCGTCTCAATCACTAAGGCTGACGGTAACAGCAATAAAACAATGTTCCCCCGTCAATTCTGGCGGTACAGCGAGCCCCTACATTTTTTTTTACATTTGATGACACGCACGGCAATGTATTGAGATTATTAAACTTGTAAGTGAAATCAAACGCTTCTCCAGCTCGAAAGATGCTTATGTCCCCATGAGAAGAAAAAGGGGAGGGTCAAAGGCACAGGGACAGTTTGTAAGAGGCATCAAAATTTTGTTCCACCTCTTGATAATGGAGGACATAGTAAAAGAACACGTCGGGTATTTATCATGTCACAGATTTTGTGTCTTTCAGTACAGTAAGTATTTCCAAGTTTTTTTTATTGCCCATTAAACATGGACTACAAATCTTCAAAAGGTAATTTAAGTAACTCCCTAGATGTCAAAAAACATTTTTTCCACAGAACATCAAAGATAATTTAGGCTTCTATGAATCAAAACAACACATTTTAATAAACACTGAAACAATGGAGTCTTAACTGAACCTAAAATATAGTTTCCGAAAATATCCTAAAAAAAAAAAAAATTCGCCTTCAGTTGAGCACAATGCTGACACCCGTCAATGACAATTTTAGATCTCTGATTACCTAACTTCCGACATCCATAAAACCAAGAGACAATTTAGTCTTCAATTAAGCTAAGGGACAGACAGCATCTGGTAAAAATTGGACAACTCAGAGTTTACAAACCGCAGTACGTCATTTCTCAAACAAGACAATCTTCGCTTAAAACGATTCTCAGAAACATCAAAGACGACGATACAATTAAGCCAAAGCGAGCTATTTCACAAAAGTCAAAGATTATTTATAAATGACGAGAAGAACGATATTTCGTAAATATCAAAGATAATTGAATGGTGGATTAAGGTACACATTTTCACAAACAATACAATTCACTGTCACTCGTTAAACAGTTATTTATTTAGTCTGGTCAAATTTAATTAAAACTGTTAGCGGCTCGTTTTAGTGCTACATTGAATCCTAAATGATGTCATCTTGCGAAATGTCAGATTTCCGCTCAATTACGTTTTTGTTGTTTTCATCTCATTATCTGCCAACCGTCTTCTCGACAATTATTCGATGTTTTTGTCACCTGTACCGATAGCTTGTCGTCAATAGGCACGATAGCCGCAATACTGCAATTGAGTGATCGTGTTTGAATTTCCAACATAAATAAGTGTGCCTGTCGGCCGGGGAACACAGAAATCACTTCACTCGGTTAACCTTGAGAGTTTGTTTTTCTTTTTTAAAGAGGGATGACTCTTTTTTGCCAGTGACAGCTGCAGCCCAGGACGCAAAAAAAAAAAAGGCATCTGGCATTTAATCGTTACGAATATGGCCGCGCGATCGATCGGCCATCAGTCAATGGCAGGGATTCAGGTACACTTGCGCGCCTCGCGCACACGCGGGTCTCGGGGTGAATTCTGCGTGGCTCATCGTCATCATCATCATCAATATCTGTGAGTATACTTTGAGACACGAGGCCATGTGGTGCAGTCTAACATCAAAGCTCTACAAATCGGGTTTGCAATGTGTTTTCACAAACATCAAAAGACAATTTGGCCTCCTCGGTGAACTTAAGTCTGTGCAAGAACATTTTGTGGAAAATGTAATTAACCCACTAAATTTATTTAGTCTTCCAAAAAGGAGTTTGACACCCCTGATTTAGAATCCTGAGATACTTGAATTTGTAAATGTCAAAGAACATCAAAGCCAATGAGGTCATTTAGTTTTCAGGGATTCAACATGTTTTTCATGAATATCAAAGATAATCTGAAGTTTGTAAAGAAGCCAAAAGACATTTCCATTAACCTGGAGCTCATTTTTTGTCAACATCGGAGACATTTTCGATTGTTCCGTGAACCAAATTTTTTTATAGATATCAAAGACAATTAACATCCTCATTTAACTTCAGATCTGTGGTTTCATAAAGACAATTTCCGATGTTCAGGTTAAAAAAGGGAAGAAAAAAAATTCTGCCAAATCATTCGGACTGTTTTGACTGCTCTGTCATTTTGCGTCCGTCTCGGCCATCGCCTTGCGACGCAGACAAAAGGCGGCAAACAGGCGTCTCTAATCCGCCGGCTGAATGAACAGGAAAACAAAAGGGAGGAGGAAGGCAGACACGGCAGCTTGGACACATGGTGGATAAGCTGATTAGCAGAGAAGACATGGGCGGTAATGGAGGCATGCGCGGGAACAAGAGGAATCCATGCGATAGGGGCGAGATGGCGGAGGAAGAAAAGAAGCTAGCGAGTGCTAATGATGGGGAGCACAAAGCGCAGAGGAGGAAAAACAATGTCGAGGAGTGGGGGACGAGGGGAGGGGGGAAGAAAAGCATCACAAAAGCAATGTCTTGCAAGAAAGAAAAAAATACCTTGAAAAGAAGCACGCATCAAGAAATTGACGTGAGCTCCACCTAAAAACACGCAGTTGGTCTTCAACAAGCCCGACGTACACGTTTTTGTAAACATCAAAGACAATTTTGTTCGATACCGATGCAACTAAAGTATGAAAACATCAATTTAGTGTGCTACAAACCATCAGTCTTCAATTTGAAGTACACGGAAGCATGAAAGACAATTAGGAGTCTATGATAAGTCTCCGAGTCACGATGAGCATCAAAGATCACGTCGAGTCTTCAATGCTGCTAAAAAGGATCATTTCTTTCAAATCAAAGACAGTTTTTAAGCCTGTGTGTATTTTGATAAACGTCAATGATGATTGTGTCAGGTTTTTAAGAATCGTTTTACAAGTTATTGTAAACATCAAAGACACCATGAAGATGATCACTTTGTAAAACATTTGATAACAATTTAGCATCCTCGGATATCAAAGCTGTTTTCGGAATGAAAGAAATTCTGTCTTACAGTTAACCGAAGGAAGACGTGTTTGTTAACATCAAAGACCATTTGAAATCTTTGGGCATGCATCGTGCAAGATCCAAGACTATTTAGACTAGTGGTGGGTAAACGAACTGCCCATAACTGGCCCAACGGCAATTATATCGGTGTTTTTGTAGACAGGGAAGACCATACAGTTTTCAATGAACGTCTTGTATTTAAAAATAAATCAATCAACAACAATTTAGTCTGTAACCTACATCTTTATTTATTTATTCTTGATTCTCTCCTCTTTCATCTCAAACCGCTTCAAACAACAAAGCGTGTGACGGAAAAGTGGTTAGGACTGCACGACTGTTTGTGTTTTATGTTGTGTGTTGTGTTTATTATTTTACTTTATGTTAACTGTTTTGTAAAGCGCTTTGTTACAGCTGCCGCTGTTGTGAAAGCGCTATATAAATCAGAATGTATTGTATTGTATTGTATTGTATCTTTAAAACTCGCTTGCTTCAAAATACCCCTCCCCCACACACACACAAAAAACTACCTAAGGTTATTTTTAACCCAACAGTTTTAAGGGTGTGACTTAAGACAAGTTTGGGTCTGCCGTAAACATCAAAGTCATTTTTCACAAGGGTACGTACAAACTCATGAGATGCACGAATGCGTGGCGACAATACCGACGCATGGCCTGCTGACCGCCGTGACCAAGCGTCCATCCAGGTGGACCTGCGCTAAATGTGCAGCTAATTCAAATGAATGAGATTTACTCGGAAAAGAATATGCTCCTGCCTCTAAGCTGCTTTACTCAGCCTCGCATGACACAAGGCGCACACACACACACACACACACATACACACACACACGCACGCACGCACCGCGAGACACCTTGAGCCATTTGGTCCTCTTTGACGTGGGTAAGTGCACCATTAAGAAGCTTCAAACACACACAAATCGTCATAAACATAATTTGTTGATTTCTGACGTTTCAGAGAAGCCCAAGTGATGAAGGTGAATGTCAAAAGCATTTCGCTTGACAGAGGCTGAGCCGCCCCGTTGTTTACGCCTCTGTACTGTACCGATTGTTCCATCCCAATATATAAAACATATACGTCCTATACACAAGGGCATTATCCAACCACTTTTCTCATCCAAAAACAAGTTCTTAAACTTTGTACAATTTGCACAGAGCTGACATCCGGTGAGGTCAGGTTCTCTAATCTTCCGGCATCAGTGCCAACTGTATTTCCATTTGAACGCCCGGGTGGATTCGAACAGCTTTATCTGGCCGTAAAGAGGAACTTAGCAAAAGAAAAGGCCAACAAGACTTTGACGTGACCAGAATATGACTGGATCCGGCATAAGCGATTGTGGTCCACTTTAAAAGGTCCCCATGTGAGCGGGTAATCGGCCAAATTTGGACCACCTTAAGGCCGGGCTGTACCCCGAGCTGATTGCGACTAAACTGGACAATTGCATTTTACAATGCACACCTGCACAGCAAGAGACTGACCCTCACACACATAACCAACTCGCTCCCACAGAAAGACTGCGAACCCTGTTTTTTTTTTTTCTTATCGGGAAACAACGATTTGAGGTATTACTTATACGGCTGTATTTTATTTTATTTTTTTGGTCATTGAACCACCAACAACAAGGCGCAATTGACAAAGAAAAAGGGAACTGCCCGAGGCATTGTAGCTCAAACCGATGCAGATATTTGAGAGACTCCTGACAATCACCACCTCGTTCAGTGACAGAGATTCTCATGGCTTTGCTTTTCAATCATTTCACATAATAATCACAGGAAAACAAGTGAGTGACAATCAGCCACTCATGAAATGTAATTGCAGAACCTAACATTGGAATTTGAAATGCAGCAAAAGACCACACAAACCAGAATCCCACCTAATCAGACACCAGGGATTGCATCCCACCGAAAGAGAATGGAGTGTGAATTCAAGAGAAGTCAAGATACCTCCTCCAAGGAGAAACCCAGATGAATTACAACGGCTTTATCTGGCTATAAAGAGACACTTAGCGAAGAAGCCTCTCCCAAGGCAGCGGGTGAAATGATGGCATCATCAACAAAGGCAAACTGAGCTCTCTCATACTCTCACACCGGACCCTTGGCACTCAGGCGGGATCGATAGCGAAGCGGCACACATGCATGTCACTGCCCGACAAAGGCGCGCCTGTCTCTAAATCCTGGCTCTCCCCGGCCGGGAATGCCTCAACGAAATGGCGGCAATCAATTAAAAGATGTCCGTTGGAGAATTTCCGGCGGATAACGAGGGGCAGGGATGAGGTCGAATGAGGTAAATGATCAAAACAGAGTTTAGGGGAGGGGGTGTTAATGAGGGCTCTCGTTTGCGGAAACAAGGTGAATTAATTCATCCCTGGACTGCGCTCGTTGTTGTTTGTTTAATCGGCAGCGGTGATGCTTTCAAGGCCCGGTAGCTCGACGTAATTTTCTTCGACCTTGAGAGGTATGAGCAGACGGATGGCAGGATGGGTGAACGAGTGGACTTATGTATGTCTGGGCAGATGCGTGCACAGATGCACAGACGCGTCGATGAGTGGACTTGGGCAGATGGACAGACAGATGGAACGACTAATGAATGGATGGACGTGAAAGGCAAGTATGGCTAAATGGGCGGATGGTTGATGGACTGATGGATGGATGAGTGGACAGATGTATGGGTGACGGATGGCAAAGGGAGAGACGGCCTGATGGACACACTAATCGACAGGTGTGAGGATGGCTAGATGGACAGACAAATGGACAAGTGGACAGATGCATGGATAAATTGGCAGATGGACAGAAGAACAGACGCAGGAACAATTAGGCAGATGGACAGACAGATACGAGTGGGCAAAAGGATGGACGAATGGGCGGAGGGAAAGAGAGACAATCAGATGTGGTGATGGACAGACATTGGAGGAGCGGACGCTGGATGAATGGATGAGCAGATGAATAGGCAGGCTGGGCAGACAGACAGACAGACAGACAGGAGGACAGATGAACGAGGTGACAAACAGACAGGCACGGATGCACTGTATAGCCCGGATGGAGTGATGGATGACTGGACAGACGGACGGGCAGATGTGAGAGGACGGGTGCATGGAAGGCAGATGGTAAAATTTCCCCGACCTTGAGAGAAGCGTGTAGACAGATTCGTGAGAGATGAGAGATGCTTGCAGACTGATGCGTTACTTAAGAGGCCCGTTGAGCACGCAGCCACTTTGCTGAAATCCCCTGAAGCACTGTTGCCGTTAAAAGTAACATTAAGCTGCAGTAATTCATGAAAGAGAGACGATGGATGTCATCCTCTGTTCCACTTCGGGGCACCAGGGGGCGCTAGAATCAATACCGCGACATGAAAAGAAAAAACACAATTGCCATTTTCTAAGGGCTGTCAGCCAACTTGGCGAGCCTTCCCTTCTGAAATAACAGCTCATTCCATCCCCAACTCTCATGAGTTGATTTACCGGAAAGCCAGCGTGAAAGTAGCTAATTGCATTTGACATGCTTTAGCAACACTTCCAGAAACGTCTCTTACCGTACATTAGAAGAACATATTCAATTTGCAGGTTGACTTTGCGAGGCAAATTATCCGAATGCGTAAAGCTGCAGAGACTGCATTGTCCAGCAAATTTCCCCTTCTTCCTTGCAGTACGTATCAGAGGCAGATTTTTTGTTTTTTTAACACGAGAGATTCACAGGCCAATACCCTTTATGTTGAAAGCAATTTCTTCCAACCTCGCAAATCTCGATGTGCTGACACACAGCGGCTGCGTGAACGCTCACTTTGCTGAATCTGAGATGGCCAGCTAAACAAATCTCCACTGTTACGCCCCTGATAAGTCAATTTCGACAAAGCCACTGTGAAATCATCTAATTGCTTTCAACACAAATGAGTGAGGGTGTGAAGCACGATACGCTAAATTTCCCGCTAACCCGCGAACACACAATTCTCTGAGATTACGTCAGAATAAGACAAATTCAAGGATCAAAGTCACCACCGCGTTCCATAATGGTACCTTATACACAAGACAGTGAGCTGGGAAATAGACGGGAGTGTGAAAGGGATTCAAAGGGAGACGTAATAATTAGCCCCATCGGGTAGCAATAACCCAAGTAGAATCCAACTATAGCTCTTCCCGGCAGCGTACCGATGCCACGAGTCCCATCTATTCCATGTCAGTGCTTATTACCGCGTGTGTGCAGCCGCCGACGTGTCAACTCCCAATCTTCCTCGAAGGGGAGGCATTAATTGCACGGCCAATTCCGCAGCTGGATGTGCAGCCGTGCCGAGGGAAAGGTGGCTCTTGGAAGGCCACGCAGATTAGGCACGCCATCGGCCGGCTGTGCCCCGTTTCTGCCGCGCTGACCCAATTACCGAGGTGCTGCCGCGAGGGTGCGAAGAGCCCGCAGGCAAAGCCTGCCACCTGCATAGCAAGCGGACAGATGGACGGACGGATGGATGGGGAATGCACGAATAGATGGATGAACAGAAGGATGGGTGGATGGATGGACAGGCAGAATGATTGACAAGTGGATGGATGTATCAGGGGTGGACGGCTGGATGGGCGGAGGAACAGACGCAGGAACAGATGGACAGACTTGAATGACAATAAAGATGTAAGAATAGATGGATGGCAGATGAAGGGACAAATGAATGGGCGAATGGATGAACAGACTGACGCATGAATGAACTGATGGGCGGATTGGACAGACTGGAGGACAAGTGGATGGATGTAGGACTGATGTTCAGAGGGACGGCTCGGCAGACGGAAACACGGAGTGGACGGCTGTATGGACGGCAGGTGGACGGATGGACAGATGAGTAAATGGATGGATAGGCGGACGGATGCAGGACAAATGGATGGATAGCCGAAACATTGCATTCGTGGATCAAAGACCTGGATGGATGGGCATAAGATAAGATAAGATAAGATATCCTTTATTCGTCCCACACTGGGGAAATTTACAGCCTCCAGCAGCAAGAATGTATGTAGAAAGAAGAAAGGAGAAAGAGAAAAAAAAACAACAAACATCTTTCAATTAAATACAATATGAACACAAATGGATAAATCGCAGTACTATTTACAATTTTCCTTCACATCATTTAATTATTATGATTGTTATTTTTTATTCATCAGCCTGACATCTGGATAGATGTGTGGAGGGTTGGGTCTGACTCTGACGGATGGATCCAAGATGTCAGAATGGTCAGTTTCTTAGTTCATGTTTATTTATCAAATTGAGGCCCACAATGAAAATTAAAGGTTGCTCGTGTAGGAAGATGTAGCGTCTTGGGGTTCACCTTAGCCCTACAGGCCCGCCTCCGTCTTCGTGGCTGGATGCCGACTTCCTGTTTGTTTACCACTGAATCTTCCCCACGGCTGCCAAGAAAGCAGCAGCGGAGCGAATGGCAGCGCATTAGCCGGAGCGCACAAAAGCAAAAGTAGGCGGCTTGGAAGCTTGGAAGCCAGGCCCCACGCCTGTTAACAAGGCCGGCTGATAAGCGCTGACTCATTAACAAGCCGAGGTGCGCCTCGCGGGCTCTGCGAGGGAATCGCACGCCAAACTCGCAGTGACATTTAGAAGACATCCTGAGATAGTTTTACATGTGGATACACGAGCAGAGGGTCAGGCTATTTTCTGGATTCTTCCATAGGTTTGCGACCACCTTCTAACTTGCGAAGGGTCGGCATCTGACAGAAAAGCAATTATTACTCCCGTTTGTGGCGGCCCTCAATAAAGGCGAGGCGGCAGATTGATGAAAAAAAACCTCACCGCAGCCAGTACGAGCAAGATTCACTCCCAAATTCTGCATCGTCATCGTAGCTTCACATATACTGCTATTGTTAAAAGACACACCAGTAACTCAACATAAATCTTTCCAATAAGTGCAGGTCAAAGCAGCAGGTGGCACTATACCACCACACTGATGTTCGCCCAGCATATTGATCCTCCCCACGATTGTTGACACAATTGTTTTTTTTCTTCTTCTTCTGTAACTGTATTTTTAACAGAAAACAAACCTATGGCTATAACTGAACTCAATAACTCGCCCAAAAAATACAAATGTATGTTTCCCGACTGTGATGTCAGCAGATGCATGAGCAAGTGGGTGGGTGCACGGTCTGGATGGATGGCAGCTGGATGAAAAGACATATAGGTGAATGGATGGACGGATGGATGAGTGGCTGATAAGCCGAAGGAAAGGTGGAAGGATAGACGGAAACCTTGATAATGGTTGGATGGACGGATGCGCAAGAGATGGATGGGCTGGTCACGTTAATGGATGGATGGGTGGACAGATCGACGATCTGGAATGCATCGGCGGCTGTTTAATGAACGGATGGAGGATTGTGTCCTCTGATGTGTCATGTGGTCATCCATTGATTTGCTGAGCTCGGTGTTCTCTCTCTCTCTCTCTGTAATACATAAGATTGAATAATTTATGCTAAGTAGATCTTTGTGCCTCAGGACCCTTTTAGCGCGGAGACTCCATTATGACGCCCTTCTTCTACTTCTTCCACTCACCACCACACCCTCATCCTCATCCTCTTCCCTCTTCCTCCTCACTGCTCTGCGGCGGTGTGACTGACTGAAGACTGATTCAGCAGCACAATCGCTAACAATCAGAGGCTCAGAACAACAACCACAGCCAAGGCTTTTTGTTTTTACCATTTGTCGCCTGTGAAAGTAAAGCGCGAGCGGCACCGTATTAGCATTTTGCTCCCTTGGATCCAAAAGGGATTCCGTATCAGGATGAGACTTTACCTCCTTTAAGCTATTAAGATCCCACAAAAGCGCTACAAATTACGTTTCCACTAATGAGATTGCACAGATTTAGAAGTGTGAAAGAGGCACATTTCCCCTTATACGGCGCTATTCGTATCTCATTCCACAGTTGCAGCAGAGGTCCATTTTGTAACTCAAGCACTACTGGAGCTCTGAAGGGAAAACAGGTTGGATTCTTACCCCTCAACCCTAAACCTACACGAAAACCCTAATCCTAAACCCACTATTACAATGAATGTAACATTAGTCTGTGGTTGGTTACAACGCAAGCACCATAATGGTGCTGTGTGTTGCGATATGAATAAAATTCTTGCAAGCACAGTTTCGGTTCAGGAATTGCTGGATGTGTCATTTTGGTGAAAAAAAAAAGAGTACAGTGGTACCTCTACTTATGAAATTTATTGGTTTTAGAAGAAATTTCCTAACTAGAAAATTTTGTAAGTAGAGGCGCATTTCTATGTAAATGCCCTAGTCCGTTCCACGCCCCCCCCCAAAAAATTCATACATAAATGTTTTCTAAAGCATAAAAATGCATCAAAATATGTAACGAATACATGCTACAATTAGATTATTGCACAGTAAATGGGAGTTGTGCATAATGTAAAAAACAAAGAATAGAATAAAGAATAAAAATGATGGTCATTTGACTTTTAACTGTGTCCTCGTCATTTTTGGCCCTCTTTATTATCTATCTATCTCAGAAGTGTTTTTTGCCTGGCGATTTGAAGAGCTGATTTGATTTTGTCGGCAAACATAGGCATAGTGAGCGTTCGCCCGACTTGTGATCGCCCGACTGGTGAACACTTTTTCTGGTTATTTGCATTTACTGAACCATCAGAACACCTCCTGGGCGAATGACGAGGATGCTGCATCGACACATATTTATCTATCTCCACACATAGACTCATACTGTAGAGGTCCCTCTTAGCCAATGGGATGCCAGGATGATGTTTGGTAATAGCCAATGGCAGAGCAGCTATATAAGTATGTTGTATCCGGGAAATTCGGGGCTGCGAGTAGCAGGACAGACTGTATTTTTACCTTTCGTATCTTGAATTTTCTTTCATAACGAGACAATATTTTCCTGTTGAGACGTTTTGTAACTCCGAATTTTCAAATTAAGAGACGTTCGTAAGTGGAGGTACCACTGTATTACTTTGCACCGCTGCCCATTCCTTGCCTTGTGACACTGGAATGAATCTTCTAGCGCTAGCTACAATCAGATTAGATGAAGATGACCAAGCAAGGCTAACCGCTATGCGCACAACTACAGTGCATTTTCCGTACTGTTGATTCAGCACAGATACTCGCAGACTGCGTCACCTTGCTGGCCGGACACGTCACAGCTCCATTTAACGTTATAGTTTGGCAGATGATAAATTGGCCAGTAACGGCTGAGTTAAAAGTCCTCTGTAAATTACAATTTCAAAAAAAGGACATGCCAATAAGACGATAAATGATTCACCCTCATTGAACAATAAACAATGTTGACTAGTAAGTTTGATTCTTCAACTAATCCGTTCAATGCCTGCTTGGACAGATTATACAACTATTAAAACAGTACCAATTCTACCCAAGGGAAATCCAGGTTAAAATCGGGAAGATGCACACAATGGTTTGGCGGCGCAAACAATCACTCAGCGTCTCTGTCGCTCCAGTTGGCGGATGAGTAACATTCCTCCAAGGGATCTCTTCAATTGCGACGCTTCTGGAATGAAATAGGTCATTTTCTGGCTCTAACCATTCCGTGACCTCTCTCTCGCTCCCTCTGGGCAGATGGTGATGGGTAGGGGCGAATGAGGGGTTTAGAGGAAGGGGGGTGGGGGGATATCTGCCATGTTTCCCCCTTTCCTTCGCTCGTCTGCTGAAATGTTGGCATGCTCCTGGTAGCTTCGTGCGACGCTCCCCGGAGGAACGGAGCGTCTCGTCTGCCAACTCGCTGGCGAGCGGGACCTGAGCGGGCGATTCATTGTGACTATTTATTGCGGCACTACGACAAATTCCCGCACTTAAGGTGATGAAGAAAAGAAGCAAGTTTAACTCTGATTAATGTCTGCCTGCGGTGCGAACGGGGGCGGATGTTCTCATTTCCCAACAGACGCGTCATCGCATTTGATCCAGTGTAAGTAATATTAGCATCTGTCTCCGGTGAGATGGCACATTTAACGTCAAAAAGGGTCTTAAATACAAAGTCAGGCAAATATGAGCACAGTGATGGCAGGGCAAGTGTGAGCTACCAGTGAGGAGAAATGCCGGTCCTGTAAAGCCACCCACATTTTTTTCAATAACGGGTAACCGGTTGGAGGATGGGGGTTGAGGCTCAGGGCGATTGTGTTAGTTTTTTGAGTGTAGGGTTTTTCCAAAGATAACGTGGTACTAAAAGCTGTAAGTTGGAAGCAATCAGTCCAATTGCAGAAGTTCATACAAATTCCCGTGTCCAAATTTTTTTGGAAGGTGATTCGTGGGTAAGATGACTGATTTCACAGCTAGGGAGGATGGACCATGATCAAAGTTTCCGTTACAAATCTCAGATTTTCGAATGTTGAAAAAGTCACAAGGTTCATAAGAACCGTGCCGTCAAAATCAGGGTTTGTTGTGCAGGTGAGACGTTCCTTGGTTCGTCTCAAGGTTGGAGTTAGGTTCAGGGAAATGGGGGTAGGGTTCGGTTTTAGAATGCACGCTTGCTCCCTTCTCCCGCCACTAACCTCCAAATATTGACCTCCTCATCGCAACACCGTCAAACCGCCAGCGGCGCATAATGACTCACCTTCACAGACAAGATAATGCAAAAGAGCAGTGAAGCCAAAGCCGGGCAAGGATGGTTCCCCATGCACGCTCACACCTCCCAGCGGGCAGCAACGTCCGTGTGAATGCCGGCCAAGATCGTTAACAACAAAGTAAGGAGGAGCGCGCGGCCACCTTTGCTCGCAGTTTCTACGCTACTACCGCATGCATAATTCATGATTCATAAGCTGGCGGACCCGGCTGTCGCCGTGGATTACAGTAAAAGTGTGGGTGTACTCGTGGGCGTGCACCCGGGGAGATGTTTTGAAAATGCAAATGTGTGATATCCGCTCGCAATGAAAATCGGGAAAACGCGTGAGGAGCCACGTTCCACCTGCGTCGCGGCGAAGTTGAGCTCGCCCACTCAAGTCAGCGACGGAACCGCGGCCACGACCGAGCAGGAGCGATTGCGCAAACGGACAAAACAGTCCGGCTCCTTTGAAGTTCGCCTCGGGGTGGATAACCTTCCGAAGTCCCGCCGCGCTTGCTCCTGTAAGACACACCTGTCCCTGCGCTATGTTTGGAGTGCAAACACTCTTTTATTATTGCTGTACACACACACACATACACACACACGACCAGATAATGGATACCTACAGCCAAGGGGAGACAGTGGCACATGAGCACGTTGTTGGTCTTTTTTTTTCTACCTTTCACACAACACAGCACTTAAATCCCTGTCTTTAATAGGTGATGTTGCGCAGCTTAAAAAATTGAAACCTTTCACTCTGAACAGCAAGACAGAAAAAAAAGCTGTGAAAAAGCTGGCTTTGGTGAGCACCTTGAAAGAAAAAAAAAACAACACAATGACACTGAACTAGTTGTAACAGGCAGTGTGACCGGTCGCTGTACAGCGTATGATATGACCTCAGAAATTGGAAAATCTGTACTTTCCACATGAAAAATTCTTCACTTTAATAAACAGTCTTATATCTCTGATGCTACTTTCCTCCAACACCCACACTTTTGTCTTCAATGCGTATTTTCACTGTCCGCCATACTGCCACTGAAAGCATCTCAGAAGTTAGGAAATCACTACCTCTCACACAAACTCATTAACCAGCAAAAAGTCAGAAAAAGCTTTAACAACCTCAAAAACAGCAAAAAGAAATTCCTTCCTCCGGGAAGTAGTTTGAATGGCCGGCGTCCCATCGTTGTTATTCTACTAATACGGAGAATAAATGGAACCTTAGAAATCGGTACCTTTCACACACAACAGCAACTCCAGAACAAGCCGTGGAAAAAAGGTTGCTGTAAACCTCATTCCATATTGATACATTTCACAGAAAACAGTACGTGGTTGAAATGCTAAATACGTACATCTTGGCTTTGACGGGAAGTTAAGACCGATTCTACCTTTGAAGCCACAAAATTCACAGATCATGTTCAACTGCTCATTATCATGTCAGCACCTTTCACACAGCCTCCCTGGATCCCGGCGGTAAAAAGAGAGCTGAGACAACCACAATTTGTGTTGACACCTATCGCACAACACAGCTACCCAGGAAAATACCCCCAAAAATTCCCAGCAGTACCCGGCAGTCACAAGATACAGACATCAGCTCCTGATTTGATATCCGTACCTTTCTTACAGAACAGGAATCTGAGAAAAACGTTAGCAGGCCCAAACTTTTACAGGCAGTGAGCAATGAAGCCAGAAAATGTATGGGTAAAAATCAAATCCTCCGATTTCATGGCAATATTTTCTTGGAAAAGGACGGCTTCTACGTACAGTATGAAAGGGGTTTGTGTTCACGCGCAGACCCCTGCTTGAATCTGTAGCTTCCAATAAACATGAAATACTGTAGGCTCCTTTCACCTTGACTAACAAAGATGTCCCCCTAACCCCTCCCGTGTCTTATATAAACAAAACACAAGAATGTTCCAGCTTCTCTTGTAGTATCATAGATCGGATAGTGGCAGCGTGAAATGCAGTGGTGTCCAAATCTGGTCCTCGAGGGCCAATATGCTGCATGTTTTAGCTGTTTTACCTGATTCAAATGCTCAGCTTATTTGCAAGGTCCGCAGAAGCCTGAGAAGAATCCTGGTCATTTGCATCAGGTGTGGTGGAGGAAGGAAACGTAAAACATGCAGTATCGCGGCCCCCGAGGACCCGATTTGGACACCTCTGGTGTAAGGGGTAACAGACTTGACTTTTAACACCCACTTTCTCTTCACCTCTGTCTGAAAAGCACGGGCGCATAAGTGCCGACACTTGTGTTCTGGCTCCACTTTTCCTGACACTCCCGTGTGAAAGGAGCTAAACTATAATCTATGTGCTCTAAGCACAATAATAAACACATTGCTCAATGAAGTGTCAATCAAAAGGCAGCGCGGTGGGATGTTTGATAGCACGGCGCAGTGTGTACTCCGTGTTTCAGGTTTTTTTTTTTTCGTGCCCAACAGAGCGCATACGGCTCCTCCGCTAGCACTCATTGACTATCAAACGGTTCTGACGCCCTCGGGTTTCTTCCTTGGCTTGCTCTACCGCACCGCCAGGTTTGGTGACATTCGGCTCAGCAGTTTGCTTGTTTTGTGTATTTTTTTTTATTTTTTTTTTTGGCATGAAAAACTGAGACCTGAGCTGCAAACACGCAAAAATGACATCATCTCACCCAAACAAGAAAACACACTGTAATTGACCCAAGATTCTCCTTCAGCCTTCTCAAATAAACGATACCAAGCTTCTCTCACCAGTTGCATTGCAAAAGTGTGCCAAAAAGGAAGGAAACGCCCCACTACAGTGGAAATATATCAAACAGCATGATATTGGTGTGAATCATTTGATTTACTTTAGTTTTTCATGGTTTATTAGGGACTGTGACAATGGAACTGGCCCAAAATTGCTTCCTCGATGAGTAGCCTGATAAAGGCTAGCCCAAAAGTAAGCTGTTCAATGGAAATGTTTCAAAATATCTATACTACCTAAACTAGTGCTGCTGATTAGGATTTGCATAAACCACGCTAACAAGAATAGCGTCCGATTCCCTGACAAAAGACGAACGAAAAATGAAATTTGCGTTGCCACCGCACGGGTATTGAACCAAAGTGAACTCTGAGTCGCCTTTCCACCAAAGGACTTTATAGAACGGAATCATAATAGCATGTAGTCAAGTTCAGATAGCCTTGGTAGAGGTTGGATCACTAAGTACCGCTCAGGATTACGTATGCTTTCCACCTCTCAGGTACCAAACTGATCCGTGCGCCACATTTCTATTGAGCGCTACTGTTCACTTTGCCAAGACACAATAAGTGCTGGTCAGGATGTGATAAGACGATCAGACATTTTGGGCACTGCTGAAAACGCCCAAAAGATGCATACCGTACCGAACTAAACGAGACCACTTAGTGAAAATGAGGCCAAAGTTCCCTATGTGTGTTCCCATGGACACTCACATGCCTGATACAAGGTGCGCTCAACTGGGGGTGTTGGGAGTGTCCCATGTGGTTCGTTCCACCTCAGCGCTTCCCTTCTTATAATACAGAAGAGCCGCAAAAAACTTTAATGGATAAGCAAGAGAACAAGCGGGATGCTGAGGGCAGAGACCCCCACTCCCAGTAGAGGTCTAAGGAGGTGTGTGTGTGAGGGGTATCAGAGGGTACTCACCAAAGACCACGTTGCTGCAAACCGCAGAGAGTAGCGTCAATATGCTGACAATCCATAACGGAGCTGATGGGAAAGCCATGCTTGGTCGCACTAATATCCTGCTCGTTGGCTTCCAATTGCGGGGAAGAGGGGGGAGTTCACAGGAGGAGGAGAGGGAGGGGGGTCCCGATGGAGGTTACCTGCAGGAAAACGTCAGGGTGGTTATTGGTTTGTTATCGCTCTTGTCCATCCCCCGCCCGCCATGAATAAATGACCTCGTGCGTGCATCGATCGGCTTATGTCATAACACGCTGAAGGAAGGGTTGAAGTGGCGAGGGTGGGGAACGAAGGAGGGATGGGACCAAACTGACGGTAATGAGCAGCGGAGGAATGATGGGCAGGGGCGGGAGTGAGTGGTGAAGAAGGGACCAAAACAACATTGCTGGACCACAAGCGCAATTGGATTACAGCTTGAAAAACAGTAGCGTGGTTGCAATAAGACAACGAACCAAGATTTATGACTGGAGACCGAGGCACAGCCGCTGGGTACGCTAACGTTAGCATGAGTGTTTATGGTTGCTTATTCAGTGGGGAAGGGTCAATAGGGAGTCAGAGATTGGAAATAGCGAGCTGTGCAATGACAACGCATCAATAACGAGCAGAGGTGGACAGCAATGTACTATTTTATGGTTTTGCCGATTTGACGTGCATGCTGATTTTAAAAGATAAGAATAATAAAGCACAAGTGACTCACCGGTTAGTGCACGAGTAGTCCGCCCCCCACCCACCCCCCATTCCCGAGTAGCCATTAATCAAGTAATTATTTGGAGGACTACTTTTACTTCCGTCATATTCTTCAAAAGTACCAGTACACTTACTTGAGTACACGCAGCACGCTTACTTAAGTACACATGTTGGCTAATCGAACCACTTCTTCAATGAAAAAGGCTCACAAAGAAGTCATTTGTTACGTTTACGTTTGTTCTTCGTGACTTGGTTCTAATTGTTTTTTCTGCTCTTGTCATGACAGGGTTGAGCATACAAACGGCGAGCCTTGCAGTGGAAAATGGTCAATAGCGAATGAACCGTCAGTCACGTTGCCATGCAGTGGGGTGGCATCAACTGAGCATCAGAAGACATCAATAGCAAGCAGAGCAGTGGAAAAAAGCGTCTGTCGCGCAGTGTAAAAGTGCTACTCGCCAAAGATGCAGTGGAAAAATGGGTCACTTGCGAGCCATGCAGTAGAATGGCAATCTATGCTGTGGAAAAGTAGAGTGATCGTTGTGCAGTGGAGAAGTGTCAAAAGCAAACTGTGCAATAGCGTATTGAGCTAGGTATTGGAAAAGCATCAATTGCAAGCTGTTCTACGGGGGAAAAGATTGATTGCGATCCATTCAGTGTGATTTTTTTTGTTGTTGAAATAGGTTCCTTCATACAGTACATGCTTAAGTGCCTTTTGTCAGCTACAAGTTAAATAACGTGTGCCACTGTCTGGGGAAAACAAAAAAAAAACTGTTAACCGTACTTTAAGTATTTTGTTATGTAGGTACCCACAGTACAAACGAGGCACGAACATATTGGACGACCCAGCTGTTATTGAGCAAGCTCGCCCATTAGTTCTTCTGTTAGCTTCCTAGCTAGCAAACATTAAAAAACAGTTACAGTTCACTTTCTGTCTCTGTTGTGTGGATCTACGCCAGAAGTAAGGTTGTGGAGTATTGGAGAGACAGGGCCCAGCCTGCCAGCCCACTCGAGGCCAATAAGCTACTAGCAGCTAGCTGCTAGTAGAACAGCAATTTGCAGTGCTAGCAGACCGCTAACAGCAAAAGGCTACATTCACATTGCAGGAAGTGCACCCAGTTTGAATTTTTTAATCTGACATGCAAATAAACTTTTTAAGATTTTGTTTTTGTTTTGGTTGGGTTTTTTTTGGTTTTTTGATGCTGACAGGTGGATTCTGAACCATCAAGGCTATGAATAACAACGCATGGTCAAATACACCTTGCGCAAGCTTTTATGGGTTAAATTTGAAAGTACAATTACACCAGTGAATCTCAAAAAGCCGATGTGAAAAAAGAAGACATGTTTAAAACCATGATACAAAATATGCTTAAGGGAAGCCATCTACGATTAAAACTTTCTGTTGCAAGTGCAAACAGAATTATACTGTCCGCATTGCATGAAAAAACAAAACGAAAAAGAAATGCCACTGATGCCAATGATTTTTTTAAAAATCACAATTAACCTGCCGTGTGAACAAAGGTAAAGGCGAACCAGCAGGAAAAGTCTCCAGCCGACTTCCTAGTTGTCTGTTGAGCAACCGAGTCCAAATATGGGGAAACTTGCGTCATAACCTACGCCTTGGCCCGCGGTAAACACCGAGACAACAGAGTCCGGGGAGTGAGGTTCACGAATACAATGTTGCACAGCGCTAGGTGGCATCCGTTACACTGTTGCAAAACTATCTTACAGCAAAATGTCCCGTGGATAAGCATCAAGAGTGTCAAGTTCGAACTATCCGTCTTATCCACCGCTTGTCATTAGTCTGTTCGTGGGTGAGCTGGAGCCTCGACTTGTTAGTTAACTTTAAGAAGCAGTCGGGAGGTACCCTTGCGTACCCAGGCAGCTAAAATGTCTGTTGAGCGCTTCTGACGGTCCATCAATCGCGAAGCATGCTGTGAAAATGTTTGGCTGCGATAGTGGGACGTGCATCAGCACTCCCTCGGTGTGCAGCGAAAGCGCATCAACTTAGCAGCGGAAATGTCTCCCCCCCGAGTAATGTGAAAAGGATCAATGGCTTGGCGTGTAAGCAGGCAAGTCGTGCGGCGGAAAAGGGGCCGGGGGTGGGGGGGGGGGCGTGTTTGCAAGCGGTGTGAAGTGAAGCTTGATAATTCCGCTTTTAATGGGAATTAACAAAGGAGCACTCGGGTGCACCTGTCTCACGCGCACGCGCGCACGAGCACACACAAAAACACGCTGTACACGTGAACGTCTGCAAACAGCCGCGCGCACGCATGCTCATTGTCACCGAGCGCCCGCGGGACGGTTAGGGCGGGGAAAGTGTGTATGGGGGGGATATTACAACACACTTTATTTATCACGGCATAACAATAATGGCCGACCATAACAACGCACCTTCTCAGCAACTCTGTCAAGGTTGGTGAGATGGTGATGGTGAAGGCACTTAAAAAAAACGGATAGCGAGAGTCTTTTTCCAAATAATAAAACAACACACGCAACAAAACAAAGGGATTATGAGGATGATGATGAGCTCGCACAACAGACTCGAGAGCGCGCGCGACCCAGCGAGGGGAGCGTGCTCGCCGTGCGCGCGCGCGCGCACACGCACGCACGCACGCTCGCACATTCCTGCAGACGCGTGACAGGTGTCTCCGCTACCGCGCACTCACAAATAAGAAAAATAGTAAGGAATGCTACCAAGTGTGCACACGCACCGTTACGTCCCGCCTCCCGGTGTCTCTACTTAGGTCCGCTTGTTCGTCCCTCCCGCGGGATGTGATCTCCCTTTTTTTGCGTCTTCTTCTGCTACTCCACTCTTTTTCCTGCTCCCTTCCTCTTCAGTTTTTTTAACCTCCTTCTTCTTGTTGTGTGATGTTTGTTTTGCAACCTCCTTTTCACGCGCTTCTCTGCACAGGGCTGCCGCTCACTGCAGCAAAACACAGTCTGGGCTGGATGGAGCGAGAGGGAGGGAGGGACGAACGAGAGGGAGAGAGAAAGAGAGCGAAGTGAGGGAGGGGTTTTTAATAGCATTTGGCCCACAACGACAGAACAGAGCGGGCAGGGGCCGAAGCCAAGGGAAGAAAGAGGAGGGTTGTGTGTCCATGTGAGTGAGAATAAAACGTCATCACCGCTATTGTGGAGCGGAACAGAATAGAGGTGGACCAAAAAAGCAGCAAGAATAGTCAGCATGCATCAGTGGACGCAGCACAAAAACATTCAAGAGGTGGTTCCTCAATTATCAAGTTTATCGGTAATTATTTCTGATAATCGATTCATCGTTGCAAGCTTTTTTTTCCATTAAAAATTCTCCCAATCGTCTAGTTTCTCAACAGTAACCGTGATAACTGTTGTCCTCCAGAAAAGCGAACCATCTCCATGCTGAGAGGAAATATCAATCGCGGCGATTGCACAAACATTTGGCACACACACCATTTGGGAATTGAAACGACATGGTGTGCTGAGCAGCAGAGATCAAACGCAGGTCAGCCAAAGGTATCAACAGTCGTTGAAAAATTGAGAAAGCTGTGAAGAAACGGCCAAAGACAAGAGTCAGTGACATCACCGCCAACTTCCACAAGGTAAAGGGATCAGAATCCGCTGTTCAAAGAAGACTTCGACAGAAGAAATGGACAGGCCATACCACAGGATGCAAAGCACTCATCAACAAAAAGAATCGAAAGCCAGATAGGCTTTTTTAAGGGCGCACAAAGAGGACCCACAAAAAAATTGGAACAAAACTTCATGGACTGGACAGACCAACCTCGGCCACAGAGTATTTGGCAGGAAAAAATTCTGTTTACTTAGCCCAAAATTCTGTTTACTTAGCCCATGAATTTAAAAAATATATATACTTGTATATATATAGATATATATAAAATTACATTTTAAATAAAAAAAAACAGCCGATTGACCATGACAGAAACTTTGAACAATTCACATTACTTTTTGGCAAGGCGCACGCCATCAACTGTGGTTGTCATTTCCCAGTGCCATAAAAACTTGATTAATCACAAAATAACATAAAATAACCACAATGCCGAGAACCATATTGTTCGCTGAATATTTGAGGGGGAACAAAAAGGAATCAATATTCTTCCCAGAGGAACTTGTGTGACGCTCTCAAAGCATTTGGGTGCACTTAACGCTGAATTTGCATGTTGTCCGTCCCATCTGGGAATGAGGATGCAGGGTGGGCGGGTGCATTGCTGGCTTGTTCAACTTGCCAGAGAGGATTAAGGATTAGTTTTAGTTGTGGATTAAGTGTGCACACGTGTGTGCGTGTGTATGTGTGAGCGTGTGCGTGACATGACAGGGTTAAGCACGGATGACGGCTGCCTCGAGCACTAAACAAAAAAATAATAGACGCAACAAGGAGGGGGCGGTGTGAGGGTCTTTTTGACAGATCTTTAAGCGTGCACCTGTTCAGCACTTATACGTGAAAATATCTCAGAAAATGTTTGACTCGAGTCCATTTTTCTCAAGTCGAAAAGGAGGTGGATGGGGGTGGGGGCAGGGACATCACAAACAATCTATGGGAGGATTCCCAACTGGGACGGCTCAGCAAATGTTGCATCTGATGTAAAAACACACTGCAAAAAAAATTGACTGAAAATGAATTTCTTGAGATGGAATTTTTCTTTTTGAAAATATTATTCAGGTAAAATTTTATATGTGGTTAAAAATGTAAATGATTTTCCACAATCGCATCACATTTAAAAACTCCAATATACAGTAAGAGATTAAATGTTAGATTTAAATTTAAAAAATCCCACAAAAATCAAAAATACATGAATTAACTACAATTACAAATAGAAAATAACGAAGGACAAGGTTTGATTTGAAATTATTCAATGAAAAATACGATTAAAAGAATTAGGAAAAAATATTTTTTAAATTTAAAAATACATGTCTTGCCCAAAAATACATCTTGCTGACAAAATAATAATAATGCAAAGGGGGGCGGGGGGAGAAATCCAACGAAATAAAGTGCAGAAATTAATATCCAGCTTCAATTAGAACAGAAATCAAACGCCATGTAAAAATAAAGCATGTCAAGCCAATGTTCACGTCACATCAAGATAGCCTTTTTGTGCAAACGGGAGATGGCAAGACAAGTTGTTCCGTTTGTGTGCAAACGTGATGGTGCGCGCGCGGTCAGACACACGCGTACATACACAAAGACTGCACCGTGAACACCACACTGGGGGTGGCTTTTTATAAAATATAAATTAGCACAGTGAAGCGAGGGTAACCCTCACTTGGAGAAATTAGTATTCATCGCAAATCTTGAAAAGACACGCCTTATACAAAGCCTCCTCACCCGCTTGATAGTTCCCATCCTCTAAAGCTATAAATAGAGTGGCACACATGGCAATAATTTTTTTTTTTCACCGTCACATTTCCAAAAATGCCGCAACCACGATCATCTCTGCCGGGACTCGAACCCGGAGCCTCTGGATTAGAAGTCCAGCGCGCTATTCCATTGCGCCACAGAGACTCAGGCAGCACGAGGAGCGCAAACGGAGGGTTTATACTCCACCCACTGCATCCTCCCCCTCCTGCTGCATCCCTCAGCATCAGGACCGCTAGCTGAAGTCAGGGCATCGCCACCGTCAGCTGATAGGGGGTGCTGAAGAGGCGCATTCAATGAGTGCAAAAACTAACCGGCCATCCATTTTACGATCCGCTTATCCTCAGAATGGGGGGGGGGGGGGGGGGGGGGGAGATGGAGCCTATCCCAGCCATCTTCGGGCAGTAGGCGGGGGACACCCTGAACCGGTTGCCAGCCAATTGCAGGGCAGGCACAGACAGTGTTCAATTAGCCTGCCATGCATGTTTTGGGAATGTGGGAGGAAACCGGAATCCCCAGAGAAAACCCACACAGGCCCGGAGAACATGTAAACTCCACACAGGGAGGCCATAGCTGGAATTGAACCCTCTGCTCTGTGAAGTTGACGCGCTAACCACTAGATGACCGGGCTGCCCGCTAACAAAACCACTATTAAAAAAATTTTAAATTAAAAAAATATGGGCAATTTTCTCCTCCAGAAAGTTATTTGCATAAGGCGGGAAAGGACACACACAAAAATAAAATGGTAAACAATACATTCAGAGTTAGACAAATTAGTTGCAATTTTTTTAAATTACAATTAGGAGAAAAAGGGAAAAAATCATATGCTATTACAAATACAAATAACTAATGTAAACACATTTTATATGAACTAGACATTTTATAAATACAAGAATAATACTATATTACCATGAAATAAAACATACATTGTTGTGCTTTTTCATGATGCACAAATATGCTTGTATAGAAAGGCAGGTTCTATTTGAGTTTGTGCCGAGTACTACTTACACACAAGGACAAATTGTTGAAATATGAAGCAAAGCTCACAATGGTTACTGAAATCATTTGAAAGAGATAAAAGTAATTGTGCATTTAAAAAAAGGTAGCTTTTGCATTGTGGCACAACAAAATCAATTTTTCAAAACAAACTAATGCAACAGACAAGGACAGAAATCTTCTCTCTTTAGTCACTACGTATCATCAGATGGTTCCAGTCCATTGTTGGATACATTGTCTGGCAATCGGGGTTAGATCAGCTTGGTCCTCTTGGGTGCAAGATGTCGGGAGAAGTGGGACAAAAATGACGCCGCCCCTCCAAAACCCAGAAAATAATTGGGACCATTTGAAAGTCAGCGCATGCTTTGTATTTTTCATGATCTACAAAGACATTGACGGGTCTCTGCTAAGTTTGCGTTTTGCAATTGAAGCCAGCCTCAGCTGTCAGTGAGTCGCGCCTCTTTGCTGTCTTCGTGTTCATTCATCATTCATCTTACGCGCGCTTGTCAAATCCGGACAGGAGAATGCGTGTAGATAAAAAGTGTGCGAGGCCAGGCGCGAAAAATAAATGAACTGGAGATTACGGACCTTAAGACTGACACAAGAAGTCACCCTCACAACCTGAAACAATGTAACAATAAACACTTTTGTTTGGATTTTAGCCTGTATGTTAAATTGGGAATTCGTGTGCCGCTCGATTCGCCCGAGCACAGATCAGATCAAAAGGATGAATATGAGAGCAAAGTTGAGAATTGCGGCTCTCAAGTTGACAATATTTAGCATCGCTGCGTGTTCAACGACACAGGACAGAGCACCTTTTGTCAAGTGCGACAAAAATATTGCAACAGACATTATGAAATGAACTTAAGATTTGGTGGCATAACCCATACTTGTAATGACTAAAACCCACTGACTTCAGTCGACAGTTGCTTAATTTGAAATGCTTTTCCAGGCCTTGACCGCAGCCTCTTTCAGTTCGTTTTCTGTCACTTTCTCTTCATGCTCAATTGGGTTCAGGTCTGCTGATCAACTTGGCCACCCAAAGAGCACTTTTTCACCCCCTCCTCTGTTGTGTTGGCAGTGTGTTTTGGGGTGATTATCTTGTTGTGTGATGAATCGTCTTTCGTTTAGTTTGGATGCATTTTTCTGTCAATTGCAAGTCAGACAAAATGATTTTTGAAGACTTCAAATTCATTGGGCTGCGACCACCATGGGTTACATTTTTGTGAGGCACTTTACAGAAAACTGCATCCAAACTAATCAGAAGAAGCTTCGTCGTACAACTATTTCATGACCAATCGGAAGATTCATCATGCAAACAATGAGCCAAAAAACACTGCCAACACAAAAAAGGATTTCAGCAGGGAGGAAAAGTGGAAGGTCTTAAGACTGGCCAAGTCAATCCCCGGACCTTAACCCAATCGAGCTGGCAATTGACGCACTGCGGAGGAGACTGAAGGGAAACCCCCCCCCCCCAGAAATAAACAAGAACTGAACGAGGCCGCAGTAAATGCTTGGAAAGGCCTTCCAAATGAAGAACACAACAGTCTGCTCAAATTAGGGCTCGCATTTATTGCAAGTAAGGATGATGCCACCAAATATTCAATGTTATTCACATGACGTTCATTTAACGTCAGTTCCAGTGCCAGTTGCGCTCTCGAAAAATGGGTGGCTTCAAACAAAACAAAAGCAGCTCTGTTCTGAGTTGTTCCACACATCGAGATGCAAATAGCATGAAATAAAAACTAATATTCTCAACGTTTGTCTGATATTCATCTTTTGACCGGAAACCCAAATGTATTCCGTATGCAACAAAAAGTAAGGAATTAACTTTGTTGTTCCGATACTTTTGGAGAGCATTGGCGAAAAAAAACGGGGCCATGTTTTGTTTCATTCAATTATTGATGTCAAATTGGAAATTCTATTTTATTTTAGGTTGTATTTCTGTTGTTCTTTTGAATGAAAAAAAATTGTGGTCTAACGTGCGCCATTAAATGGACGTTTGACTCATTGAAAAATTGTTTTGGCCACTTGAGATACATATTTGAGTGCCGCTACTTGAGGCACATCACACACACAAAAAAACAAAAACAACACAATTCCACATTGTAACAACTTGAGTTTAACAGTGTTGTGTTGCAGGGGAGTACATTGAAGCAACCCCCCCAAAAAAAAAATCAATTTAAAATCTTGTTTGCCTTGTGTTTCATCTGCCTGGAAGGCAAGATTAAAAAGAAGCAGACACCAAAACAGCACCAAGCCGACACTCAAAACAGCACCTTCATTACTTTCACTTGGCAACAATAAACGTCGCAGTTCAAGTGGAGTGCTTGCTGCGGAAACACAATCCAAACAAAAAACACATGCTGCCAGTAATTGTGCAGTCACTGTGTAATCATAGTGTATTAATTGTGTATTCGGTAACATTTTTTTCCTCAAGCTTCCAAGTCCAGAATACGAGCTGACACGACAGCCGCTAACGCACAGATAAAGCAATTTGGGAGAAGCTAACAGGCTCCACACCTGCCCGCACTCGGTGCGTGTTTCTTGACAAACAACACATCTAAAGCGACACGAGATTGGAAACTATAGCCAGTGGAGAAACAAATAGCACTCACGAGATAACTACCTCATCTACGCTTGAAACCAGAAACTCACATACACAAGATTTAAAAAAAAAAAAAAGTCTGACATGAAATCCTGTTTGAGGTCAATTAGGATTACCTAAATCTCGTTGCTCAATGCCAGAAGAATGAGGAAGATTTTTTTTTTCAGACACTTTGCCATTACTTTCTTCAAAGTCAAAACTGGGCGGAGGTCACTCACATAGGCCAATCCCAACACAGTTTTTGGAACAATATCCATTTTCTGATCCGCTTATCCTCACAAGGAGTGCGGTTTAGAACAATATATTTCCCCCAAAAGTATCATGGGAAACGAGATCATTGATGCTTTAGGCTGCTCCTATTATGATCTTAAATCAAGCAAATCCTTTTTTTAAGAGCAAATAACTTCATTGTCAAGAATACTGATCGCTGACATTGAAATGTTGAACAATAAAAAATATGAGTTGAACAGAATCTGGCTATCCTCGAGCAAATAAGAGATAAATTTGGTCATTCCAATTAGAACAGGGAAAAGTCAATCTGCTTTCATGTCAGAAAGCGAGTGCATGCATCTATCTTCTTCTATATATATATATTGCGCGTCGTCCCGCACGCGGTCTGTCCTTCCGTCTGTCCCTTTTCAAAACGTACCTACTTCAGCGCGCCGCCACTGCGCCGCTCAGGCAGTGGCTCACTACGATCGCGCGGGCATCTTAGCGAAAAAATGTTGTCTACCCACAAGCATTGCAATAAAATTGTTAGTTATTTAGTAGAGCTAAACATCTCTTTATTTTCGCGATAAGCAATGAAGATGAACAAAAAAGTTGAACCAAGCAACAACACTTTTGTGGGCCGAAGGCCCACCTTACCAGCGCAGGAACTAGCTGATGAGCCGCCCGGAGGGCGGCGAACCAGCTAGTCTTCTTATATTGTGAAAACGTGTGCTGTCAACTGTACATTTGTACCTTTAAATCAACTAATCTGAGCAATTGGTCCAAAAGTCCTTAAATGTGTTTTTAAAAAAAACACTCATGTTGCCTTCAGGAACAGTCGGAAACCACAGATATCATCTGACAACTCTACCATAAGTCCGAAAAGTTTCTGTTGGTCTGTCTTGTGTTGCGTTCAATGACAGTTGAAAATTCATCTGGGTATTGATCCTAATCCTGTTTGGCGTTGCCTTCAGGGACAGTTTTCAGATTACAGTTTTCTACATGCAACTGAGTGAGTGCTCCGAAGGCCCTGATGTGTTCAGTTCAATCGTCGATACACCACAAAAGTTTCTGGTCTGGTGCTATGTAACCTTGTGTTTTGGGGGTTGGGGGGATATATAAATAAAGAACATGTACTGTATATATATATAAAGTCTCTCACAAATAGGTTAAATGATGCTTGGTTAACCCTGTCAACCGACACGCAAAACAAACATCACCTCCCTGGCGGAGGTGAACGCTTCATTTGTGTTGTTTTCTTGAAATCCCCGACGGCACCCGTGTTCGAGTGAGAGCAGCCATTACACCTGCGCAGTAAAGCAAAGCAAAGAGCGGGAGCAGCTCTTATGTGAGCTGCCCCGACGGGAGGTCCGACCCCGCCCCCAGGCACACACGGGCGGCAAAGCAGGCCGCCTGCTCTCACGCCCCACCTCACTTACACCGACATCTTGAAAGACTGGAAAAGAACATGCGCGCGCGCGCACACACACACACACACTCCACATCAGCAGACACTGCAACCAGCACAAGCTAAAATATGAATGGCTGTCTGGCTGACACACACACAAGTACTTGGCGTTTAAGAAAAGTAATTAGAGACGCTAACGTCAGAGAGCAAAAAAAGGACACCTTATGTAAGAGAAGACATTTAAAAGGTTAAGTCAGGCTATCTGCAGCTTTTAAGAAGGCACAGTGAACACTTGAACCACTCACCTTCCATAAATGGGGTCACAAGGAGGTTCAATGCAATGTTTTTTGGGGGGCCAGGGGGGAGATAGTTGAAGAAATGGTGCAGTAAAATTTGCGTAATATGCTTTGTGTTTTGAGTTGAAAGAAGTACGGGTTGAACTGCCTTCTTTTTAAGTGAGATAAAATTGCTTGTGGATTGTCGATTTCTTAGCTTTCTAAAAGTAAAAAAATAAAAAATTCTGAATTTACAAGCACATCAATTTCCATCAGCTGCTTCAGACTGAGGTCAAAATGAAAAATATGTCCTGTGAATCTAAACCAAATTCACGCCCGTGTGTAGAAAATGGCCAAAATCTGATGTAAGGTCAAAAACAGAGTTCCGACATTCACACAGAGAAAAAAAAGTCCCATGGTTCCATTTTGAGGTGTAAAAGAGTGACACTGCATGTTTTTTTACAAACAACATCTATAAATATATATATAGAATCCTTTATTTTTCCCCCCCAAGTCTTCACAACATATACACAAAAGCAAACTTCCCGCAATGCACTTGGCCTTGGCGGAATGAGCTCACAGGAGCGTGGCAGCGGCGATGGTGGTGATGATGGACAGGCCAATCACGGTGTAGCCGCTGCGGTACACCTCGGGAATTTTGAAGCCTTTGCCGAGATCCCAACACTTGCATTTTGGGGGAAGGAAGGGGGGTGGTAGAGAAAAGAGAAAGAGGTGATGGGGAGGGAAGAGGGGAGGGGGAAAAAAGGAGACAGCTGAGCATGGAAATAACGACAACACAGTAGAACCCCTCAAAGTACAACAAACATTTCCGGAAAGATAAAAGATGTGCAGTTGAAGTCACATGATACTTTTTCTTTTGTCTTTTTTCGCCTCAACACCACCAAACAGTGCACATAGCGAGAAGAAAATCATAAAAGAAGAAAGATAGCAAGTGACATTGAGTCTTTTATGGGTCTTCCAATGAACACGACTGGTAAGAAGGGCTTCTCAACTACTGGATTTGCATCCACGTAGAAAACATTTGAGCCAAGGTAGGTGCTACCAAGCAACAAATATCAGCCAGAGAGTTCGACAGCTCATTTCAGAAGTTACATTATTGAGGATCCTGTTCACAAACATGTTCTGACAAAAGGGACATTTTTTTGCCCCAATGAGGAAGCATTTATTTTTACATGAGCTGGAAATAAAGAACTGGATTTTTTTTTTATTTTTGTGGAAGTGGATGCAAATGAATTCTGGGGAAAAGGAATAGAAACCCCCACGCTGTGATTTTTTTATTTCATTGTGATTTGCTTTTTTTTAGCATTGGGGTATTTTTAAATTTAATTCAGAAATTGAATTTTTGAAATAAGTTCTTAGATACTATTTTAAAGCCAGATCATCCACAGCATGGTTCATGAGCTTTAAAAAAAAATTGTTTTGTCTTTACATCCAGTGGTTCACTTCTTTTAACACCAAAATGACAAAAGTTTGAAAACTGAGAGCCATCGCCTTCTGATTTACACATTTGCCACAAGACGTTGTCTTTCATTTCCGCCAAATTATTGCCTGTTGACACCGTTCATGCTTTTCACGGCAGCTATTTGTTGTATTTTCACAAGATTTCTGATGAAAGAAAATGTTTTTTTTTAAATCAACCACATTCCGTTTAAACTTGGAGGTTCCACTGTAGATTTGATAAAAACTTTAAATATGATATGGATACGAAAAATACGAAAATTGAAATACAAAAAACAAACTGCCAAAAACAAATGAGGCTTTATTCGCCTTGTACGAGCACTCTGTTGCTTTGAAAGATAGCGGACCATTTTAGCAATAACAAAAACACTCGCAGCCCCATTCAAGCTTCGGGTGCGTCAGAAGAGCACAAGCGCAATTTATCAAAGTGTCTGCCTTTTTCTCTATTCAAGAGATACACGAGTGTATGGAGAGATATACACGAGTGTATGGAAAATGGCGGAGCTCGGCGATGCATTAATTTGAAATTCGAGAAACTGTTTACCGCTTATGGAGGCACGTCAGATAATAGCTGCAGTGGAAATCAAAACAAGACCATTTGTGCTTTGAATCTCGATCTCTTTGGGATCGTGTAGCTGATGAAGTCACCACTCAGAATGGATTAAAAATAAAATACTAATCATAAAGGTGGAAGGTGCTAAACAACCCTTTTTACGTGCTAGGTTTTTATGTGTGCAACAAATAATGAGAACAAGATCATTGACGCCATTAGTGTGATCTGAAACCAATACAACTCAATTCAGATTTTCAAATAGGCTATAATAAATCAACCACACATGGTTGCACAAGTGTGCACACCCTCTTATAACTTCAGAGTGAAATAAACACGTTCAAACTCATGTTAAATGGGAGTGACCACATGCCCGCAACCATTTTAACATTAAAAAATAATTCAGCATTTCCAGTCGGCTTTTCCCGTGTTTTGTTTTTTCAATTATAGTAGAAGCCTGAAGGTTATCGAACGCCAACTGTTAAATGGAACTCTTCACAATTCCCCAGTACCAGCAGAAAAAAAACATCAATGCAGTATTATCTTATAATTAAGGTTTTTCATTTTAACAAATTTGCTGAAATTATTTAAGCTGTTTGTGACTTTGTCATGATGGAGCATTATGGGTAGGATTTAAAGGAGGATTAATGAAATAAATCCAGTTTGCAATATATCTAACATAATAAACGAATAAAGGGAATAAGTAATGGCTTGCTAAATCCCATAATTGATTTTTTTTAGTAAATACCCTATAATTTAGAAACATTACGTTTTTTTTAATGTGGTCCAAAAGAAAAAAACAAAAAAAAGGTCTCTATTTCTTACCAAATGGCGTATCCCATTGAAGGTGTGGTAGGACACAGGGAAGGCGATCCCCACCTTGGCCAGGCCGATGAGGAAGGGGCCGACGGAGAGCGAGTGAATGAGATCCAGGTAGTGCGGGTAACTACCGGGCAGAAGCAGAGCGGCAGCGGCGAAGGCGGAAATGGCTGTGAGGACGAATTAGACAGACGCTTTATTGATCCCGATACAATCAAGTGGTGTATGAACAAGTCATTGAGGAGGAAAACGAGCCACAGATCAATACATGTCACCCTGTGACATTGTGCTTCGCAAGAAGATCGACGTGTGAAAACTATCGTGCTCGTGTCCATATTTGAAAATGTTTTTCTTTTCTTTTCTGTTGTGTAGAGGCATGTTGGGGATAATGCACTGGAAAGAAAACTAAAGCGTATCATGCATCATAATGGACTGAAGTCATGCATTGAAGGGAAGATTAGGTCCACATAATTAGTGTATTAAAGCCCTACTTTTTCAGGACAAAGGTATTGTTTTCAGGTTTAAATAATATGTTATCATGAGGTAATAGCCATATTTTTGAGGGGACAATCATTTCTTTTTTTGTCGAAAGGTTTGATTTATAACACTTATGGGGGTGGTAAAACATTTATTTTGCATGTATTGGGGATTTAAGCATTCATTTAAATACAAACATGATCTTGTGATTGAATTAGTATTCTTTAAATGTAATTACAAATTTAAAGTTGGGAAAAATGTGCCCAATTACGATTATGTTTTTTTAGAAACAGATGCTTCGTTTTAAATTAGTCTTATTCAAAGAAAAAATAAGATTACAGTTAGGTTATTGGAGAGAAGCGAGATGAGGCTGAAGGCATGTTACATTACAAGACAAGACTTTTTATTCAGTTTTTTTTTTTAAAGATTTGTCTTTTTTTATGATAAGATTATAAGGATATGAGGAAAGAGTAGTGTTTTGTTAACTCATTCAGGACCAGCCAATTCTAGACCAAGTCTGATAAGACGTTTAAAAACGTCCTTGGGAGTGAATGAGTTAATCAATATTAAACTTCTGGAATTAAATCATACTTTTAAAGTATTTATTTGAAGGGTAAGGTTCAAGAGTACCATATATGGATGATATTAAAATCGAATTTAGAGAGAGATGAAAAAAAACAACCTCGCGAGGTAAAAAAAATTACGATCTCAGTCCATATCTCACGAACCTCACTAGGTGCGCATAAAGCTTTTTTTTTTGCCAGGGTTCCTAAAAGGTGGCAAAACACATCAAACTTTGAATATATTAAAAAAATTCCTTGCGACAAAAAAATAAATAAAAGGTGATGATTAAAACTGTTGGCAAACATTTTCGTAACCTTTTACATCTTACAACGAACGCTTACCAAAAAAATAATAAATAAATCAATAAATCAACATGCGCTACCCTCACAAATCTTGGCCGCTCAGTTGGATTTGGCCTTTACTGCGAACTTTCTGTTCCTGAGATTGACTTTTTTTTTGTGGTATTTGAAAGGAAAAGGAAAATGCATCACAAAATCAATAGCTGTGACTTGATGACGTCAACGTTGTTGACAAAGCAGATGTCTTCAAACGCTTTCATCAAAGACTGTTTTGTGTGTTTGCGCTGCGATGGCCAGGCGAGCGCTCGCCGGGTGAATTTGTCTCTCCAATTGGCAGATGAGTTCGGTGACCTTTTTAAAAATCCATCAGCATGCAAATCAAAAGGAATCCAGCTTGGGCGGAGAGCCGATGGTGCTTCGGCTGCTGCGCGACTACAGGCTGTATTAGTCGGTGACTCGGTTTCGCAAGCAAACATATCCAAGACATTTTATTTTGAGCACACTTGCTGTAGTGATCAATGGCCAAGAACGTGTTGCTCCAGGGTTTTTTTTTTTTGGGGGGGGGGGGGTCAATCGAGTGGTAGTTTTGACATCACTTAAGCAAGCATGTGAGAACAGAATGGAAAAAATATATAAAAATAGGATGCGCTACCTCCACTGAGGCCTACTCCGGTTCCCCGGTGTGTGATGGACATCATCATGGGGATGGACCATCTGGAATAAAACCATAAAAAAACCATGAATAACACTACAATGGTAAAAGTAATCTGTTAGATAGTAGCAATTTCTGACTTATTCCATCAAAAATGTGAAAAATACACATCGGTCATGAAATGATTACATATGCGCACATTGTAGTCTCATTATGTGTGCCAATTTCATAAATAATGTCACATGTTGAATAACTAATGCACAGTCTCATTATTTAGTGAATAAATCTTGACAATGCGTAGTGCATATGACATACTTGTAAATGGTAATGTGAGGTGACATGGGTCGGTTCAATGTCGTATTTTTGGCCCAAAACTTGTTCATCTCCTCCTTGGCGGTGGTTCCCATTGGGGCAGCACTGAAGTCAGAACAGATTTTTAAGACATGTCTACAATTTATTAAATGTCACATTAATTTGCTCATGAGTTATACGTACTGCTTGACGTAGAGGACACCGCAATGCGACCTGGAGACACACAACCCCTGACGGGCCAACGTCCTGCAGACATAGTGTTACGACAACACTTGAAAACGGTGGCTTGGAATCAAAAGGGCACACTTCCTCTGCCTTTTGGGATATGGCTTCTTGAAACTCTTTGCAGAGTGTATTTTGTGATAGGCATGGCTATTCGATTTCATGTTCACAGGTGAAACTGGTTTTGAGTCGAGAAGGACTCCAAGAAATGGGCGACATGAACCTAATTGAGGACTGACTTCCTGTATCTTTTGGGGTATTAAGATTAAGAAAACCTTTATTAGTCTCGCAATGGAGAAATTCCAGATTCACAGCAGCAAAGTTATGAAAGGAAGAAGTAGAACAACAAAAAAAGGCTTCTAAAGATTTTTCTCAGGGTCGAATCAAGGATTTTCATTAAAATGCACTTTACATTTGGAGACATCTGCAAGTGCCCAGTACAGGCAACAGTAAACAGAACAGCAATAAAATCAAACATAAGAGGAACAAATCACTAAATCCATTGTGTGTGGTCTGACTTTGTGGACACCCTAAAAGTTTCCACTTCATTTCATGATTCCTTCCATGTTCATACTCATTCTTTTAGCCATCATTTCAGACCAACCTCATTTCCTTTATTAGTTCTTCTTACCATGTATCACCCTTAATTCCTTCTTTTTATACATCCTTGCTTTCTAAGTATTAATAGACCCTTCCCATCTTTGTTCTTTTCTTCCTTGATAGTTCCTTTTCATCCAAACCTGAGAAGGTATCACCAACACCGGTCCTCAAGGATCACTACCCTGCATGTTTTAGATGCATCCCTCCTCAAACACACCAGCTTCAAAAGATCAGCTCATCACCAAGCTCAACAGGAGCCTAGTAACAATCGTGATCATTTAAATCGGGTGTGTAGGAGAGAAACATCGAAACATGCAGATTAGTGGCACTCGAGGACCTGTGCTTCTTTTCCTTCATACCACCCTTGCCTCTCTTCATACGTTTCCTTCCTTCCTACTTCCCATCCAGCTTTTTCTTTAGTATGTCATTGTTTCCTTCCATCCTGCATTCATTTTCATAGATCCTTATTTATGCTTCAATCATCCATTCTCCCCTCTTTCATACAGTACGTGTATAACTCCATCTTTCCTCCCTTCATTTTTATTCCCACCCATTTTAGATGCTTCCCCCTTCTTTCCATACTATGCTTGTTGCCTTCCATCATTCTAAACCTCCTTCACTCTCTATGTAAGTGGAATTATTTAAAAGCGGTAGCCTACCTTTGACCCACCCTCTGCCATACATACATGTACAAAATGACTTCGATCAGCTTATTGCTACTGACGCCCTTGTATTGGTTTTGGGGTGTTTTTATTAAAGGTGAATGATGTCAAATTGTCCGTCTTGGCAGCTGAGGCTAGCTCGGTGCGAGTTCACTCAAGGACGAACCCCCCGAAATAAAGAAAAACGTAACGTGACAACAATAAATCTAAATAGTGAAATTCGAAAGCATAAAACAACCAACAAATTAAAACAAAAACCCTTGTGTGTACTTCTACAAGCGACAATCTGCACTTTGGTCAAGTGCTAACGTTAGTCAGCTAGCTGTACGTCGCGGTTATTTCTCCCCTGTATAAGTACTCCGAACGCGTAAGAAGGTTTCTACTCCAATACAACCAAAGTGTGCTGCTGCTATGTCTCTTCGTCTTTTTAATACGGTCATAAATCCACAAGAACTATTCAATGAGTCAGAAAATTGTGAAATGCAAACATACTGACCTTAGTAGCAGCGCCATGTTTGAAGTACGCACAACGGAAGTGACGTATAGTGTGGATGTGGCGTACTTATTACGATTGTCTTTGTGGCAGCGTCAGTTTTTCAGCCTCTATTTTTGTTTTGCAGAACAAAACGGGAACGGAGCAATAATAATCATAATCAAATATTTTTTTAATTCTGTAATATGGATCAACTGGGTATGAAACAAAGTTAAATAAAATAAGTACATTACACAATACAAAAATGTTTACATTCTACAATACAAAGGTATAAAAACAATGGTAATGCATTTTTACAGTCGAACTAAGTTATGATTTTAAGGTTAAATGACAATATGTATAACTTTAAGGCTGCTTATCAAAATAGTAAACAAACCGTATCATTACAATACCTCTTAAGATACCTTTTCTTAAAAGAATTTCCCTCAGAACTTTTAAAAGAAAACTTAAGATACAACTTCATTCCCAAGTATCAAAATCATTTTTCTCTTCAGTGTAGCCCAATGGTGTTGTTTTGAACATTCCATTCCTTTCATTTGTTGTCATGAAGTAATGAAACAAATATGTTGGGAGGGGAGGAAAGATGTTGGGGAGAATGATGGAGGAAAGGAAGAAGGGAAGGAAAAGAGGGAAGCAAGGATGGTGGTTGTGAGAAAAGCAGTCGGAACAGTGGAATGCAGAACAGAAGGGATGAGTTTGTATGGAAGAAAGAAAGGAAAGGAGGAAGGCAGGAAAGGGGATGTATGAATTAAATGAGAATGGGAGGATGAAGGGTGAGGGAAAAGAGCAAACAAGGATGGTTTGAAACGAAACACCTAATTGAGGATGAAGAGGTGAAGGAATGAAGTAAATGGGACGTATGAAAGGAAGTAAAGGAAGGCAGGAGGATCAAGGAAAAAGGGATATAGGAAGGTAGGATGGATTGAAGGAAACAACAAATTGAATGTGTGTATAGTCTGACCCAAGTTATGTGTAATTTGTTTGATTTGGCCACCTGTTCCCAGCCAAACCGAAAATGATACATTGATACAACCCAACCCAGCGCAGCCAAGACATTGTGAATTCCCATTTTTTGTACAAACATCATCAAAATCCAATATTCCCATTATTACCATCTGATCCTTTCAGGCTAATCATATTTGTCATCTGAGCCATGCAAATATTGTTTGACATACAAACACTCACTCACTCGCGCACGCACACTCTTCAGCTTTGAATCTGACGTCTAGTGAATGTTAATAGTACGTCTCCTGCTCCACCCAGCCTGCAAGACAAGAAACAGAGGAGGCGGCAGAGGCGTCAAAACAAAAGCAAAAAAAAAAAGAAAAAAAACTCATATCCTCTTTGGTATTCACTAACGGCGCTTTTTTTGTTTCTGCAAATGAATCGGCTCGTAACTCTCCAGACGCGCCGTTCAGCCGTCCGTGACACGCGCATTAACAGAGAAGATTAACTGTCACCATCAATTGTTATTGTGACCTGTGCCGTCATCGGCCTCGCAAATTTTGATCCATTGTCGACCGTCTTCGTAACTCTTCATCAGGCGCCGCGTAATTTCCTCTTGTTTTTTTTCCTCTCCTCGTGATGTTGACAAGCGTAATCTGTTTCCAGCGGTGGGGCTGGATTAGTACGTAAACACGGCCAGCGGGCAAACGTCGGTTAAATTATTGCAGGATTTTCTTTTTTTTTTGTCCACAACAACAATCAGATGGCATCAAGGCCGCGAGCGAAGATCAACGCTTGGTTTGGTTCGTCTTGTGGAGCTGAGATAACGTAGTTTTGTGCCTTGTGGCGAGTCATCTAATTCGAAAGCCCCAAATGAGTTTAAATGGCCTCTTTTACCAAAATGAAAGACTTCCTGCGTCTTTTGCAGCATGATTTCTCTTTTGTGCCTCTAAATTTCAGGTTGCTAAAAGGAAATGGCCACCCACAGAATCACCCATCTGGCTGGTATGCGTAGTTCGAATTTGTTAGGAATCAGACAAAATCTCCAGCAGTCCTTGATGGAACCTTAGAAATTGACTCTAAAGAGTCCATATCAAACCAAAATGGAAGAATTCCAGCGTCTTTTTAATCATGGCTTCTTGGAACCTATTTGGGGTTCTTCTCATGACAAATATGCCTGCCGATTTTTATTTAACAGAAGTGAACTGGATTTGGATGGTAAATTTAAAAAATAAAATAAAAATTCTGAGCCAATTTTGGCTATAGGTTTTCACCATGAGGAACACGGTGTCAAAGTTTCCTCAGCGTGGTGGTAGTGAGCTTACTACAAGAGGCGTTCGGGGCTTAAATTTAGAAACAATTTAGATTTTTTTTTAAATTTTCACAACAGTCAAGTTGTAACAACACAATAAAAATAATTGCCATTTGACAACGACAAAGCGTCCTTCAAAGACTGACAATAACCGCTTTGATTCGTTTTGAATTGAGCGCAGTTAACTATGACTCAAAGATGACTCGTAGACGATTATAAGTGGCGCGGGTTGCAAGCAATTTTTTTTATTTGCGGTCTAAAAAGTACTTGTCAGCATCAGCTGGCTCACCCTTTATTTTTTATACCGATTCAAATTGTATAATTTGCATTTCTTTTCCCCTTGCAACTTGGATAGCCGGGACTTTCTCTTTGTATTGATATTGCCTCGAATATTGTCACTTGAGAGTTATTACGAAGCACATATTTTATTCATGAGAAGACCCTCGGCCGGCCAGGAACGCATGTGTCCAAGTACTGAATAATTCTCCCAACATGCCATGCCGTGGCTGCCGCAGCATTTGTGCTCATTACTATTCGTCTCACACTTTTGATTCCAGACAAAACGTCACGTGACGTGTTAGCATGGGAATTTCAATTTGATCAAATTCTCGCACAAATGAAGTCCGCGTTGGAACCGCGAGGAGTTATCCTCTTGTGTTCTGTGCCGAGTCCAACTTTGCCGCCATGCTCGCCACCACGCAATGACGAAAACGCTCTGTGTTTGCAATTTAGCCTTACCCATAGTTCTACTGCACGTAACACCAATTAGGTCTCAATCGGAGGAAATAATTCAAGAAGTTTGTAACGAATACCTGCTAATGGCCAAAATGTCATTCTGAAATCGGCACATTTAACCAAAATGGCAGGGTTTCTTCATATGCAGTCTTTAAACTTAACTGTCATACTTCACCCACATATAATTATGGAAAATATTTTTCACAATTTTGCATCATCACTGTGTCTAGTATACAAGGTTTTAATCAATCAATCAATTAATCAATCAATCTAATTGTATGGGACTTTTCATGCATGAGTGTGTAACTCAAAGTGCTTCACATTGTTAAAAATCCCCCCCACAGACCCCACCAAATCAAAATGGCAGACCTCCTGTCCCTAACGAATGCTATCTTAAAACTTTTTTTGCAGGTGAAGTAATGATTGAAAAAAATCACCAGGGAGAGTTTGTATTTGACGGACCCCTAGAAATAGCCAAAATGAGGCTCTTCGGGAATGGAGGTTTGAAAATCGTTTTTGTGGGTCCTGTCATGATGGATATTGCTAGAAAATTTGAAGGTCCTCCAAAAAAACGACAGCTTCAAACCAAAATGTTATCTTTTAAGTGAGTTTTCAGGCTTGGATTAATCAGACTGTGTCCCTACTCCTAATAGACATGCCTACCAAATTTCACGTCGCGATGTGAAAGTGCTTTCGGGGGCTGAAAAATCAACAACAAAAAACGAAGAAATTTCAAATAGGCCTTGTGATTGCTTGCTAATATCTCTTGATACGCCACTATGTTTATTTTCCGAGACGATTCTGATCAAAATCACAAGGGTGACCCGGGACAAGAGACGCTGTGAAGTCGCTCTCACGGGAAAATTGCCACTCGCGGCTCTCGACACGCGAGTCCAAAGCAATTTACTCTTCTGCTGGTTTATGAACAAGACAAAGAGGTCGGGAACGCGTTTAATCTCGCTCTCTCACTAATAACCGCACTTACCTCCGGGGTTCCTCCGCAGAATTAATTTACGAATTTCATCGTAGACAAAGATCAGAAGACTGTATGGGAAGGCGCAGAACCACCAGCCGATCCTGGGGAAGAGGATCACGAGGAAGACGACTTCATTTAAAGTCAACAATGATGGGATAATGGAGGTTAAAGGCAAAATCCCGGTTGGGTGGATGGATGTTCAAACGGGTAGCCTACGTGAGCGGGTACATGCGCAGGGCCATGTCCATTCCGGGGCAGTAGGAGAGGATTACGGCCAGGGCCGTCTCAACGAACAGGCCTAAGATCAGGATCTTGTTCCTGTGGACGTATAATCACAACACAACATCAGTGAATCCATCCTAATCCAACAAGACTGCAGGTCTCCGCCAAGGCTTTAACTTTGATCAAAAACAAGAACTTCCATTTCAATTTTTTTTTTTTGCAACATGCCGACTGGGGTACGGAACCTTCCAGTTCTTGTAAAATGGCTGACTTCCTGGTCAAAGGTCCTTGAGACTTTTGACTCATCCACCCAATTTCCTGTCGATCTGTGAAACTGGCTTCAGGGGCAGATTTTTTTTCACAGTATGATATGGCCTTTAACCATAACCAAATTGGCCTAACCTCCTATTCAATTTCAAAATATCGGTCCTTGAGATCTTTTTTTTCCCCGTTACAACAAATTTCCCACTGGTGTGGCAAAGAGCAAATTCACTCAACTCAACCTTATAGAGCAGTTAAAAAAAGAAATCACCGCTGCATACAAAGTGGAGTGTCCACTTCGATCATCGAAACTAATGTTGTCCAACTATAAATGAACTTCAATCTTAGCATGACCTCACTTCACTCACTTCATGCCCTGCTGGAAGAGCGAGTTCCTTCTGGTCTTGCAGATGATGAGGTCAGCCCACTGCACCACCACAATGCTGATGAAGAAGCCCGTGTGGCACGTGAACTCCATAATCTTTCTCTGCTCGTACGTCTGCAGGATGCCCGAGAACACCGTGAATGCTTTTAAATCATGTGTGTGTGTGTGTGTGTGTGTGTGTGTGTGTGTGGTCCTCACCCACTGCTGCCCGTAAAAGTCCTCCAAGTCATTGATCATGCAGTCGTCCCAGTTGATGCGGATGCCAAGCAGCGTCACCGGCAGGAAGCCATTCTCAGCCAAGATGACAAAGTAGGTAAAAAAGCCGCCCAGGGTCTGAATCATACCTGACGAAACACAAAAAGATGTAACGGCAGTTGTTCATGTGGTAAAACACAGCAAAAAAAAAAAAAACATGTGTTTGAGCGCATATGCATAAGCCTATGTGCGTGTATGCGCATATGTGCGGTAACGGGTCAATCGCAGAAGGTTGGGGTTGCCTAAAGAGTAAGAAAATTCTGGGCACCCCTGTGCTTCTGTGTTAGATGCATTCAATAGTGCAGTGCAGTGGTGCAGAGTTAGATTCCGACTCGGGCCCTCCTCCTGTGTTGAGTTTTATCTTCTCCCCGTGCCTACGTGGGTTTTCTCCGGGTACTTCTCACATTCCAAAAACATGCACCGAAGGTTAATGGGATACTCTAAATTGTCCCTGAGGTGTGAGTGGGGGTGTGAATGGTTGTGTGCCTTGTGAATGACTGGTAACCACTTCGGGTTTCCCCCGCCAAGTGCCCAATGATGGTTGGTGTAGGCTCCAGCATGCCCGCAACCCTCGTGAGGATAAGCGGATTAGAAAATGGATGGATTTTATACATATCATATATCTCGATGTTTTTAAAATACAGTATCTTCTAAAATGAGCAAAACTATACATGATGTGATCACAAGATCAATCAATGTAGTTGTCTACTACTGTGTACTACAAGCACAAAACATCCACACTGAACATTTTTGTCCACGTAAAAGCAAAACGTTAGCGTCTGGATTTTTCAGGTGCGGCCAACGAAGTAAACCAGTTCACGGCTCGTCAGCCTAATCAAAGTGCGCACTGATGCATTTTCATGTCATTATTTGGCAGATGCTCTTAACCAAAGTGATTTGAGGGGGGAAACCGCCGGCGCTGGCATCAGCCAGTGAGTGACTGAGCACTAAATACAAAGTCTGCGCATAAAAAAAAAATAAATAAATAAAAAAAAAAAGTTATCCAGGCATCAAGATGATGAAAAGCAGGGAAATAATTGAAATGAACAGAATATAATCAACTAATTCCACTTAACCCATTAAAATCTTCCCAAAGTGTTGAAAATGGAATGCGGTGCAACAGAGTGAATGGAGTATTTCCTGAGCCATGGATGAAACATTTTAGCCATTGTGTACTTTTGCGGATTCCATTCACAAATCACATGAAGTAATTGTATTTGTTAGATCCTCATTCTCATCTGAATACAATATATATAGTCTAGTGGTGGTTTCATTCACAACTACCTATATGAGCCACATGTGTTCTTTGAATGCAGTGCTCTCGACCATTTTTACTGCCCCTTTGAACTTGTTGACAATTCATCGTATGCACTTTTTGGTTGCATTTACCACGGCATAGTTGCCCATTACGTATTTATCAATGCGATGTTGCTGTAAGCGCCGCTGACTATTCTTGCTGCCGCTTTATTTATTCAGATCTTATCCCGAGGTTCACTGCACTCTTGCTGGTTTCATTCACAACTGCATGCGTGCCTCTCGGAATTATATATTGGATCCATTTATAGTTGCACGCAATGCTACTGACTATTTTCACTGCCTTTTTGTTCATATGCACATCTTCATACATTATTGCTGCTTTCATATTACAATTGTGTGGTATCCACTGCGTCATGTAGCGTCATCCCATTTAATGTTTCTGACCATCCCCCCACCCTATGAAGGCTTTTTTCCCTCTCCTATTGGGCATCCATCACCGAATATTTTAAATGATCACAGATCTTGGGACAGCACAAAAAAAAGCCAATAAACACTTTTAATTTCAAGCCGGGCTAATGTGATGGACATGTTTTTTTTAAGAGCCTACTGGAGAGTCCACTCAAGGCGGCCCGGTTATTAATCTTCAGTGATTTTACGTCAGACTTTAACTGCTGGAAGAGGCGGCGCGACGTCGTTTGCCTAGCGTCACTCGAGATTGGCGACAAACCGTACGCCATCCAGTGGCACCCTCTCATCTTTTGACCCATTTAAAAAAAAAAAAGCCTGTGAAATGTTGCCAGCCTTTGATTGTAGCGCTCATCCCTCGCCATCTACTGTGCATCAAGCCAGTGGAGAGATAAAAGGCAGCGTTGGAGAGGAAAGGGAGGCTGCAGCCGACCAGTGTACGCGTGACCAAGATTAAGTGGGATACGGTCACATTGGCCACACTCAATTTGCTGTAAATGTCAACAGAGAAGATCACCCTTTTGATTGTTCGGAATTTTATTGATGGTGTGGCATTGATCCATGCCCATGTGGACGTCAGATGATGACGTTTTCCATATATCAGAAGGCTTCTGTTTGTTTTTTACACATTTTATGTGAGCGCAACACTCCAAAGTAGGGCTCAGCCATTTTGAAAAATAATGGAATTGTGATGGCCCCCAATATTAACACCGATTTAAAACACAATTTTCTTTTTCTACTTCCTCTTCCCATGTATTTTCAACCTGAGCAATAAATTCATCTGTACCATAAACTATCAGATTTGTTATACATAAATATTTGTTTTTCTAGGTTTGTGAAAAACTCAATTTTTTCGGCGATGTATTTCAAATTAAAAAATAAACACATCAGAATATATTGTTCGGTCTCTGCGCAATACTTTGTTGTTGTAGCAAATACAGCCTCATATCTTTTGGACTATAAAGTGGATCATGGGACTACCGTTTTAGCTTCTCCCAGCTGGCCGCTAGCTTACCAAATGGTTAGCCGCCACATGGCCTTCGTGAAATGTTCTTTTCGACTTTGTGGAAAAAAACAACAACATTTGAATGTTGATATTCTGTGACTTGTGTATGTGAGTTGAGGCATTTTCACACTGCACTTAGCAACGCACTGTTGAGGAACCCATTCATCGTGGGTGCGCTACGAGGCCTCAAGGATAAAACACTTTTGTCGAAAAAGTACAAAGTAGCGCTGAAATTATTGTGGCTACGCTATGATGGTCATTGATTGACAGCCGCCATTCGTACGCACCGATCTGTCCGTAGGCCATGCTCATGAGTCGCTCATTGACCAGCTTGTCCGTTTTGGGGTTTCTGGGCTGCCGTTTCATAATGTCGCTCTCTGCTGTCTCGTAGGCCAATGAGATGGCAGGAACCTGGAGAGAGAAAAGTGGAAAAGGCTTTTTAGGCATTATTACTACTACAGTACTACTACTAGTCGTGGTACTACTGTAATTGTTCCATTTCATTAGGACATGTACAATTTTCATTAAAAGTATTGAAAAAATGGTTTATCAGTTTATTTAAATACAATGAAATCACATAATTTAATTTGATTAATTAGTTCATTCACTGCAAATATTAAAATAAAACAGTACAATAGATAATGTACGTGTGCATTTGACATTTTTGGATTCGTATGATTTAATTGGTTCATTTACTGTTTTGTATATAAAACTATTTTCATCAAATAAATTACTTTCAAAAAACATTAAAACAAAAAATTCAAGAATTTATATACTTTTTCTTCATTATCTACAGGTAAAATGAAAAAAATGCATAGGTATTTAGCATTGGATCATTACTGTAAATAATCAAATTGAAAACGTATCAGAAAAATAAAATTACAAATACATTTAATATTTTAATGTTAACTGTAATTGAATTATGAAAACATAATTGGAAAATGAAAAAAATAGTATTGATCATATTTAAAAAAAGTGAGATTAAAAATAATTTTAGGACTATTGTTTTTAATGAATGACTAATGTTTCCAATAATTGTGTTTAAAAGGGATGAAAATGAGGGCTCCAAATGATTAAGCAATTCAAACCCCATAAAAAAAAACATTTACAGATGATTTTATTGCATATTTGTGCGCTTTTTTCCCCCTCAAATTGGAGTGCGGGCCAGACTAGGCACTTTGATGAGCATCTTGCCAGAGGAAGCTAAAAATAACATCCGAGGGTGTTGCTTGTCACTGGCGACGGCTTGGTCGGACCGTCGCAGCCCCGCAGAGTTGAACAGAAAGATGTTGACAAACTGCTAACACCCTGGCAGATGTGCCAAGTTGTTCTTTTTGCAGCTGACATGTTCTCACCCATACATAGGAGCAGCCACGAAAGTTGGAATCCAAACGGAGACAAGCATCGCCTCTTTTACATGAAAAGCCCACCATGTACTTTTCGACCAAAATATTGGAATTGTTACAGTTCGAATTCGACCAATATTTCCCAGGTAAATACATACGCCTTTGAAATCCTTCAAAATATATGATTTTGGAATGTGGGAGGAAACCGGACTACCCGGAGAAAACCCACGCAGGCACGGGGAGAACATGGTTGACGCACTAACCACTCAACCACCAGGCCGATAACCAATATTCCAAAATATTGCTGTCGAAATTTTGAATAATACAAATTCCAGCACTTAATCTTGTTTAAATGCCTATAAGAGTTTATGAAAATTAACAGCTTTTCAGGCTTGCAACTTTTTTTTTAGACAATAACCTCATTTAAAAAAAAAAAAATGCAGCAAAATCCCTAGCCCAGCAGCATGTCTTATTATTCCAAATGTAGATAGCGAAAGAAACAAAAAAAAACAAACAACAACCGCACTGAGCAATGAAATTCTATTAGAGCCAAAATATCCCAGCATGAATTTGATCATTTGGGGTAGGCGCTGAGAAAGAACGCCGAGGCCCATATGTGTCAAAATGTGATCAGCCTCGATAATCAGCCATTCCCTAACAAACACTAAAGGAGCAACTCAGTTTTGTGTTTTCCACCCCAATTTACCTGTCACTTATTAATTTATTTAAATCGAGATATCACCATGATTAGGTACATACAGTACAGTACCGCCAATTGAACCTCTCTCCACTAATGTCTGTGATGTTGCTTCTCTGAACACTCCTCACCCCCCCTTCCGAAAAAATAAATAAAACTCAAGCACCATCTGTTCACCAAAAATACTTTTCGCAACATGAATACAGTCACACAGACTCACTGATTCGTAGATTTTAATTACCCCCGTGAGCTATTCTGAAGCATCCTCAGGTCCATCCATACAAAGTTATTCTTTTTTTTTTCTTAGCATTGTCTGACGTTATCATTCACTAAAAATAATGAAAACAATCATAGTAATCTATGCTGACTGGCTGATATTTTTCTCCATTAAACGGCGTCTCAAAGTGAAGAGGTGGCGCTCATATACTTGTCCGGTAAGACGTGACTCGCCAAATATAACATGTTCGCTTCGCTTCTTGTAATTCGTGGTAGATCTTCCGCGCCTGCAATTCTTCAAAGCTGACGTCCAGCTGTTTCACACCGCCAGCAGTTCTCGCCGAGACATGCCAACGTCTTACTTTGAAGGCGAGCTGTTTATTTTTATATTTTTATGTTCCCGTTTTCTTTTTAATGCAAAACACAATTTAGCTGCTTTTCAAACTTCACTCCTGTCAGAACGGGACTTTGATCTGGAGACAGCCGAACAAATATTGATCAACAAGAACAAAATGTCCTGCTGCGAGAAACCTACAAGGTCATCTTTGACAAGCAATCGTTTGATTACATGACAGCTGAGTTACTACTAGTAGTTTCTGGCGTTTCAAAGTCATGAATTAAGATAAAATAACACAATAATGCTGCCTCTGAATTATAACAACAGGGGAATTAAAAGTAGGATTCTTAAATTGACTACATCTATGGCCAACGACAACAAGGCCACAACTAAATAATTATGTTAATAGGCCAATTTTACTTTGACATTTGGGTGGGTTCGAGACAGATTGGTTGTTGACGAAATGGATGGATTTTTGTAGCTTTATAGATTAAATCAATTTAACTAATACCGGTAGATCCAAGACAGGTCCCAAGTAGATCCGAGGAGTGTCGAGGAGATAAAAAAAAAAATATGTACATGTTAGTAATATACAGTATTTTTTTGTGTTAATGTACGCTGTACCCTGATCATCCTATCAGTCTCCTTTTCACAAAAAAATATTTAAAAAATAAAGGAGGTAATTCTTGAACTTACGGTGACGTGTGATTACGTCACCGGAAGTTGTTAGCGCTCAGCAGTCTGCAATTGCAGCTTGTGATCAGAGCTGTTGCGCTCTCTTTTATCATAATTCTCATTCAGAGTTTGTTTCATGTACAATTCACCAAGGGCACGGGCAAAAAATAGGAATCTAGGAGGGCCCAGGGAAGCACTTTAAAACAGTACGTGTGAGCTACGATAGTTAACAGGCAGCAAAAGTGCATCGCATGCCTCAGTTTCAGGCCGTTTCTCATCATGGCCTGCGTGTGTGTGTGCGCGTGTGTGTGTGTGTGTGTGTCGGTAAGGGTAGATCACGGGAGGTTAGTTGATTGAAAAGTAGATCTTCGGTCCAAAAATTTTGGGCACCCCTGATCTAGACAAATCTTTTTTTTTTTTACTATTACTGCTATGCAGTTGACGGTCAGACCGATGTCACACTGAGCAAAAAGTATGCTCTCTCAACAAGAACATTTTGGCCTGCGTGGAGAAAATCAATGCCTGGATGGCAATGAACTTATTCAATTTCACTTAAAAGAAGACTGAAGTTAATGTTTGGAAGTTTTGTGTTTGGTCTCAGTAACATCCCTTATAAACATTTGATTGGGGCCTTATCCAAAGCCAACAGTCTCCAACTTGGGTTTTAACTTGGACTCTGTTTTTAAATTTAACCAGCAAATTCTCTTGCTGTTGCTGAATCAAGCTTTGTTCCATATTGGGCAGTTGGCTAAGGTAAAGCCTCTCCTTTCTCAACAGCACTAAGAAAAAGCAATCCATGTTGTTGTTACATCTCGGCTGGATGACTGTAATGCACTTTATTTTGGAGTCAGCCAGTCCTCTCTCAACCCTCTTGGTTGGTCCAAAATGCTGCTGCTCGCCTCCTAAGTGGAGCTCGTAAGAGGGAGCACAGAACTAACCCATAAAGGTAAGCTGAGAAAAAAAAATGATCGCAAACCTCATTGTGTCCAGTGGAATGATTCCCTGCTGTCCTTCCACATTGATAATGCTTTCCAAAAAGTTGTTCAAGATCTGTCTCGAGTCCGGCTTATTCCCCCCGTCTTGCTTCTCTGTCATTCACCAAAGCTACACATTCAGAAATCTGAGTCAACTGAAATCTATGAAGGTGATTGACAAATTTCCTTTAGCACACTTATCTCCTGCTCCAACTAAAACACGGAATAAGTAACTTGTCAACATCACACTCGAAAAATCAACTAGTCTGTACAACCCTAGCCGTTAGCGCGATGCAGGCATTTAATGGTAAATCTAGCGTGACAGCGCAGGTTCATGGGATTCAATGGGCCTGCACTGAAGCAATGCTAACTGTTGTCTCATTGGAATATGAACACCCTGAAGGTTTAAAAAAAAAAGTTGCCTTGTCAGCGGGACAGATGAGTAGCAAGCTCTGCACGACCCCCATTAGTGAAAACAGAAACCAAGTGAGCTTGACACTCAGCTTTCACATTTAAAACACGTCATTCATCCTCCATTGTGCTTCCCCTGTCACTTTGTGTCAACGTCACCAGAGACCGTCGGCAGCAGCACCCCACGTGTTTGCTGGTCGTAAGCCGTCACCAGCAAACAAGAGACACAGGAAGGAGTGAATCAGAGACAAGTCACCCCCATTCATTAAACTGCATTTGATTCTGCCTTGGAGATGTCGAACTTTTTCATTCAAAAGAGTATTTCACGTTTGACAGATTACACTTAGATAAATTACCTTGTGTTTTTGCTCGATATGTCTGGATTGTACTGTCGATTAAATTCATCAAGTCGGCATGAATTAGTTTGAGTCTAAACTGGACTGACTGTTCTTGGCTCTCTTTTCGGTGACAATTTTTCATTCGGTAGGTGGCCATTTGTCATATGTCTTCCAACAAATTGATCACCTTTAAAGTGCATCTAATCTGGTGATAAATTGTGTTTTACGGGTCTAAAATACCATGCTCTGAAATTCACTCAGTCGTGCTTCCTTGAAAATGTAAAAAAAGTTAGCCAACAACTCTGTGTTTTGCATAACAGGAACACCCCCCGCACCCCCAAATAAAAAAATATATGACTCACGCCAAGAATCAAATGGAGTTTTTGGGTTGAAGCGGCTATTTTGCATTCAGTCACAACTCTTCGAAAGGTCAAAGAACATACCCTTGGACGCTGCTTTCTCCAATCGACGTGCATCATAACAGAACAGACAAAAAAAAAGTCTCAAGGACCCATACCAGGAGCTGAACAGGAAGTTGGCCATGATGGTTTGAACTAGCTATTTTGGGCAAATTCCAGGGCTAGTACTTAGACGCACTGCTACGATGGAATTCGCCCAAATATGCTCCAAATGGAAGCAAGTCAAATTGTGATATTTGTCTTGATTAATCTAGACCAGGGGTGCCCCAAACATTTAGGACTGAAGATCTACCTTTCAATCAACCAACCTCCCGCGATCGACCCGTGACCGCACATGCGCGCATGCAATGATGAGCAACAGCCACAACGGCCCATAAAATGAATAAAACTGAAAAATAAAGACAAGAGTTCTTGAAAAATCACTGCCTACCTTAGTGGGAGACCTGACGCGGAGTCTTGCGACGCACTTTTGCAGCCCGTTAACTATCATAGCTCACGCATACAGTTTTAAAATGCTTCTCTCGGCCCTCCAGATTGCCATTATTTGCGAGTGCAATCGTTGAATTGTACACAAAACGAACTTTGACTGATGATGATAATAATAATAAAAAGAATAATAAAAACGATATTGCAACAGCTGTGATCGCAAGCTGCAATTGCAGACTCCTGAGCGTCAACAACTTCCGGTGAAGCAGCTCACCCGCCACTGTAAGTTAAAGGTGACCTGCTTCATTTTATTTTTTTTAATACTTTTTGTGAAAGCGAGACATTGGATGATTAGGGTGTAGTGTGCATCAACACAAAAATATATATTACTAACATGCACAGAGACAAACACTCCTCCCGATTGTCTTGGGACTAGTCCGCGAGCTACCCGTCAATCGTGATCGACGTAATGGCCACCCCTGATAGAGACTGATGCTTGGTTTTAATCATTTTAATGTAATTACAGTATTTTAGATGATTTTATGATGAGTTTTGAAATTTCAATGACAGTGAGACCTGGAGGGGCGTGATTGGGAGGAACGGCCCCCCCGATCAGAACTCGAGTGGTGTTTTGTTATTGGACTTCTGTGCTCGTCACGGACTGTCCATAACGAACACCTTGTTCAAGCATAAGGGTGTCCACGTGTGCACTTGGCACCAGGACACCCTAGGCCGTAGTTCGATGATCGACCTTGTGGTCGTGTCATCGGATTTGCGGCCGCATGTTCTGGACACTCGGGTGAAGAGAGGGGCGGAGCTGTCAACTGATCACCACCTGGTGGTGAGTAGGCTCCGATGGTGGGGGAAGATGCCGGTCCGTCCTGGCAGACCCAAACGTATTGTGAGGGTTTGTTGGGAGCGTCTGGCGGAATCCCCTGTCAGAAGGAGTTTCAACTCCCACCTCCGACAGAGCTTTTCCCATGTTCCGGGGAAGACGGGGGACATTGAGTCCGAGTGGACCATGTTCCGTGCCTCTATTGTTGAGGCGGCCAATCTGAGTTGTGGCCGTAAGGTGGTTGGTGCCTGTCGTGGCGGCAACCCTCGTACTCGCTGGTGGACACCAGCAGTAAGGGATGCCGTCAAGCTGAAGAAGGAGTCCTATCGAGCCTTTATGGCCTGTGGGACCCCAGAGGCAGCTGACGGGTACCGACTGGCCAAGCGGAACGCAGCTTCGGTGGTCGCCGAGGCAAAAACCCGAGCATGGGAAGAGTTCGGTGAGGCCATGGAAGCCGACTTCCGGACGGCTTCGAGGAAATTCTGGTCCACCATCCGACGTCTCAGGAAGGGGAAGCAGTGCACCACGAACACTGTGTACAGTGGGGATGGGACGCTGCTGACTTCGACTCGGGACGTTGTGAACCGGTGGGCAGAGTACTTCGAAGACCTCCTCAACTCCACCAACATGCCTTCCTTGGAGGAAGCAGAGCCTGGGGACTCTGAGGTGGGCTCTCCTATCTCTGTGGTTGAAGTCACCGATGTGGTTAAAAAGCTCCTCGGTGGCAAGGCCCCAGGGGTGGATGAGATCCGCCCAGAGTTCCTCAAGGTTCTGGATGTTGTGGGGCTGTCCTGGTTGACACGCCTCTGCAACATCGCGTGGTCAACGGGGAGAGTGCCTCTGGATTGGCAGACCGGGGTGGTAGTCCCTCTTTTTAAAAAGGGGGACCGGAGGGTGTGTTCCAACTACAGAGGGATCACACTCCTCAGCCTCCCTGGTAAGGTCTATTCAGGGGTGCTGGAGAGGAGGGTCCGTCAGGAAGTCGAGCCTCAGATTGAGGAGGAGCAGTGTGGTTTTCGTCCCGGCCGTGGAACAGTGGACCAGCTCTACACCCTTAGCAGGGTTCTCGAGGGTATGTGGGAATTCGCCCAACCAGTCTACATGTGTTTTGTGGACTTGGAGAAGGCGTTTGACCGTGTCCCTCGGGGAGTTCTGTGGGGGGTGCTTCGTGGGTATGGAGTACCGAACCCCCTGATACGGGCTGTTCGGTCACTATACCACCGATGTCAGAGTTTGGTCCGCATTGCCGGCAGTAAGTCGGAATCGTTTCCAGTGAGGGTAGGACTCCGCCAAGGCTGCCCTTTGTCACCGATTCTGTTCATAACCTTCATGGACAGAATCTCTAGGCGCAGCCGAAGCGTTGAGGGGGTCCGTTTTGGTGGCCTCAGTATTGCATCCCTGCTTTTTGCAGATGATGTGGTGCTGTTGGCTCCTTCAAACAGGGCTCTCCAACTCTCACTGGAGCGTTTCGCAGCCGAGTGTGAAGCGGTTGGGATGAAAATCAGCACCTCCAAATCTGAAACCATGGTCCTCAGTCGGAAAAGGGTGGAGTGCCCCCTCCAGGTCGGGGGGGAGATCTTGCCCCAAGTGGAGGAGTTTAAGTATCTTGGGGTCTTGTTCACGAGTGAGGGCAGGAGGGAGCGAGAGATCGACAGGCGGATCGGTGCAGCGTCTGCTGTGATGCGGACGTTGTATCGGTCTGTCGTGGTGAAGAAGGAGCTGAGCCAAAGGGCGAAGCTCTCAATTTACCGGTCGATCTACGTTCCAACCCTCATCTATGGTCACGAGCTATGGGTCGTGACCGAAAGAACGAGATCCCGGATACAAGCGGCCGAAATGAGTTTTCTCCGCAGGGTGTCCGGGCTCTCCCTTAGAGATAAGGTGAGAAGCTCGGTCATCCGGGAGGGGCTCGGAGTCGAGCCGCTTCTCCTCCACATCGAGAGGAGCCAGATGAGGTGGCTTGGGCATCTGATTCGGATGCCTCCTGAACGCCTCCCTGGTGAGGTGTTCCGGGCATGTCCCACCGGGAGGAGACCCAGAGGAAGACCCAGGACACGCTGGAGAGACTATGTCACCCAGCTGGCCTGGGAACGCCTCGGAATCCCCCGGGGAGAGCTGGAAGAAGTAGCTAGGGAGAGGGAAGTCTGGGCTTCCCTGCTAAAGCTATTGCCCCCGCGACCCGGCCCCGGATAAGCGGTAGAAGATGGATGGATGGATGGATGGTTTTGAAATTTCGAAATACGTGTCTCCCTCTGTACTGCTTTTCATGTTTAATGGAAAGCACTTTGAATTGTTGTGCACATTAAGCGTGTTATACAAATAAGCTGGGGCGTGGCGCCTAAGTTTGGTGATGGTTTTGAGGATTCGCCATGAAAAAGTGTGAGGTCCTGTTCTCCACTGCTTGCACACTTCATTATTATTCTGATGATATTCCCGCCACTCACTATGTCCGTGCCCAAGTCGATGCAGAGGATGGTGACCGTTCCCAGCGGAAGGGGAACGTCAGCCAGGATACAGAACAGGAAGGGCGAGATCTCTGGGATGTTGCTGGTCAGCGTGTACGCGATGGACTTCTTCAGGTTGTCGAAGATGAGCCGCCCTGCAGCGATAAAGACATCAGTGTGGGATAACAACCCTTGCAATAACGTCTGGATTTTCTTTTTCCCAGTGATACTCGAAGTAAATTGAAAAAGCACAGCGTCTGTCTCCAGATTGGGTGACTTTATTAGCCGGAGCCACCGCCACTTTAGATTAAACGCCAGTCTCCTGTGGAAAGGCTCAGCCCCCTTCTCCTTTCAAAAGCTCTTTATATTGTTGTTTGCATAAATTCCCCTCTGTGTGCGAGTCCTGATCATAAATATGCAAGCTCTGTGCTCATGCAACACATCCCTGCACCATCTGGGATCTTTTTTTTTTTAATACACTGGAGAAGCGTTTCGCTATTGTGACTTTCGGAAAACCTCTGTGTTAACTCACTCGGTCGGCATGTTTTCATGCACAGTTTTAGAAGCTAAAACTGCAACGTTTACAACCCACACAAAATTTAATGTTGATTAGTCAAACTGGTGTCAAAGGCTACACCCACATTCTATGGTGTAGGCTAAAATACTTTGCATTTTACCATCGCCCAGCTGTCTAGTGCAAGGGTCAAACTTTTTGAAAACGAGAGCTACGTCTTAGCTACTGATTAATGCGAAGGGCCAAGGAACAGTTTGATGCACACTTGTGAAATAACTTTGCTCAAATTACCATGAATGAGATGTTATGCATAATTTTTACATTCATCTGTGTGAAGATGCTGATCATTTTATGACTTCTCACAGTAATTGCCAATAATCATTTAACAGATAAATATCAATGTGCAACATGAGTTGCAAAAATCTCGACAACCGTTTACATTTTAAAACCATCATGTCCCATCACTGCTGAGCAATTTTTAGACCAGGCCGGGAGGCGACTCATGTGGTCATCACCTGGTCTTGTCTGTCCGTTTCACTCGTGGGCACAATTACCCAAGTTCGCTGGGAGGAAGTCCCAACGCTGGATTTTGCCAAAAATGTCTGCTTGGAACAGAAAACCTTTCCATTCACTTTTGGAGCGTAGGTCCTTGAGACTTTTTCCTGCATCCTGTTATGATAGATCGGGAGTCGGCAACCCGCGGCTCCAGAGCCGCATGCTCTTTAGCGCCGTCCTAGTGGCTCCCCGTTATGGCTGTTGCTCATGATGGCATGCGTGTGTGAATGCGTGCTTATGCGCGCGTGTGCGGGAACGAGTCGATCGCGGGAGGTTGGTTGATCGAAAAGTAGCTCTTCGGTCAAAAAAGGTTGGGCATCGCTGCTCTCCAGATGCATTGCTGGGGGAAAAAATTTAATCATGAAGTCTCATTGTGTATTTGTAGCCAACTTAGTCATTTTGATCGTAGGCTAATATATATACATACAGCATGAGCTGCCTTCATTGTACCGCTTATACAATGCTTTTAATTTTTTGCGAGCCGAGACATAGTTCTTTTCGTCCAATATAGCTCTTTCAACATTTTGGGCTGCCAACCCCGATGATGGATGATTCCACCCAATTTTGTATCAATTGGTGAAGCTGGTGTTTGGGGCAGGTTCTGTTGAACCTTTCACTGGGTACGACAGAATGTGAATGGAGTGCTTGAAACCAAAGTGGTCAACTTTCATCTATAACTGCTTCAGACAACAAAGTGTATGCAGAAAAGTGGTGAAGATTGAACGACTGTCTGTGTCCTATGTGTTGTGTTTTTATTTTTGTTATTTTGACTTCAAAAGGGCGCCGCGAGAGTGGCTGCCTTTCCAGCAGCTCCTATATTTTAATGTTCTACGTCTTCCTTTCATAACTTTGCTGCTGTGAATTGGGAATTTCTCCCTTTCAAGACTAATAAAGTTTTTCTTATCTTTATGTGAGATGACTGCTTCAAACCAAAATGGTGGACTTCTAGTCAAATGTTATGTATTGGTCCTTGAGACATTTTCAGGGATTCTACCATGCATGCTATGCATCAAATTTGGTGTTGAACTGTCAAGTGTTTTTTTTTTTTTTTTTTTAAATGAAATAAGGCCATCAACCCTTTCCCATGAGTCACTTCCTGTCCTTGCCAATCACTCACCCTCCTCCACGCCAGTGACAATGGAGGCAAAGTTGTCGTCCAGCAGGATAATGTCAGCCGCCTGCTTGGATACATCTGAGCCGGCGATCCCCATGGCGACGCCAACATCTGCTTTTTTCAGGGCTGGCGAGTCGTTGACGCCATCACCCGTCACGGCCACAATGGCCCCCTGTGCGCCCCCAGATGGCGGAAAAAGTTCCAAGAAGAGTGAGATAAGTGGCATGATTTAAGCCCCCGCACTTTCCTCTTAATAACGTCTTTTCGAGAGAGTCTCGGGGGAGATTAAATGAGGAATGGAATTGAGTCGTAATCATTCAGTGGGCACAGTGAGAGGAAGTCCAGAGGGGAATTGGAGCTTGACCTTAAGTGTGGCTGTGCACAGACGCCACAGGCATAGATTAAAAACATAACACGTACACAATTATGTTCAACCAGCCATTCATTACTGCCAACACACATTCTCACAATAAGACGAGGACCTAAAATAATAGGCACACACACCACACACACACGCACACTTGTTTTCATTCGCAATGCCCAGTTTAGACAATCAAGTGCATTCAAAACACACACAACTGCTTACTTTAAATGATCACATTGGTGTGCAGCCACATGCTTTCTAAAGACGACAAGATTCAGGCTCCTAGACACACACACAGTCTGATCCTGATGAATATCTCATGTCGATCTATGTGGATCTTAAAATATATCCGCCATGAATATTCATGGACAAGAACATGTATATACACTCATGGAGACACACAAACAGATGAACAAAAACAAACACATATGCACACTGCATCATTAGACATGTGCATGAACATTCTTACCACACAAACCCACACAATATTCCTTAAGGACACATGCACAAGAACATTAACACAAAGTCCATAAGGACACATGAGCAAAATCACTTACACGTGTACACACACACACATTTGGGTTGGGCCATGACACAAAACATGGTTTCAACAAGTACAGATGGACAGGAACACTTACACACACTTACACGCACATGCACACACATTGAGAACTCAAGCAAAAATACGGTCTCTTGAAGGACAAATAAGAAACATAAGAAACACACACACACACACACGCACACTTCAGTCTGAATGAAGACTGTGTTTTCCTCTGACGTTGAACACAAGACGCAGTTATATGGATCTTTATGCTCGCTCCCACCTGTCTCTGGTATCCCTCCACAATAATGAGCTTCTGCTGGGGCGAAGTGCGAGCGAAGACGATCTCTGTGTGGTTTTTCAGCACGTCATCAAGGTACTCTGAGCTCATGTGCTTCAGGTCCGAACCGTGAACCACGCAGGCCTTGGCGTCTCTGGTAGGAGAAAACAAGGCAAAGAGGGCTGTGACACACATGTATAGAAAGGCAAGTTTATTTTGTAGAGTATGAATCCATTGCGTGGTAGCTCTTATGCAACATATGCTATTTGTACTTTATTGACTTCCTGTCACATCATTCCGTTTTATCAGTCAAACTTAACTCGGGACATTTTAGCCCATTCTAATCAAAATTGCAGTTTCTCTGACCTATACAGTTTTCTGTTCCTTGCGCTGTGCCCTCAAAAGGAGCAGGGAGAAAAGCAAGCCAAAATGTATGCACAGTATTGACGAAAAGATCAAAGTGGGTAGAGCTAAAATTGTGACATTTCACATGTCGAAACACAAAAATGTAATTTCAAGGGAAAGTCAAGTACAAACATTTCTTGACAATATTTAAAAAATTGATTGCACATCAAAACAAAAAATAAATATATCAGCCAAACTACAACACGTCTTGAAAAAAATCTAAATACAGCCATGGCGCCCTGGAGACAAAAAAAAAAAAAAAACGACATACCTGGGGTTCACCTGGTTGAGTGGGATGTTGAGGCGCTCCGCGATGTCCTCCACCGTCTCGTTTCCCTCGGAGATGATGCCCACCCCCTTGGCGATGGCCTTGGCCGTGATTGGGTGGTCTCCGGTGACCATGATCACCTGAGCGCACATCATTGTCACAGCATTATTCAACTTGACCCCATCGCATACAACTGATGTGGCATGATGCCATCAGGGCCCATCGCTCAGCTCAATTGACAAGAATGGAGCCGTTAGCAGCAAAGTGCGTTGTTGAGAAATGACTGATGTGCGACCAAAGCTGCGCTGTGAACAAACAGAGGACCAGCGTCGTTTATGATGTACAGTATGTTGTTGGTTCGTGATCATTTAGAATTTTGTCAGGAGTTAGGAGGTATGCAGTGGGTGGATTTTAATCATAAACAAAACGACATGACTTAATGTCCACTCGAGTGTTTTTAAGCTTCCTCTTTCCAGTTTAGGGACAACCCTAAAAGTCGTTCGATACTCTGGATGAGGTTTTACAAGGGTCTTAAGACAGTCCTAGTCAATCACCAGACCAGAACCCAATAGAGCATTCATTTGTCCTGAACAGGAGAGTGAAGGTGAGGAAGCCCCAGGAACAAACAAGAAGCCTCTTTCAGGCTTTCGTAAAGGTCTGGAAAAGCATTTCAAATGAAAAATGCACAAGTCTGATGAAGTCAATTGGGGGAGTGGGGAGGGGGGCAGACTTGATGCATTAATATAAGTTATACCACCCAATAGTAAATGTTCTTTTCTTTAACCGAATTCGATAATATCCATTCTAATATATTTGCTCTTTTGAAAAGTGGGTGGCTTCAAAAGAAAGATGCTCTGTCCCGAGTTGTTGAACGCATCCAAATGTCAATAGCATGAAATAAAAGCTGGAATTCTCAAATATTGTCACATATTCACCTTTGATCTGAAACGCAAATGTCTCGGTATATGACAAAAACAAAGGAATTGACCCTGCCATTCCAATCATCAAAGGAAGGTGGTAGATTGTCATTTTAGGGAGTATGACTGTGGTCTGCTTACTCCACAGGCAGTCGTTCACACAGATCAACACTTGACGTCTGTCACCATAACACGCCAACCGGGGCCTACAAAGTGTTGCCGGAGTAGAACACCCGCGGAGGAAACCTGGTGATACACTTCACTTTCATTTTCAGTAACATCACAGAAAGCCCTCAAACTGGGAGGAAAATCTCCGATGCTTGAGCTTTAAATGCAACATGTGTCATCCACCCACATGTTTATTTGCATTCTGCATGCTACCCCACAAAAGTAATGAAATGAACGCATCTATATGTATATTATGTGGATATTATTTGACATGCCCCCGAGTCTCTTGGGAGCCTTTCAAGAGTTGATCACACTTCTCATCAGTATTTAAATGACGCCACGGGAAAACGGCTTTCCTTTCGACAGAAGACAAAAAACAATTACCTTGATGCCAGCCGAGCGGCATTTACCCACAGCGTCGGGTACGCCGGCGCGCGGCGGATCAATCATGGAGATAAGGCCCAGGAAGCAGAGCTGCTCGGTGGGGAAGTTCAAGTTGTCGCAGTCGAAGGCGAACCCTCGAGGGAACTGAGACGCCGGAAGGTTCAGGTGGCAGAAGCCTGAGACGCACACAAAAAGAGAGAGCTGTTGCTGGGATGGGAAATCCATCATGGATGGCCAAAAGTCATTTATAACAAGTGTACAAGTAGTAACTTAGTCAGTCTGCTGAATATGTGCTTCTTGAAGTTTCCGATAAAAAAACTTCACCCCAGCTCTCCAAGTCCCATTATCATGACCAACATTAATTAATAGTTGCGGTTGTTTTCCTAAAAAGTACTTCTAATATCATTATAAGGCACCATAACATTATGAACAGTATGATAAAACCCCCAAAATGTCCTGAAATAAATGACATTAAAAGGTAAATGTGTGGAACGTAAAAGTTAAATATAACTGAACTTTACTAAGCCAGTGATTCTTTCGCTCACCACTAGAGGGAGTCTATGTACAACTAGTGATACTTGGACTACACTGAGAAACATTTACTGGTACCTAAAGTCTTTAAAAAGATATATTTAAAAACAGTAACAAACTTGGAAAATGAATTATCTAATAAAAAAAAGCACAATTTTTTGCCCATCAAATATAAACAGTTTATATTCTTTATAAAAGCAGTGAAAAAACAATTCAATTATATCTTTATTTTAAATATAAGTGTTATATTGTGCATATTTAAAAATGCAATTTCCTTATTACCTCAAAAATTAACAAAATGTGACCTAATTGAATGAGTATTTATTATTGATTTATATTAATTTTTTGATTATTCAATTATATTTTTATTAGCTGCAATAAATATTGTATTGAATTTTAATGCATCTAAAATAAAAATATAAGATGCATATTTTTTTAAACAAAGCAAAAATTCAGACATTCATTAAAAAAAAAAAAAATTCACATACAAGGTATTTTAATAATTACCGGTACTTTGCTAAGTCAAAACATTTGTAATCAAATATTGTTGATTGAAGAAAAGCGTCTGGGCTTTGTCAAGGTTTGGAATTTATTGCAATGTATTGCATCCAAAGTGTGATTTCTTGCACGACTAATCAATGGTGTCGTCTGCCATCGCCTTTAAGTCTTTTTATAACAGATTTATGTTGCAGGTGATAAATGTGTGCAGCTGCTGTAAATGTGTCTCCAACATTTTGTGTCTCCTCAGCGTTTGGCTCCGTCCGAGCCCGAGCAGCGAGTGTTCTCATTTGGATAAAGTGCAGCGATAAACGCTGTGCACTTCTTACGAGGGACATTTAGCTCAACTAGCCTCTTAGCCGAGGAGATGATAAAAGATAATGGACGCCCCTCCCGCCTCACACATGCCATCTAGCATCTACTGCCCAAACAACAAAAACACAACCAAGTACTCTTTCTCCGAGCCCGCCCAGCTCCATGTAGGCGTTCTGGAAGGCGTCCCGCCATTTGTCGTCTATGGTCTGCTCCTGGCCGTGGATCATGATGCTGCTGCACCTAGAGAAAAATAAAGAAGGGAGGGAAAAAAAACACCACCACCACCCATTTGCTAATGAGACTGATGTATGGAGGCGACAGTTCAAACTGTCTGCAAATCTTAAGACTGACAAGTATATACTGAGCTGTGCAGCTGTAATAAAGCATTTCAGTTTTGCTGATTTTTTTTGTGGGTGCGAGGGGCATGACCAAAATGGAGCTCAGTGACGTACTTTGGCGTCCAGCACGAGTCTCTTTTTCCCATTATATAATAACTGGGGCCCAAGTGATAAAATTGCCGCCCCATTTAAATGGCCGATATTAGGTCTTTTAAAAGTGGGATTTATTATTATTTATTTTTTTAGACATGACAACATAAAACAAGTATAATGACATTCAATTGTTCTCCCTGTAATTCAGCATGAACAAAAAAAAAGTTATTTTATTCATATATAGAGCGAGAGAGAGAGCGAGCCAGAGAGAGGTCGTGGGTTTGATCCTGGCTCCAGCTTTCCTGTGTGAAGTTTGCATGTTCTCCCCTTGCCTGTATGGGTTTTCGCCGGGTACTGCGGTTTCATCTCACATTCCAAAAACATACATGGCAGGCTGACTCCAAGTTGTCCCTAGGTGTGAGTGTGAGCGTGGATAGTTGTTCGTCTCCGTGTGCCCTGTGATTAGCTGGCAACCGGTTCAGGTATGCATGTGTATACATATAATTTTTTTAATGAATCAGATGACTAAGCTGTTATTGGAATTTTACTTGGCCAAATATCGGGTTCAGCCTTAAAAAAAAAAAGGGCAATGCCGGCCATTCAGGCAAACAAGTAAATATCCTTATGATACACAAAACCGAAACTGTGTTTCAAAATCAGCCAGTGCTAGACTGTATTTTACTTTGATTTCACAACTTGTCGTGTATCCAGACTCAAAACATGAGGATTTGATCATCTAGTTTGGTCTGTACAGGCCTATGACTGTGGCAACACCTTCTGGAAGCGATTCCTCTCACTGGCCATTTCAGAGAATAAAGGCCAGGGCAACTTTCCAGTCTTTTTCCACACCGTGTCTCCATGAGTCTGCCATTGATCCATTATTGATGCACCAACCTGTCCAGGATTCTCTCCGGCGCTCCCTTCATGACCAGAATATGACCGGAAGGACTGTCTTCTGCTTTATGGATGGAGAGCTTCAGGAGACGAGAGGTTTGGGGCAGGGTGGGTTGCAACGAGATAGCATAAATAAATTGTCATCGTACTCCCGCGATGCTGCGGCATGCCACCAAATGAAATAGACATCAAGGATAATAAATGATTTAAATGTTAAATATTTACGCGGACACGCATTTTACTTTAAGCCCCCCGCTGGGAGAGAAAGAGCATCACTAAATAATGACATCCATTAAAGTGAATCAAAGCAACTGGGCGGGACCTAGCGGCTGATCCAATTCGATCGATTGGTCATGCCTAGGGGTTTCTCACGCAACAGAGCCTTTGTGTTTACATTAACTGTTTTACAATTAAATCCTCAAGAGTAATGAGAAGTCAGCATTGTTGCTACCTGAAACTTGTTGGCAGTTTTTAAAAATGTCAAGTTGGACCGAGTACTTTACTGTAATACTGTAACAATGTTGTGTTTTACCTGGTACTTGTTGGTGGAATTGAAGGGGATCTCAGCCACTTTGCCGTTGAGGCTTCGCATCTTTTGAACGTTGCCACAACAAAGCTCGATATACTTTAGCAGCGCCGATTCAGAAGCGTCACCCACCGTCTCTCGCTGCAGGAAATGCGCACATACACATTAACAATTCAGCCAGAAAGGAGAGTTGTCTTTGTCATGGTGCAGCGGCAGCTTTTGTCTCCGGGTGTTCTTTAATTGATTAAAGTTGCACCCACGGAGAGGATTGTTCACTCGCATTATGCCCCTCATTAATCATGCAAAGTAGAGCTTAACATCTGCATCACCAAGAATTGTAGTCAGGCCACAAATGTTGCACTTTATGACAGTGGTAACATAAATACACAATGAACAGAGATGACATTCTTAACAAAAAATTCTACACAAAAAAAAGATCAACCATGGTAGCAAACAATGCTAACAGCTACCATGCTAACAGTTGGGGAGTTACACAATATGTCCCGATTTATATAACACTTGATTTAATCATACTCTCGGGATGGGCTCTTCAGTCGAACAGTATTTTAAAAGGGACTTTAACAACTACTAAGATGCTAGCAGTTAGCTTTCTAATACAAAGTATATAGCAAGCTCGCAACCGGCATACAGAAAAGGCTATGGTCAAAAGATTAAATAGATCATAATTTAAATACATATGAAATGATAAAGGTACATGTAAAATGTTTACCATGTTGTATTCAATTGGATCTTTTTTTGACAATCCAAAAATAAATGTTTTAATAATTTCTATGAAAAATGTATTTTTTGAATTTGTATGATTTACAATAAATCAATTACCTACCCAATTATTCATAATAAAACAATTTTATATATGGTTGCAAAATATTTTATTTAAGTTTTTAGAGCTTACACTATCAATTAATCGATTATTTCATCATACAAAATGTACATTTCTAAATTAATTCAATTTTAGGAGGAAGCAACTCAATCAATATAAAAAAATATTACCAAACTCTTGATAACGTGACCAGATAAATGGGGGATGTCCATTTCCTTTACTCGGCAACATGATTCATTTATATTCATACATAATCCACAAAGCCCATTATGTACATATAAAATCTAATGACATCTTACTGAAGAAGCTGATTTTTACAGTGTTATGTAAAGCAATTAAAGTCCAATCCAGCGGCAGCTCCATTTAAGTGCCATTTAGATCCTAATAATAGAGTTCTGGGAAGGCTTGTCTGCTCCCTACTGACACTCTGCATGTGAGTGTGAAAGTACCAACGCATTTTATGCACTTTTAATTGGCTCCCGACACCTGTGGAGCTCAGAGACTCATGAGAGTAAGAAGGGAAAAAAAAGCTAAATGGTGAACAACATCCGAGTGCAATACTTTGTGATCATAATGTTGCATTTCCTTTTATTTTCATTTTTACCAGATTTGGAGTTGGGCTTTTTTGACCCTCTACAGCTGCTTTAACTTTGGCACCACGGATTTATATATGACGGACAAACAACTGGCCCCTTGCAGCTGAAGCAAGCTGGGATCCATCTTATGTTGCCACCGTTTCTGACAACTGTTCATATCAGTGTTTTATCCGAGTCTTGTGAGTTTGTCACACCATTTTTTTTCCATTTCATTGTTGATGGTTCTGACAACATACTGCAGGCAATTCTTACGAGTAGCACTTGCAGATATAATTTTTAATCTAATTCGTGCCAATGAAATATGTATGTTCTGCTTTTCTCGGACTTATTGGTACAACTGTACGCCACACACCGTGGCATTTTTGTCGTGAAGACATAAAAGTAGGCATACCGAGTGAGTGTCAATGTAAAACGACAGCTGGTGACTTCACTTCTCACTTCAGCGCCTAAGTGGCATTCCTAGTCCATTCATGCAACATACATTTGGCACACAACGAAAGGACAGTGGCTAGCAATCGAACAGCCAACACCCTCACAGCCCAATCGAGACCCATAATACGAACATGTGGTATGCTAAAATATAGCAACCTCAGCACAGCTCGCGCTAATGCAGATCAATAATGATCGTGCGTTGCTCTCTCGCCAGGTAGCTACCAATTTTAATGAAAACAACTAAGCGCAATAATGACTTTACATCTGTGCTCTAGTCGGGCAAAAAAAAAAAAAATTAATTGACAACTAATCAATGATTAAATTAATACAAAAACTTTCGATAATCAACTGATTGTTTAGAGACATGTTTGACAAAAACATCCATATCCTCCGATTTCTGCCTCCCAAGTAATTTCTGTGAAAGAAAACCGATTATATTTGTATTCAAACAAAATAAGACATTTTTTAAAATCTCTACTTTTTTGTGCATTTTCTGATGCGTTACAAGTTACTTAATTGAAGTCTGATAACATACAGAATTGGATCAAATACTTGCTCACTGAACAAATTGGACCGTCTTCCATCTTCAATGTCCCGACAAAAACTCAAAGTGTCTGTTATTTGTGTGCTTTGAAAGTTTGCACACCTTCAAGATGGCGACTTCCTCCTGTCCGGCTCTGAAGTCGGCTCGGTTGCACAGGGCAGCCACGCGGGACAACGCTGCCCATGTCGGAGAACTCTTGTCAAAACACGAACCTGCAAGCAAAGTGACGATGGGAGCTATGCGAGACTTTGTTTAATGATTATTATTGTTATGAGTGAGTCATGCAGTATGTATGCGAGTAGCTTAGCTCCCACATAATTGCACAGTACAGTAAGTCAGGAACAACGATGCCTTTTTTTTCGACTGGGATTTTTCAATTCCGCAATATGAAGAATGACATTCATTTTAACGTTGCTATGATGATTTCACTGAAGCAATCTTTGTGAAAATGACATTCACTTGCCCTCTTCATTCATATGTCATTTCACTCCAGATTGCTGGATTCACTGGGAGAATGTGATCATAGACAGATGGATTTATGAGAGTGCTACCGTTTCAACCATTTTCAATAAGAAAATATTCAATGCTAATATGCTAGGAGCTGGTATGCTAATAGCAAGATAAGGACAGTAACCTGAGGACAGAAAGCACTGAAGTAGATTGTCATCGTGGTTAGAGCCAAAAAGATGAGAATTGTGTCAGTGTCCCAAGATTTATGGCCCTGACTGTCTATAGTGAAATAGGATTTCAAAGACCAGATGCTAACAGTCCTTACTGTTAATCAAAACCACGACAATTTACGGTTCTTACTAAAATACGAACCAAGTTATATCTGTGGTTCTCGTCAGGTTAGCAGCCGCCTCATTGTTATGCATCAAACACACAGTGTTACTTTGGGAACTCTGGGAAGGCGGCGTACCCCTCCATCCCTCACCCCACCACCGCCACTTCTGCACCCCCTTTCCCTGCCGCCTGCAGTTCAATTAATCGGTGCGGCGGCGTACACCGCAGCAGCCGAGCTCGCTCTGTGAGTGAACGTTGAACAGATGAATTTGGGCAGGTGGTTACGAGCTCCCCCCTCCCTCCGTGCTCTTGCATCCCTCCTACCTACCGCTCTGGTCCTCAGTGGTGTCGGCCTCATGGATTTCGTTGTCGAACCACATGTGGACGACGGTCATGCGGTTCTGCGTCAGCATGCCCGTCTTGTCCGAGCAGATGGTGGAGGTGGAGCCCAGGGTCTCCACGGCCTCAAGGTTCTTCACCAGGCAGTTCTTCTTGGCCATGCGCTTGGCTGTCAGGGTGAGGCACACCTGGGAGGAAGAAGAGGAAGATGAAAGTGGAGGGTGATGACGAGGAGCGGTTGAGCAAAGTGTATTTGTGGACCATATGGGACATCAATACTATATATGACCAACACGCATTCTACATGCTGGCGTAATGCATCAAAGCGCATCCGTACAAGTTATCGAAATTCACCAGAACAGGCTGCCACATACGATAATATAATCATGCTTTCGACTTTTGTAGCAGCGTGTGGCCCATTTTTGTACCATAGTCCAAATAAACTGAATCAATTTATCACTTTGACAAAAGGACGGAAACTAATGTAAACTCAGAGAGAAAAAGTTTTAAGAGTTTGTGTGGCTCAAAGTTTGTTAATAATTGAACTAAACCTATAGAAAATCAATTTACAAAAGAATAGCAGGAAAATGACGAAAATGAAGGCCTCGAAAATGTTCACTTCAAACACACGATAAACCCACAGTGATGGTGGCCAAGAGGCCTTCGGGCACGTTGGCCACGATGATGCCGACGAGGAAGATGACAGCCTCCAGCCAAGTATAGCCGAGGATGAAGGCGAGCACAAAGAAAATGACGCCCAGGAAGATCGCCACACCCGTGATGATTTGGATGAAGTGCTCGATGTCGATGCTGATGGGCGTGCGCCGCACCTCCAGCGCCGACGCCAGTGTGGCGATACGGCCCATCACCGTACGGTCCCCGGTAGCGATCACCACGCCGTGGGCTGTGCCTGGGGCGAGTAATCGACAGGTAACACCAGTTCCAGAGCACACCGCCAAACTAAGCTCTCTAGCAATAGTAACACTGTCGAGTTCTGTGGAACTTTTGGATGAGCACTGGTTGTGGAAACGTGTGTTTAGATGTGTCCGTTTTCAACACTGCTTATCCTGAAGAGGGTCGCCGGAGGGTCCCAGCAGACTTCAGGAGAAAGGCGAACTACGCCCTGAACTGGTCGCCAGACAGTCACAGGGCACATATAGAGACGAACAACCATTCACACCCACATCGTCACTGAGTGAGAAATGATTTCATGCTGCCCGCACGCCAGTCAGGCCAGTGTACCACTGGAGCATCAGACACATGTTTGTATTTAGTTCGAGGGTAATTTGGGGACTTCAAAAGAAGACAATGCGATGGGGGCAGTACTTCAACCCTGGCGAACCAACGGGGTCAAATTTGGCCCCTATAAATTCTGCTACTCAAATGCTACCCTTAAATCCCAAAGGGACAAATTTGGCCCTCATCCTAAATTAGAATTAAAGAATTGAATATTTGAAAAAACATTTTGGTGTTCAGTGAACATATAGCAGTCATTTAATGTATAATTCATAATTTTCCAAAGAAGAAAAGGGTTCTTGGGTTCTCCAGGATTAAAGAGGTCTGAGAACCTTTTGGGAACCACATTTGACTTGAACCTTTTCATTCCATGAACAAGCGTGCATCTTGGAACAAATTCTACAGGGGTTTTAAAAGAAGATTCTACTGGAGGGTGTAACACTTTCGAAATGTCCAGGAACCTAGGAGTGGGGGGTCTGCAACTGGGGGGTTTTGAGGACCGGATTTGAGCAACCCTAGTTTAGGCCCTTTTGGAAGACAGGAACTTTTCCCCACCCGGATCACTTCACTATTGGAGAAAGGTTTCACAGTAGCACCATGGGAATCTGTGCAAATTTGAGCTGCTACCTCTGTTGACATGCTTAAATCTTGACTAACGTCTTATTTCTACTTATTTGGACATGCTTTAACCACTAGTAAGCAACCGATCTCTTCCCTTCTAACATTTGGATTTTGGCCTGTTTCACTGCTGCTTCTCCTCTTTCGTGGAATTTAAGGTAGAAATACAGCTTGGTTCTCTACATCCCAGGTAAGGGATCAAACATCTAATTTGGGCCGAGATCTAGAAAAGAAGCCCTGCTGTACGACAAAGTCAAACAAACGTGTCGCTAATGAGAGCCGGCATGGTCCAGATGTGGCCTACTGACCCTCCACGCAGTTGGTGGAGAAGAAGCAGATGTTGCAGGTCTCCAGGGGATTGTCGTGCGTGAAGTCGGGAGAGCGTGTCTGCGGCGCCGACTCGCCGGTCAAAGATGAGTTGTCCACCTTTGGAAGCAAACGCAGTGACATACGTAACACACTTGTCAGGTCAAAACTTAACAAGCACAGAAAAAAATGAATATTCTCATCTTTGTTGTCGTTTTCTGTAATCCATTGTAACTGGCAATTGTAAATGCCTCAATATGTCAATTCTAGAAAAATGTTTTGTTCGAGGTGATGGAATGTGTAAGGATCTGAATGATTTGTTTTACAAAAATGCGTCATAAAATAATAGGTCCCAAGCGATGAGTACTTTTGGGCATATAAAATTTCATTTCACAGAGTGACAAAAAAATTAGGAACAAAGTCCTTTATTTCTGGCACAGATGATGACCCGCCAACTACTGCAGGGGAGGACTTACTACATGACATTTTTTCCCACTTAAGTATTGGTGGATGGGCAGTTTCCGTAACTACCCGATACCTTCAAAAAACATTTGACCCTTTCCTTTATCTGTCCTCCCAACAACAAAGGACTCTTCAGTCAGTGACTATAAACCATGCTGCCTGTTTCTTGCTCTGTCATGTCAGGCCCCCATCCTGAAGCTGCAAATCCCCATTTGAGAAAAAAAAAAAAAAAAAAAGCCACTCGCCCAGCCTCCTCACCTTACATCTTCCTCACCTTACATCCGCTGGCGAAGACGACTCGCAGGTCGGCCGGGATGCAATCTCCGCCTTTGATTTCCACCAGATCTCCCTGTACCACCAGCTTGGCGTCAATCTGTACCTTTTCCCCTTCCCGGATCACCATGGCTTGCTGACAAAGAAGGGCAAAGAAAAACTAGTCAGGCAAAGGAAGTTTCTCTCAAATGACGAAAATGCCCGCCACTCACTTGAGGCATCATCTTCTTGAAGGAGTCCATGATCCGCGAGCTTTTGGCCTCTTGATAATACGAGAAACAGCCGGTAATGATGACCACGGCGGCCAGCACCACACCCAGGTACAGCTGGAAATGATTATAATTTCTACTAAGTTGAAAGTTCCCATCACCCAAAATAATTGAAACGCAACAGCGAAGACAGTAACGTGATGATGTCATGATGACGGTGCCCAAGATACAAGTACAACTTTCTTGTCATTCAGCACAGATGAAATTTCCTCACTCTTAAAACAGACAAGAGGAGCCGCTGCGGGTGCCCGCGCCGCCATCAAAAGAACACCTAACATAAAACGACAAGATAATACAACACAACACATAAAACAGACAGACGTGACATCTTAACCACTTGTCCTCCATTCACTATGTTGTTTGAAGCAGTAATAGATGAAAGAGGAGCCAATCAAAGTGTCCTTTTCACCAGTGGATCCAAGATATCATGCTGCAATGTGCACACATCTGCTACAAGCTAAGCTTGAAAGCAACAAAAATCTGTAGCATCCATTAAACTCATTCGCTCCCAAAGACATTTTTAAATGTCTTTTCAGACATGGTCCAGAATTGGCTGGTACTGAATGAGTTAACGAAAAAGAGATTGGCTCTCTTCTCCTGTCCCATGTAAATCCGCTTCGATTCCAACCCGCAACTCCCAGTTCCGCATGTGCTACAAACGCTTGTTTCGATGCGGTCTTTGATTGAAGAAAAAAATACATATTTTCAAGTAAGCGTGTCCTCATGTTCTATTCCAGTCATTTGGGACGCTTCGTTCAAGGTCTTGAGTCCGAGATTTTAGGCAGCCACAGATGCTTTTTCATGTGTCCCAACATGAAGCCGTTCTCATATTCATACAGTCAGCATCTTTCACAAAACTGCTGCCAGCTGCTGCCTTCATGAAGCCAGCGTCCCGGAACATCAAATCCCCCTGCAAAAATTTGCCTTTTTCGTTCGTGTGTGTGGATGTCTGCTCATCCAACAGCGACGACACACACACGGCAGGAGTGTTAAAAAAATAAAATAAAAAAATCACCCAGAGCGAGAGAGACATTCGTTTCCTCACAAAATGGCTTGTCGCTTCGGTTTCCCGGCGACGCTTCTCCGGAATGTCTGTTTTACTTCATCGCACTCACCGGTCGTGTGTCATGCTGCTTTTGATAAAAGACGGAAATGTCAATCATTCAACAACAGAAAAATGAGTTGTACCGCAACTTCCCAGAAAACGTTGTGTCAAGGTCTATAAATTGTCATCAAAATACCGCTTTAATATTTCAAAAATAACTAATCGGGGTTAACCCTACCCTCCATGAGATGATTTTTCCTCCAGTTTTTTTTCTTGTTTCACTGGCAGAAATTATTAGCAACTGAACTAAAAAAAGACTCATGTTTACTTATATTAACTCAAATTACGACCGTTTCACAAACAGAACTTATTCGTTTTCCTTATTGGAAAATGAACATTTGTCAAAGAATCTGTCAGCCGCGTCTAAACACACCACACGTTTTATTAGCGCTAATACGTGCTAAGAGGTAGCGCTCATTTGATGGCGGAAGAGCCGGATGGTGCATGATGTATGCGTCGAAAGTGCTGCGGGCTTTGAAGCGTGTGCGGCGGAACACGAGTCGCCCTGCCGAAAGCGGCGAGATAGCAATCTCGTGGGGGAGATTAACGTTATCGGCGGCGCGCACGATCCGTCTCTCCTCGCGACGCCCTCCATTATGCAACGCCTGTAAACGCTGAATAATGATTGCATAATGACCGACGCCTATAAGACGCACTCCGGATGACTGCTCGGCTCCATTTACTGGAGTATTTAAGCGGGTTAATGCAGCAAACTAAGGGACGTTTGTCTTCTTTCCCTCGGGGAGGCATTCATTATTTCCTCATTGAAGCGCCATTATAACCCGGTTGTGTTTTTAAGAAGCTTTTCGATGTACAAGACTGTCGACAAGCGAGAAGTTCAGGAACATCTGTCCCATGCTTATTTTTAGTCCAAATTACATTTACGGTACTTTTGAGCAGAAGTAAACCAAAGTGCAGCAGAGTTGATTTGTTCAGGGCCTCAGACCCCCCTCAGTCAGCTTGTGTTCACACTTGTCCAAATGACGCGCACCAAAGTTTGTTGAACCGAAGCATTTCTTGACAAGTATGAACGCAGAATTTGAATCTCTGGTCCAGGTGGCGATACGTTGCAACAAAGAGGTTCAGATGTCTGGTATGTGTGCATATTGTGCCCACGCTTGAGCAGAAATTGAACCAAATTGCAACACAGTTCACTTGTCAAAAGGGATTACACCAGTGGTTCTTAACCTTGTTAGAGGCAGCGAACCCAACCAATTCATATGCACATGCACCGATTCAAGAAGTGTTTCTTCAGTTTTGCCGGTGCGAGACTAGAGTTGCTCAACTCGGCATGACAAATCATGCAGATGGGACATCGAGTCCCATCACGTTCTGTGATGCGTGTGAATCCATGTGCTACATATATTCGTCCAACCACTTGAGTTTTTGCTCGACATTGCATGTATGAAGACATTTTTGTTTTAAAATCACAACGTACTATTACGACAGTCACACGATGACTGAGCGAAGTAAATTTCCCACAGTACTGATTGGTCAAGCAATGTAATGTGATCATCTGCAGCCAGTGATGGTCAAGTGGGCTTGTCATAACTAATGCACATGTCGAGTCGGGTGCATTTTAACCATCATGGCGGACGCTCCTTCGAACCAGAGATTGATTCACCGAACAGCTGGGGTTCGATCGGACCCAGGTTAAGAACCACTAGACTACACAGTGTGCTTGACCTGATGAACCACAAGAAAAACACATCTGAAGAGTGTGAACACAAAATTTGGTTCTCTGGTCCAAATGGAGAAATGCCACTACAAGATTCAGACATCAAATCTAAGTTGTTGGTCCATATATTCACATTCGAGTAGAAGCAAACCCAAGTGCACCCGAGTTCACTTGCCAGAAAACCAAAAACACCTCAGTCCATTTGTGTTCACGCTTGACCAAATGACCCACACTCAAGTTCATTTCAACCAAATAACACGCGTAAAAATATAAATTGTTTTTCTGGTCCAGATCGCGATACGGCTTTAGACGACTTTGCCCTATCTTTGTCAGTCATTTACCGTTTTTGCATGAAGTGGCATCGGGTGGTAATGAGATGCACGTATTGTAAATGTGATGCCTGCAGGGCCTCACGTTGTCGTTGGGCGGCTCGTCCTCGCTGGCCACCTGGATGCTGTAGGTCAGAAAGCAGAGGATGGCGCCGAACCACAACAGGATGGAGAAGCCGCCGAACAACTGGCGGCAAAACTTGACCCACTCGGGCGTGGTTGGCGGCGGCCTCAGGGAATTTAGCCCGTCCCTCGCCAGAACTTCGGCCGCCTTGGCGTTGGTGAGACCCTGCATGAGATGAGTTGGAGAAGAAGAGGACCATCATTTAGTGGCACAGGCAGCAAAGGTACTCACATTCTGCACTTCAGTTGAAGATACTTGAAAAAAAACGACTCGGGTAATTCATCTCCTACAGCTAAGGCAACGTAAAAAAGTACAGACTCTAAAATGTACTCAAGCATAGGAGCAAAACTTTTTTTACTGTCAATTATGAGCTACAACAATTTTAATAATGTGGGACACAAAAATAGTTCCTCTCTCCAACTTCCAAGTACCAAGATCGAGATCAATCCAGAGTTCAGTTATTATACTATTCACATCGTGTGATCATCTGCAAAGGTTGGAAAAAAAAAAGTTTATTTTGACAACATAAGAATCAGAAAATACATTTTTATTCAAACTCAAGCAGCGGCGCATCTTGAGTTCATTCATGAAATGTTGGCTGCAGCACAACACAAAACACACAATCGACTTCTGTACAGTAGCCAAGTATTTATACTTGACTACTTCCCACGACTGTTTTGTGGAGTACTCCTGTCTGGCCCGTTTAACGGCCCGAGTGTCATAAAGTGCAGGATGCCTTTCACCGCACTGTAAAACGGGCTGCATGCAACTTTATTGAACGTTTTGTTCTGATTTTTACGGCCAATTAAATCAGGGGCGAAATATAGATTTGCCTCGGTCACACTGTTTGCGTGTACGTGCATCATACTAGGATTCGGACTCGGCTTACGTTTTCATGCGTCAACACATTCATTGTCTTTTAAACGACATTCCCATCCATTAAAAAAAGTGTGAGATTGCGGGATAAAAGATGAACAAGGTGAACGGGAACACTCTTGAGCATGGAACATACTGCGTATGTTTGTGTATGCACCTTCGCAAGGTCCAATCCATATCGCTTGCACAGGTCATCCACTGAGATTTTGTGGTCATCCTGCAAAAAAATAAAAAAGCACGTTTGAATCAATTTTGATGCACACATGCACTCCACAGCACTTTTAGTGGTGTTTATATCGCACAGCAGTGCCATGAAGTAGTTACTGAATAATTTAAAATCCCATTGAATAACCAAAACTGCCATTAAATAAACTGAATTTTTTAAAATGTCCTTTAATAATTAATAATTACTTACTAATAATTAATAAGGTCATAGGCTACATATAAATCAGGTCGTGGGTAGCATGAATAAATTCTATTTCATAAACTATTAACTCAATTTCATCAAAACATAACATTTTTATTGATTAATTTACATTGATCTATATTTAATTAGCTTTGCAGGTAATTAATTTTGGGTATGTTCATGTTGGTGGAGTTTAAGGAATTGCCCTTTTTTTTTAAACAATTTAGGTCATATGCTATGAATTTGATGTCTCGGAAGGGAAATTTGACCAAAGGTGATTATTTTCAAAACAGTGCCCCAACCCCAAAGATGTTTTTCATAAGGAAAATATCACTTTCTAAAAACATCACGGTGATACCACAATTAACGCAAATGTAATGACTTGAACCGTTTGTGCATCTTGGCCACCGGAGGGCAGTACAATGCAGTCATGCAGACAAAAAAAGAATTTCACTCAACTACTGTAAGCCGCTCAGTAATCTCCTGAAATATTAATCGTTTTTTACAGAGGATAAAGAATATCTGCCTGGGAGTAGTATTGCATGTCTGTCTTTATGCGTTCCAACATTTTTTTCACCCGTCTTTTCTGTCTGAGCATTAAGCTAGCGGACTAATGCAAAATCTTGTTTTAAAAAAAGACAACACATGATTCTCCGTTTCGTGTTTAGTTTGACAATGAATTGCAAATAGGTGTGGCAATCAACAGCTTGAAGATTTGTTTTCCGTCTGCCAAATTGCTGCTGTGTTGAGGTTTGCCAAATTCAGTTAGCTGGCACCGTGGAGACCACCAAAATCATTTGTCGTAGCATTAAAATAATAATAATAATAAAGTCCCATAAGTCCCATTCATACATTGTGCCAGCAATCAGTTCCACACAATGCTTGGCCATCAAATCATTAGCCACACCACCCGTCTATGTGTAACCAGGAATTAGCCAGTTTCATTTTCACATGAAATATACAAATCACTGAAGCATTCCTTTGGTCCACTGTACTGTGCAAGCCAACCATAAATCATGCTGACAGACAACCAAATGCCAACAGAGATGAGGACAGGCTGACGAAAGCCAAGCGCAACACTTGTCAGGATCCTCGCCGCCAAAAAGGTCCGCCTGACAAGTGGTGTGTCACAAGATGGCCGACCGAGAAAAAGTCAAGCCACATTTCACGCTGGCGTTTATGACAGAAGCGCAGAGGGTCGCAGCACGCTGCTGCTGGCCCACAAATTATTCAGCGTTCGAGTACAAAGCGGGCAAGGCAGAGGGCGCTTGTCTATGAGAGAGTGTGTGTGTAGTGGCCAGAAGCGAGAGGGCGTTATCCTGACATTAGGCTAAAAGTGTACACTCAGCACAAATCTACGATGAAAAATGCTAAATCCGATTAGCGCACATTAGCAGTGATGACAGGTCTTGGCGGGTTTAAACTCGATCAAACATTAAACTTAATGTCTGAGACGCATTAGGTGTCTTTTGTTAGCCCACACAAAGAAAATTGAAAAAAGAAAAATACAGACCAGAAAATATTCAAGACAGAGGAAAAACATAAGTATGGACAAAAATATTAACGTAAATAAGTATTTACGGATGGTTAACTTTCTAAATGCTAATCCTATTCCCACATACAGTATATTCACCGTTTCTTAGGTCGAGCAAGCTATTACTTTTGTTCGCTCAAACACACAAAAATGTGAATGTTTTACACAAGAAGATCAAAGATATGAATGAAAACGCCCAAAACATGATGCGTGCCAAATTTCTAATCCAATGTCAACCATATGCGGCTCACAGCCACAAGGGGGTTTATGAGAATATTATCTACCATTTTATAGAAAGCCGCATTTTGCATATCATAGGGATCAAATGCTAAATGCTATTAATGAACGTTAAGAAGCTTACCAAGGCCACCTCCTTCTTCAGCTCATCTAAATCCCGATGCTTCTTCCTCTTCTCTGCACCGCGCTGCAGGGACATCATCAGCAATATGTGACAAGAGGGTTATTATTCTTACTGATCTAAAACACTAAAGATGTTGATTGATGTACATACACAGGTCCTTCTTAAATTAGCATATTGTGATAAAGTTCATTATATTCTGACAAACATTAGACTTCAATATATTTTAGATTACACAGAATTGAAGTCATTCAAGCCTTTTATTGTTTTAATATTGATGATTTTCGCAAAAAAAGAAAAAATGAAAATCCCGTCTAAAAAAAATTGCACATTTCATCCGAAAAAAAAAGTCAACCATCAGATAATTAATTCAGTCATGCACTCAATACTTGGTGGGGAATCCTTTTGCAAAAATAACTGCTTCAATGCGGCGTGGCTTGGAGGCAATCAGCCTGTGGCACTGCTGAGGAGTTACGGAGGTCCAGAATGCTTCGATAGCGGCCTTAAGCTCATCCGCAGTGTTGGGTCTGGTGCCTCTCAACTTCCTCTTCACACTATCCCACAGATTCTCTTTGGGGTTCAGGTCAGGAGAGATGGCAGGCCAACTGAGCACAGTAATACCATGGTCACTAAACCATTTAACCAGTGGTTTTGGCACTGTGAGCAGGTGCCAGGTCGTGCTGAAAAATGAAATCTTCATCTCCGTTTTCAGTAGATGGAAACACGAAGTGTTCAAAAATCTCCCGATAGCGAGCTGCATTGACCATGATAAAACACATTGGACCAAAAATGAACAACCAACGGCGCCCACTCTCACACCTTAATTTTGAGTGTTCAATCAGCCTGCCATGCATGTTTTTGGAATGTGGGAGAAAACCGGAGCATCCGGAGAAAACCAACACAGGCCCGGGGAGAACATGCGAACTCCACACAATTCCGAGCTGGAATTGAACTCTGTACCTCTGCACTGCGAGGTCGACGCGCTAACCACTGGACCACTCATATACATATCCATTATATTTATACTAGTTCCTGCGGAAGGCTGGTAAGGTGGTGGTTCTCTCGACGCGCTAACCACTGGACCACTCATATACATATCCATTATATTTATACTAGTTCCTGCGGAAGGCTGGTAAGGTGGTGGTTCGCCGCCCTCCGGGAGGCTCATCAGCTAGTTCATGCGGAAGGCTGGTAAGGTGGGCCTTCGGCCCACAAAAGTGTTGTTGATTGTTTCAACTTTTTGTTCATCTTCATTGCTTATCGTGAAAATAAAGATGTTTAGCGCTACTAAATAACTAACAATTTTATTGCCATGCTTGTGGGTAGACAACATTTTTTCGCTAAGATGCCCGCGCGATCGTAGTGAGCCACTGCCTGAGCGGCGCAGTGGTGGCGCGGTGAAGTAGGTACGTTTGGAAAAGGGACAGACGGAAGGACAGACCGCGTGCGGGACGACGCGCAATATATATATATAGATTTTTTGTTTGGCTGGGGGTCTAATATTTGACTACATAGTTATGTACATTTTTTTTCAGCCAGTCATGGTATGGTTTAAATGAACTTGTGCATCTCAAATAAAATATAAAATTTTTAATGCCATTCACTTTTGCTCATTTCTTTTCATTAACAGCAACCCCCACAAAAAAACCCAATGGACACCTTGTTCAATGTAAGGTACCTAATAATAATCATCTGTTTTTTTGGGATTAAAAGAAGAAAATGGTTATAATGGTAAACCGTCAAGCCATTTAATCTATTTATATTTGCCGATTATTCACACTTCACCACCAGTGCGAAAAGGAGAGAAAAAGCTCCTCACACATGCTAATCACGGTCGCCAGGGGAACATGTAAGTCACCCGCCACTGTCAGTGTCTGGCAAGCGCATGGCAGTCGGCGGGGAAAAAACAGACACGGAGGGAAAAGTAATCAAACGGAGGCAAGGAGGGAGCACCGAGCTCGAAATGGCATCTGGTGGAGCAATTCTCTGACAAGATTACCCCCCTGTCCTGCCATAAAGCTAAATGGAATGGGGCCCGATGGCGACGAATAAAAACACAATTGCGTCATTATGCAAATAAAAATCAAGCCGGGAACGATATTTCCCCATCTCATCCTGAGATGTTAAGTGTGTCGGAAATAAAGATAAAGGCAATCGGGAGCTTTTTTACTCTCTCTCTCTTTGCTAGCTCATTAGCTTTCAAGGAAACTGCACATTTTGCGGCTGTGTTTCTATAGCTCAGCTCGTGAATATGAGGAAAATTCAGCCGCCGAAGACAGTTTTACTTGGCAACATGAAACTTGGTAGGTACGTCTACCATGAGCATCCACCCATTCTGAACCACTTCTCCTCACGAAGGGTCACTGCCCTAATAGAGCCTATCCCAGCCGTCTTCCGAATTGGTTGCCAGCCAATCACAGGGCACACACAGACAACCAGTCACACCTAGCACAATTGAGAGTGATCAATTAACCTATCGTGCATGTTTTTGGAAGGTGGGAGGAAACTGGAGTACTCTGAGAAAAGCCACACATGTACGGAGAGAAAATGCAAACTCCCCACAGGAAGGCCAGGGGCCTGGAATCGAAGCCCGGACCTGTACATTGTGAGGCAGATGTGCTAACCAGTCGACCATCATCGCCTTATCATAAGTAGACCCACAAAAAAAGGCTCAAGAAACTATGCTGGAAGAATTCTTTTTGGGTCAAAAAGGCCATTCATTCATCTTCCGAATCGCTTGATCCTCACTAGGGTTGCGGGGGTGCCGTCTATCCCAGCTGTTTCCGGGCAGTAGGCGGGGGACACCCTGAATCGGTTGCCAGCCAATCGCAGGGCACACAGAGACGAACAACCATCCACACCCACACCTAAGGACAATTCAGAGTGTTCAATCAGCCTGCCACACGTTTTTGGAATGTGGGAGAAAACCGGAGCACCCGGCGAAAACCCACGCAAGCCTGGGGAGAACATGCAAACTCCATATGCCAATTGTTTTTAGTTTTTGCCATGTGTGCAAGCGGAAAATGTTGACAGTTTGATCACTCACCATAAAACATCAAACTATAATAACTCCGCTCATGAAAAAAAATTCTGCCCGTGAAGCCAGCTTCACTTGCAATCTGAAATTTCGTAGCCATGTGGACCCACAAAAAAATGACGGATTTGGATTCAAGCAGCCATTTTAAGGTCATTTCCTGAGGTCACATTACAATTCATTTGTCTGTACAAGTTCAGCAACTATTCGGATGAAGACATTTCTTTGTCCTTTTTAGGCCAAATACTTTCAAAATGAGGCCTCTTAGTCTTATGGAATTTCCCAGTTGCAGGACGAACAAAGGCTTATTCAAGTCTTATCTCCCCTCGCGACAAAAAGAAGCCAAGTAGCCCAGAATGTGCACATGGGAAATCATTGAAAAAGGCCTCCTAAAGTTCAAGTTTGACCGTTTGCTGACTGGCCAGCATTTGCGGATGTAATTCAAGCAATCACTGGACGGCCCTCACCTGTTAGTCATTACAGCAGCGCCGCTGATTTGGAAAAGGTCTATTTTCCAGAAAGAGGAAACGCTGATTTATGACATTGTAAATAGTTTTTTTTTTTTTCAGGCACAGCAGTTACTCCAGTGGACAGCTACTCATGTTATCAGGTTACAAGGTGCATGAAAGGGTTAAGGAAAGTTAAAACGAACACTTAACTCATTCACTCCCAAAGATGTTTTTAAATGTCTTTTCAGACTTAGTTACTGAATGGGTCGCGGGGGGGTGCTGGAGCCTATCCCAGCTGTCTTCGGGCAGTAGGCGGGGGACACCCTGAATCAGTTGCCAGCCAATCGCAGGGCACACAGAAACGAACAACCATTCGCACTCACACTCACACCTAGGGACAATTTAGAGTGTTCAATCAGCCTGCCACGCATGTTTTTGGAACGTGGGAGGAAACCGGAGCACCCGGAGAAAACCCACGCAGGCCCAGGGAGAAGATGCAAACTCCACACAGGGAGGCCGGAGCTGGAATCGAACCCGGTACCTCTGCACTGTGAAGCCGACGTGCCAACCACTGGACTACCGGGCCGCCCATGGTACTGAATGAGTTTAATAATAATAAAGCAACATTAATTGCAACCTGTCACTGATTTTTATGAGTTCTAAAGCTACAGACAAATGGCCGATGAAACCAAATTTAAATCCATACAACCACCAAAGAGGACAAGCACCGGAATGATTCACCCATTATGTGCAACAGTTCCTGGATTTCAAAAACATACTTTGAGAAAAGATTTTCAATCTACTTCTTGTTATAGTTTTTTGTGTGCTGATGTACTCCAATGAAAAGTGTGACTGGCCTATTCAGTCAAGTCTTGCACTTTTGTCTCGTGTTGTTTTGTTCACCCCGTTACATTTTTTCAAGTCGAGCGTCATCCAGTTTCCTCAAAACCTAAACAAGGCCAGCAGAGCTTGCGTGCTCATGTTTTAAACTCCAATGTGGCCAGCATGAGTTATCAATTTGACAGCCCGCCTTTCCCATTCCACTGGCATTACTCACAAAAATGAACTTTTTTTCCCCCCCCCCAAGTCGCATCACACATATTTCAAACATTTCATTAAATAAGAGGGGAAAACTTACCCTTTTGTCCATGTCGGATATCCACTGCCGACTTAAAAAGTGAAGGACGGCACTTAACCAGCGCTACAATTGGGACCACCCACTCCATATGTTTTGTTTTTGGGGGGCCTGACACCCTTGGAGGGGCGGGGGTAACACGAGCCCAGCAGGCCCACCAGGCTCACTCATTCTCATCCCTCCTCTTGAAGGGACAAAGGTGATCAGTGATCACTGCTCAGCGGGTGACCTCCACCTGCTTCAAAGCACCCCCAACACTAATGCACAAACATGGCCGCTCCTCGCAACAAACAACATGTGATCAATCTGATCCATATGAAAGCAGGCAGCAACTGACGAGACGATGACGCACACCTGGCTGAGGTACACGAGTGAAAGGAAGGAGCTGATTGGTTCACACGGGGAACAGAGATAACGAGAACAGGTGGAAACAAAAAGATAACGAGCGAGACAAGTCTTGAGCGTGGGACAAAGGAAATCATGACAAAAGAGGGAAACAAATGGAAAGCTCACCGAAACAATGTCAACAGAAATATATTGAAATGGATGTAATGGGAAATTTGAGCAAGCGTAAAACTTATTTATTTATTAGATTGCATGCATCAAATTGATCAATCGAAATGAATTTTCATGGCTTTGAAGTGTTTTTGTGAACCAATTCCAAGTCAATACAGGGCCAGTATCGCCGATATTGACCATGACACCGATACTTTTCCATGAATGAAGGTGTGTCCATCGAGGAACACGAGCCACGGCTCAAGGAGTAATACATGCCGACGAAGTGAATGAACTTTAAAATTGGCCGTGCGTGGCACATCTGGTCATCGCAAGGTTAAAAAAAACAGCAATAAAAAAATACAATTGCCGTTCAAAGTGAGATGAGGACGCGGTGTGTGGGGCCGGCCCATGGCTAATATTAGCATTAGCATATTGGGAGCATACGCTAGCGGGCCCTCGCGACAGATGCCGCCGGTGATCCTGTGACACTACCAGCCTTGGCATATTTTCAGACTGGCTGGCAACGTGTGCTTTTTGGCTTCTTGCCTTCTGTTCCTTCTTCTGCACTCGTGCGCCTGAGACAGATGAGTCACTTTATTCGGTATGGATTCATGGCATTGCCATTCATTTCTATGGAAAGCCGCCATTAGAGACAAATTAACACCTCATCATAAGTTTGAATAATGACCCCGCTTTCACACGTTGGAGACGTGCTTTTTTTGTTGTCCTTTGACAATTAGAAACACTTTCCAGGTGTTTCGTTAACTTGCTTTTATCAAAATACCCCAAGGAAAGATAATTATAGGCATGTTTTTACAGCATATATATCGCTATGTCTTTCCGTGGTGAAATCGGGCATCATTATCACCTTTGGCATCATTATCACTTGTGGATGAGCTATTAGCCTCACGCTAACGCTGCAGCTCTGCTTACCTTTTGGCTTTGACATGACCATGCGTTAGCCACTGTGCCAAGAACATTAAAAATCATTGGTGTAGACACTTGTGTGCAGGCGGGGGCTACATGAGCTAACGTTTTACTGTAAGCTAGGTCATGAAGAACAGCAAAACTGGTGGACTTAAATGTTTTATTCACGTTCTTTTTACAACATATTACACATTCAATTAGCGTGACGACATGCGTTAAATTAAATAAATGTAAAAAAAAAGAAAACATCAAAAACTTGAGATGAAGTCAATTTCAAATGAGGGAATGTTACGTTGCTCCTAATACAGCTCATAAAACATACAAGGCGTTTTAGTATGATTACAAGCATTCCAGATAGCTCGGAATTTTCAAAAAGGAACATTCAAGTCTCGGCCATCCCCCAAGCTTGATGTCTGCCGATGCGCCGTTTGGCTCGTGGTTTGGTTTTTGGAGGACAGGGGAGCACCTTTGAAGACCACAAGTCCACTGAGACTTGGCCAAGAATGTTCAGCCATTTCAAGAACTTTCTATTGCTTGACTTAGGCTAACATTGTTGTTTTGATGCTTAGCGCGACGTACACGATGAACCGTGTTTCCACCAAGTAGCCTCGTTTGGCTCCGGATCAGTACGCAACTCTTGGCAATTCCATTCGGAACCCAAATAATTGGTAGTTCATCAAAAACATCACCCATGGCAATTCCTGGTCTGACTTTCTGTCCCTGCCGACTCTCCCTCTCCTTTCGCTGCTGTGTACGCAGCAGCCAAGCTCACTGACCCACACATACTCGGCCTACAGAGAATTCTGCCAAGCAAAAAAAAAAAAAAAAAAAGACAAAAATCTTTAAATAATTTTGTCATTGCGTCTAGGTACCAGTAGCACAGGGTTTCAGTTGTTGGGTCTTTCCTCAAGTTCCCTTTTGACTTTACTGATTTACATTTTTTTTTTATGTTTGAGATCGCTAAAGCTTTCGGTTATTGAGGCGGAGCAAAAAAAAAAAAAAAATCATTGAAAACAACAGAGGCTGTCTGCGCTTCACACAATTTACCGTTTGACTCATTTTAGATGCAACGATTAAACCTACCAAGAAAAACAAGCCGGGTCAGGTATTCACCTTCCCAAGCATACTGAGCCAAAGCCAACGAGACCCTTTGGTGGGAATGCGGATTTATACACCCAACATCCTTTGGCCAATCGGGGGGGGGGGGGGGGGCAGAGGGGGGCGGGGCGGCAGAGGTTGAGCATCCTGGCATTGGAACAAAAGATGGCGGGAGGGTCAGAAGGTGCGGGATGGCGAGTACCGCACAGCTCCCCAGGAGAGCAAAGGGAGGGCGGGGTTGCTTGAAGGGCAAGTGAAGGAGGGAGGGAAGCTGAGAGTCCGATAAGCAGAGTCTTAACGAGCAAAGTGGATTGTGCCGAGTCCTATGCTGCGGAGCCGCCAGATGACAGGAAGCGGAAGGAGATAAAAGCCAAAGAAGTGATGTGACGCGGGACGGCAGCAAGATTTTTTAAGGGTGGGTGGGGGGGGGAAGGAGGACGGTCCCGTAATAAATAGCTTCTGTCCGCCGCCCGCCCTCCAGCCCCGTGACGTCATCCGTACTCGTCAGTCGCTGGCCTGCCAGGCGAAACGGCGGACATTGAAACATACGCGCCACCACCCAAACGCTGAACAGCTGGCTCAGCCGGGAAATGCGCAGCCGTTATTCGTGAAGGCGGGCAGAAATGGATGCCATTTACCTCCACCTGGGGCCAGAGGAGGGCGACGTAGCGCCAGGCCGAGAAAAAACAGCGGCAACACAAAGTCCAACATGTTGTTTTATTTTGCTGTTAATTTTATAATGGAACGTCGGATTCAATATTCTATGGTCGGATTTTTCCATTTGAAATAATACTGAGTAATTCTGGCACCCCCCCCCCCAAAAAAAAGTTTTATCTTGGAGGGGGGAAAAAAAGTGACTTTTATTCTACACTAAAATAAAAAAAAATTCAAGGCCAGGAAAAAAAAATATCTTTGGTCTTGGAATATTTGCAATTTCCTCAATGACAATTTGAATCATTTTAATCAGGTATTTCCTCTCCAAAAGTGTCTTTAGTCTTTATATTTAATTCTTTATTCCTCTAAAATTATGACTTATCTTCCCCAAAATATCTTCTCATATCTAAGTTTCTTCTTCTAAAAAAAAAAAAAAACTACTTGAGTCAGAATTTGTTTTCAATTAAAACCTATTGCGGCATTTCTACCCAAATTCTGACTTTGACCTTGTTATTACTCCCCCCAACCCAAATAATTTCCGCCCTTGTTTTTTTTTAATATTTAAATGTCTTTCCACGAAAAAAAAAAAGCTTTCTTTTTAAACGAAAGAAAATCTACGATTCTTTCTCTTTTTATCTTCTATTTTATTATTTTTTTTGCATCATGCAGATGAGTTAATCTTAAAAAGGGCAGGACTGCTATCTCTGTCGACGGTGCCCGAGGTCTGGCCGAGGCTTGGTCACGTGCTTTCCGCCAGATTGAGTCATAAAAGGGGGTGGGAGGGGGGGGGATTCAGGAGGCTGTGGCCCGGCCCGAGGGGCGTCTGTTGGGCTCCTGTGGCGCCGGTTACGAGCGTCGTTAGCCCTTAAACACTTTTTTTTTACGCGTGGCCCGATGAGTGCATAAAGGGACTCCGGTGAGGAAATTATTTGACACAACCACTGACAGTGCAGGGGTGGGGGCACAGGTGGGGGGGCATAGAGGGGGCATCTATTCTTCTTATAGACTGCCTTTAAGGAAGAGATATAATGGGAAGTAATGACGACTGAGGGGAAAGGAGAAGGGGGGGTGCGTCAGGCAGACTAGTGGGGCGGAGGCGTCACGGAGGAGTCAGACCTTTATCTAAGAAAAGAAGAAGAAGGATGGGGGAGAGAGAGAGATAAAAAGAGAGAGAGAGAGAGAGAGAAAGAGAGAGAGGACAGTGGTTAAAAGAGAGCATTGAAACATTCACAAGAATTGGTGAGCGGAGCAGGAAGCAGGGCGGTGCCCCTGTGGGGCGGGGGCACAAGCAAGCGGGCGGTGCCAAAACGAGGCTGGGACGAGATCACGCCGACTTCACAATCATAAATCTTAATCGATACCACTGCACTTTCGGATGACAGCCCCCCCCCCCTCCTTATTTAAGGGTGAGCTGCCGAGCGAGGCGAGAAAGGAGGCCGGGGGCTTTGGAGGGGCCGCCCCCCAGGCCCTCCTGACGGGTCAGCTCCAGCTCGATGGTCATCAACACCCGCCCGGCGGCGTCCTCTACCGCCGCCGCCGCACCCCCTGCGCCACCCGTCCCCCCATCCTGCCCGGGCCGGAGCAGGCGCCCGAGGAGCGCGCCCCAGCCCCGCCCCTTATCCTATTTGCGGTCCTTGCGGGACTCCTGCTTCTTCTTTTCCGAGGTCTTCGGCTTGGCGGTGTCGACCGCTGGCGCGGGGCCCTGTGAGGGAGCAGGGACAGAGAGGGGGGCGGGGGCAGAACAAGGGTGGAGAGTCACTCGAGGAGGAAAGGAGTGCCAGGGGGAGGAGGGCAGGAAAGAAGTGTTGGGGGGGTTCACTTTAAGATGGGCAGGTGGCGCTGTGGTGAAGGGGAGAGAAAGTCCATTTAAAAAAAGGAGAAGAGAATGAAAGAAGTGAGAAAAAGGGCGAGGGGGGGGGGGATAGAAAAACTTCCTTTTAAGGGCGGGGGGCGAGAGTGAGGGGGGGCGGTGTCCAGAGCTGGAGGGGCAGGAGGACAAAAGAGGTAACCATGCATTAGGATGGGACACTGTGACAGGTGGGCTCCATAAACCTGTACAACTCATGACAATACGGTTAAGCCCCCCCCCCCTCAAGCCCCACCACCTACCCACACACACGCACACGCATGTGTATATACACACAGCAAAGCCCATGAGATTACTCGTTTATTTTTTTTTGGTTTGCCCACCAATCGCAGGGCACAGATAGACCAACAACCATCCATGCTCAAAATCACACTTAGGGACAATTTTAGAGTGTTCAATCAGCCTGTCATGCATGTTTTTGGAACGTGGGAGGAAACCGGAGTACCCGGAGAAAACCCACACAGGCCCGAGGAGAACATGCAAACTCCACACGGGGAGGCCGCAGCCGGGATCGAACCCCCCACCATTGCATGGTGAGGTGCCCTCCGTGCTGCCTTATTTCTGCAATATATATATATATATATATAAATAACAGCACTCATATTTGCAGGGTTACTCATTTTTACTCACCCAATTTTTTCCTTTTAATTAAAAATATGGTATTTAATTTGATTTAAGGGCGGCCCGGTAGTCCAGTGGTTAGCACGTCGGCTTCACAGTGCAGAGGTACCAGGTTCGATTCCAGCTCCGGCCTCCCTGTGTGGAGTTTGCATGTTCTCCCCGGGCCTGGGTGGGTTTTCTCCGGGTGCTCCGGTTTCCTCCCACATTCCAAAAACATGCGTGGCAGGCTGATTGAACACTCTAAATTGTCCCTAGGTGTGAGTGTGAGCGTGGATGGTTGTTCGTCTATGTGTGCCCTGCGATTGGCTGGCAACCGATTCAGGGTGTCCCCCGCCTACTGCCCGGAGACGGCTGGGATGGGCTCCAGCACCCCCCGCGACCCTAGTGAGGATCAAGCGGTACGGAAGATGAATGAATGAATGAATGAATTTGATTTAAAATATTGACTTGTTATTACGAAAATATTCAGGCTTTTCAATAAAAAAATATACATAGCGGTATTGTAAGATTCAGATTTTCTGTAAATATACAAAAAATGCAACATGATATTCATAAACCAGCAATACCCCCCCCCCACCCCCCCAAACTGACTTTTCCTCTAATATTGACTTTCTTTTTACTTCAATCTAAAAAAAACCTGCAACACTTCATGTAAAAAACAACTAAATGACTATTCCTGAAAGATTACAACGTTCCCGCCCTCGGTAACAAAATAAGACTTAAGCATTGTAGGATTACAAATTTTGGGCTGCCTGTTGACTTTTGTCTCATTGTTTCCTCTCATTTTTGAGCATTTGAAAATAGACGCCAATAGACAAACAACGTTAAAAACAGCGCGCGCAAAGTGGAATTGGAGCGTGTTGAAGGCAGCCTTTATGGAGCCTTGTCAGTGCGAGTACTTTCAAAGAACGGACCGCTGGCGGCGAGGAGAATTTAAAACACAAGCCTCAGCTTGACGAGCGCGCCGGTGGTCTCTAATCAACCCCCCGCTGAGCACCTCTAATTGGACTCTGATCATCATCAAGACGAAGATACAAGAAGAGGAGGATATTAATGTGGCCGCATCCGAAACCGTGGCGGTCCGGAGATTTCTGCCCGTCGGGGCTAAAATGGAGGATGGGTGGGGTGGGGGTGGGGGGGGGGGAGATGTGGGGAAGCCTCAAGGAGAGAGAAGATGAAGAGTGAGGGCTAGTGATTTCCTGTCCGAGCGCATCACATGACCTGAAGGAGAAAAGGAGAAGGGGGTTGCGGTGGGTGAGGGGGGGGCGGGCAGATGCTCCTCCAGGCCTGCGGAGGGAGTCAAAGGTGAGGAGGGAGGGAAGGGGGAGGAAAGAGGAGCTCCAATCGATACAAAGCGCGAGCCGCAATTATCATTCCACAACTGTGTGTTGATGTGTGATGTGTGAGCAAGTGTGTGAACATGCATGTGTGTGTGCACGCGTGTGTGCGCCTGCACACATGTGAGTGGATATCGGCGACTGTGTGTCGTCTGTGTGCGTGTGCGCCCGAGACTGCAAGAATGTGTGAGTGTGTTTGTGCGCATTTTGCTTATTTTTGTGTGTATGTGTGAGATTGGGCACGTGTGCATGTGTCTATGCATCTGTCATTTTGTGCGCGACTACGTGCAATGCGTGAGATTGTGTGGGTGTGTAAATGTGTGTGTTTGACAGCGTACATCGAGTGCCATAGGGCGCTCTTTGCGTGTGTGTGCGTGTGTCCGTGTGTGCGCGCTCGCATATATGAATAAATAACTTAAAAAGCAGAGAGGTTGACATGCGTGACAGCGTCGTCACGGCAACCAAGCAACGACTACATTGCCCTGCCTGCGCTTCTTCACACACACATACGCACACGCACACGCACGCTTGCACAGTGCCCGGTGGCACTGGAGAGTAACCTGACAATCATCTGACAGTTAAAAGAAGAGAAAAAGAAGAAGATGGTGAAAGTGGGACCCGCGGTGGGGTGGGGGGTGAGGGGCAGGAGGTCTGTCGAATGACAACAATGAATCAAAGAGGCGGTTTGGTGCCCCCTGTAGTTGTGAAGCATAATAACAAGAGAGACCTCGTTTTGGTTGGAGGCCTTTGCGGAAGAGGGGTTTTGTTGTGGCAGTCATCTGAAATGTTTTTAAATGGCTCGTTTAAAATGCTTGCAGCGCTCAAAACGCTCTTTTCAGATTTGTCAGTGCTCAGAATCAGGAGGGTTCTTTTTGTGATGTCGCAACCCTTGAGATCAACTGCACCATCTGGATTTGTTTTTTTTTAGGCCGATTTTGGAAGAAGCCCTTTCTGATAACTGATTCATTGTCCCATTAAATTAAAAAGTATACATAATGACTCAGATAATAAAAAAGATTACAGGCAGAACATTCAAATGTTTCACAATACTTTGTCCTTGGGTAGTAGTTAAACTTTAGAGCAGACTGGAAAAAGAAAAAAACAATTGATCGTCATTTAAGTGTTTGAATGTCATTACTTTGGTCTCTTTTTGTAATGTACTAATCGTCAGGAACGTGTACTCATAAATCGGCAAAACAATTTGAAAAGGGCCAATACGGGGCAATTAAATTGGCCAGCCGATGAAATCTAAATATAAAAAATGAATTAGTCAGCCCATAATCATCAGAATTTTTTTTTTAACCACACAAAGGAAAAAAAAAACCCATCAGATTCTATTATATTGCTATTATAATAGCATGACAGTCTTTTGTTAAAAATCACTCCAAATCAATAGGTTTGCTTGCTTGCTTGTTTTGGGAGGCAGCGTGTGATTAGGCGAGGAGCCGGAAGACGAAGAGCGAGAAGGGGGAAAAAAAATAATTAAAAATGCATGAACTTGCCTGTCTCTGCTGTGATCCCTCCTTCTTTTTCTTGCCGTGTTTACTGGAGGACAAAACACAAAAACAAACAGAAGTCAGGATGTCTTTATGGCGGCGGCGGCGATGCCGCCGCGCTCATCGACCGGTGGGATGACGGACGCGGCGTCATTGCACCCTTGCGCCGGATTATCCGGCGGATAACACGCAGATGAAGATTGCAATCAGGCTAAATCACTTGAGCGCGCATCAGGGGTGGTGCACAGGGGCTTGGGCAACGGGGGCGAATTTCCAGAAGGTCGCAACGCTCAAAACCAAAAGGATTCTGAACGGCAACATTGAAAATAACAAAAATAATGTACTCCTTTGACCATTCACTTGGCATTTTAGGTCATTCAAAAAACAGGGTTCTTGCCCATCACACCCAAACGTCAGGCAGGGGAGCAGTCGAGACTGACTGAACGTGAGCTGGCAGGGGGAGTGGTAGACCACTAGGCGATGCAGGTGTCGGTGCCCGGGAGGGGCTCGGGCTTGGGGCGGAGCCCGAGGCAGCCGGTGTGCAGTCGCAGTGTCCGCTCAGGGCCCTGCACTGACCTGACGTTGAGGCTGAAGACGCGGCGCGCCACCAGGAAGCGCATCAGGTAGTAGATGACCACGATCAGCAGCAGGAGGCCCAGGACGGCGCCGATGATGGAGCCCGTGATCACGCCCGCCTGGATAGGCACTGCAACGGAAAGCAGCAGCACGGAGGGAAGATTTAGAACATTAAATAAAAAATAAAAAAAGTACCAAAAGTGACAGCGAAAAAGCAACAGACAAAAAAAAAATACAATAGAAAATTGAAAAGTAATGAAAAACTTTGATGAAAAAAGTGGCAAAAAAGTAATAATAAAATAAAAGTGAGGGTGAGAAATTTGCTGGTGAAAAAAAGAGAAGGAAAAAAATGTGTCACAAAAAATAACGTAAAAAAGGTTGAAAAAGAAATTACAGCAAATTGATGGTAGAAAAACATGGTGTAAAAAAAAGATGGTAAAAAAGTCAGGTCAAGTCAAGTCAACAGTATTTATAGAGCACTTTCGAACAGCCATCGCTGCATACAAAGTGCTGTTAAATGTGACCTTAAAAAGTGATGGTAAAGAAACTACGGTGAAAGATGATGATTAAAAAGAAAAGGAATGTCAAAAAAGTGATGCCCAAAAAAAATGCCGGTAAAATCAGATAAAACGATGGTTAAAAAAAAAAAATTTAAAAGTGGTTTTCCGAAAGTGGGAGTGAAATTGATGGCAATTAAGTAACAGTAAAGAGTTGTAAGTTGGAACAGTCAATAAATGTTGATAAAAATTGAAAGTAAAAAGTGTTACAAATCCTAGGCTAAAAAGGGACTGTCAAAATTCGGTTAATAATATAATTATTGATAAAATTTATATATTGATAACAAAAATGTATCATAGAATTGTAATATAAAACACGATGAAAAAAATAGACCATGAAAAAAAAAATGATGTGTTGTTCATTGACCAGAGAAAATCTGACGTTAAAAAGTACAAATAAAAAGGAGACAAAAGTAGGAATAGCACAGATCCATCCATCCATCCATCTTCTACCGCTTATCCGGGGCCGGGTCGCGGGGGCAACAGCTTTAGCAGGGAAGCCCAGACTTCCCTCTCCCTAGCTACTTCTTCCAGCTCTCCCCGGGGGATCCAGAGTCGTTCCCAGGCAAGCTGGGTGACATGGTCTCTGCAGCGTGTCCGGGGTCTCCTCCCGGTGGGACATGACCGGAACACCTCACCAGGGAGGCGCTCAGGAGGCATCCGAATCAGATGCCCAAGCCACCTCATCTGGCTCCTCTCGATGTGGAGGAGAAGCGGCTCGACTCTGAGCCCCTCCCGGATGACCGAGCTTCTCACCTTATCTCTAAGGGAGAGCCCGGACACCCTGCGGAGAAAACTCATTTCAGCCGCTTGTATCTGGGATCTCGTTCTTTCGGTCACGACCCATAGCTCGTGACCATAGGTGAGGGTTGGGACGTAGATCGACCGGTAAATTGAGAGCTTCGCCTTTTGGCTCAGCTCCTTCTTCACCACGACAGACCGATACAACGTCCGCATCACAGCAGACGCTGCACCGATCCGCCTGTCGATCTCCCGCTCCCTCCTACCCCCACTCGTGAACAAGACCCCAAGATACTTGAACTCCTCCACTTGGGGTAAGATCTCCTCCCCGACCCGGAGGGGGCACTCCACCCTTTTCCGACTGAGGACCATGGTTTCAGATTTGGAGGTGCTGATTTTCATCCCAACCGCTTCACACTCCGCGAAACGCTCCAGTGAGAGTTGGAGAGCCCCGTTTGAAGGAGCCAACAGCACCACATCATCTGCAAAAAGCAGGGATGTAATACTGAGGCCCCCAAAACGGACCCCCTCAACGCTTCGGCTGCGCCTAGAAATTCTGTCCATAAAGGTTATGAACAGAATCGGCGACAAAGGGCAGCCTTGGCGGAGTCCTACCCCCACTGGAAACGATTCCGACTTACTGCCGGCGATGCGAACCAAACTCTGACATCGGTGGTATATTGACCGAACAGCCCGTATCAGGGTGTTCGGTAACCCATACCCACGAAGCATCCCCCACAGAACTCCCCGAGGGACACGGTCAAACGCCTTCTCCAAGTCCACAAAACACATGTAGACTGGTTGGGCGAATTCCCACATACCCTCAAGGACCCTGCTAAGGGTGTAGAGCTGGTCCACTGTTCCACGGCCGGGACGAAAACCACACTGCTCCTCCTCAATCTGAGGCTCGACTTCCTGACGGACCCTCCTCTCCAGCACCCCTGAATAGACCTTACCAGGGAGGCTGAGGAGTGTGATCCCTAAAAATAGCATAGATATTAGGGTTTAAAAAAAAGGTAAAAAAGCGACAATAAAAAACAAACATGTTGAAAAGAAATATGATGGTAAAAAAGTGCAGGCAAAAAGTGATGCTCAAACCTTTGCTGGTGAAAAATTAACAAGTGACAAGTGACCTTTGACCCTTTCATGCACCCTGATAAGTGATGAGCTGTCGACTGTCGTAACCGCTGTCCCTGAAATAGTTCATTAAGTGCCAACAGAAAACCTGACGATAAAAAGTCCCAATAAATAACTGCAAAAAAAGCCAAAGTAAAAAGTGGCAAATGTCATAACAGTAAATAAATTTCAGTAAAAATGTGTCGACAAAATAAAAGTAACAATAAAGCGAGGAGCCAAAGATGTGTTAAAAAATGTGATGGTTAAAAAAAAAAAGTGACATGAGAGTGATAAAGTTGCAGCGGAGAAGAGGAAAAAGGTCGGCGGCTTCAGCAAATGATAAACATCTCAAAGATAAGTCCAATGACTTCCAATGAGAGGAATCCTGCATTATTCATGCGGCACTTCGTGGATCAATGATGGCAGTCATGGTCAGCGCGTCCGCAGCGCAATTTCAAACGTTCAGCGTTCGAATGAAACCTTTCGGTTCGGATGGACCGCTATGAAACTGTATGATATTGTACAAAATTGTACACGGTTGTAGAAAATGAGCAACATTGTTGAAAAGGGTGCAGAAATGTGTAACCACACAACCAAAATAATTTTGCAACATGTCAAAGTGCATCACTTTTTGGGCAAAATTAAACGAAATTGTCGAATATTGGTGGCAAATGGAGAAATTTATAAGTGTGGGATGAAAACATTTTTTCTTCAAAATATTGTACACAAAAAATGAAATCTTCAGAAAAAATATCCAATCAAAAGTGAGCAAAAGTACAAAAATGTACAAACTAAAAATGGTTTTCGACAAATTAAATTCTGTACAAAACTGTGCTGTATATTTTTTTTAATTACAAAACTGTTCTCATTTATTTTAAAAATCTTAAAAAAAAAATAAATACTTTGCACATTTTAAAAAATGTACTAAAACTAATTTTTTCCCCAGTAAAGAAATTGTAAAAACTGAAAGAATGCATAAAAATAATGTCAAGTCAGAGTCTACATTAGAATCTCAGTGGGAGCTCCAGGCGGAAGTTAGCTCACGTGGGCGGGCGCGTGCGTCTGACCTTTCTCAAAGACGAGCAGGCGCACGCTGGAGGGCCGTCCGACAATGTCGGGTGGGTTCTTGGCGTCGCAGGTGAAGGTCCCGTTGTCGCTGAACTCCAAATTCTTGAGCAGTATGGAGCCGTCGCGCCGGCCCGGGTCCCCCACAAACTCCAGTCGGTCCCTGAAGGGACCCTTGTTGTCCACGTAGGCCATCCCGCCCGTGTAGTGGAAGATCTGAAAACAGTGTGGCATTTAGGGACAACCAGTGGTAAGCGCTTCTACCTCACAGTGCAGAGGTACCGGGTTCAATTCCAGTTCCAGCCTCCCTGTGTGGAGTTTGCATGTTCTCCCCGGGCTGTGTGGGTTTTCTCCGGGTACTCCGATTTCCTCCCACATTCCAAAAACATGCATGGCAGGCTGATTGAGCACTCCAAATTGTCCCTAGGTGTGAGTGTGAGCATGGATGGTTGCTCGCGTGTGTGTGTGCCCTGTGATTGGCTGGCAACCGGTTCAGGGTGTCCCCCGCCTACTGCCCAAAGACGGCTGGGATCGGCTCCGCCCCCCCCCCCCCCCACGACCCTTGTGAGGATAAAAGTGGATCGGAAAATGGATGGATGACTTGTTGACATGTTGCTACAATTTTTCAAGAATCAGGAAAATGAGTGAAATTATTCATTTATATAAACTTTTTAAAATGAAAGATAGCTATTTGTCTGTAACTATTTGCATTGAATTTAAAAAAAAACATTCTATTAGGGTACGGGCTTTCGATAGAAAGTTACTCCAATTGCTTTCATTTGTCAAAGCCTGAAATAAAAATCCAGAACTTTAAAAAATGTATTATTTTGCAACTAATTAAAATTATTTCTGTACAAATTTGCACCAAAACATACTTGATTGAATGACTCAAACGTTAGCGTCGCAGCAGGAAGGAAATATGAAGCAGCTGCCTCAATTTCCGTCAAAAGGAGAAGAAACGTGAACGAGGCCACGTCGGGCCAGGTGCGGAAGGCGAGTGAGATAATGAGAAAAGAGGAGGTGGAGGTGGACAGGATGGGGGAAGATGAAAGCCGAGATTAGAGGAGCGACGGGAGAGGACGATGAGGGGACGATAACTGGGTAACGGCGAAATGAAAAGATTGATTTGCAAGCTTGCATGCAATGTGCAAACATGGTGATATTAATTAACAAGTCACACTTTCAACTTTTACCTCATTAGCCTGTCCTCTCCTCACTGATTGGCTGGGGGGAATCACATCGTTCAAGTGCCTTTTCTAACTATCCATCCTTCCATCCATTTACGAATTTGCTTACCCTAACGTGGGTCGCAGGCATGCTGAAACCGATACCAGCTGTCTTCAGGCAGTAGGCGGGTGACACCCTGAACCAGTTGCCAGCCAATCGCAGGGCACACAGAGACAAATGACCATTCCCACTCACACTCGCACCTAGGGACAATCTTGAGTGTTCCATTAAGCTGCCACGCATATTTTTGGAATGTGGGAGGGAACCGGAGTACCCGGAGAAAACCCACGCAGGCACGGGGAGAACATGCAAACTCCATGCAGAAAGGGCGGAACTAGAATCGAAGTCCGGACCGCTGCACTGTGAGGTGCTAACCAGGCAACCACCATGCCGCACATTTCCTATCCACTTGGTTGCCAAATATGGTTCTAGCCGTCTATTTTCTATAACTTGCCCTCATTCGGGTTTAACTGATTTTAAGATTTTTTTTTTATTCCACTTCGAAAATTATGTATGTGTGTGTGTGTGTGTGTTTGTGTGTGTGTGTGTGTTTGCGCTTGTATTTACAGAGATGCTATCCCTGGCGCCGTCGGGCCTGTAGGTCCAGGAGAAGGTGACGTCCTCGGAGGTCCAGCGCCAGGAGAAGAAAGAGCAGGAGAGCCGCACCTCAGTGCCCACCAGGGCGTGACGTTCCCAGCCTGTGTAAATCACGATGGCCTGGGACGGCTCGGGCACTGCACAGAGGGAAGTTGCAGAGGATCAGCTGTTGCTATTTTCTGTAACTGAAAGTTTTCAGGCAGACAAGTTCAGTGCTGCAGATACAAACAGCACCAGAATTCCTGAAGCTTTCCTAAGTACTACACCCCCGAGCAGGGTTTACTTTTCACCCAAATGATTCAAATAAATTTCGCCACATGTACTTCTGACAACTAAAACACCCTTGTTGCTCATCAGATATGTTCAGGACTTCACATCCTCCTTGGAGGTTCCTGGAACTCTCATGAGTGCTACCCTACACTGTGGAGTTTTTAAGTTCCAGCAACTAGGTGTACCGAGACATGAAAGTTCCAAAATCCTTCGGTGAAAATGCATCTTTAGATGACCATTGCGTGTCAACAATCAATTCAAAATTGTCTCAATTTAATTTTTGGGTGATTTCTTTGTAACCCTGTTTAGGGGCAGGGGGGAGTGTTGTATCGTATTTTCCGCATTATAATGCGAAAGCATTCAATTTTCTCAAAAGCCGACAGTCCGCCTTGTAATCCAAAGCGCTTTATATATGGATCAATATTCTGATTTCTTGGACGTAGTATTTTAAATGTTCTGTCAAACGCTTTGTTACAGCTGCAGCAGTTGTGAAAGCTCGATATAAATAAAGCGGGATTGTATTCCGTTTAGCGGAGCTCCATCTACTGGACACATAATGCAAAGGCAGCCATTAATGTAGCTTCTGTTTTCATGCGCCTTATCAATAATGCGATGCACCCTATATATGAAAACAGTTTGGAAATAGGCCATTCGTTGAAGGTGCGCCTTATAGTGTGGAAATATATGATTCGTTTGAAAGGTCAAGGAGCTACTTGTGCCTCAAAGTAGAATTCCTCAAAGTTTCGGTAAAAATGCAGCTTCAGAGGACCATTCTGTGTTTGGTCAACAGGAACACTTGGGAGCCCCCCCCCTAAAAAAATACCCTTCTAGGGGGAAGTAGGGCATGCAAAAAGTGGAAATATTGCATATAGTGAACGTATACATGATCATCCCAATCAAAGCATAATGTAGTGAGAAAATATTGAATGTGTCACTCGTAGTGCGTGAATGATGATTGATGCTATTTGCTTCTCAAGCACTAAATCAATATTTCACCGGCCGGGAAAATATGAGACTGTCAAAAAATCTGACCGCATGCAGTAACATCTTAATAATGTGCGGCAAAAAAGGGGAAACCCGATGTGCTGTAGCTTTTTGTGGTGAGTCGTATAGCATCCGAAAGGATCGCAACGTGTCAATTAACGACGACAATAGTGGAGTTCATTAAAATTGAGTCAATTATTCGTCCGCTAAGCAGCTTAGTGGTCGTTAAGGAGGAGATGCTGAGGACTGATCGGTGGCCTCAACGTGTCTGTCATGATAACTAGTGGGAGGAGGAACACAGCACATTTGAACATGCGCTGATAATATCACGATATAAACATGAAAACATAAATGGTGACGAAAAACCACGTATGAAACATGGATTGTAATTCGGAAGGAAAATGCTCATCTCGCAAAACAGACTACAAAAAGGGTTTTCTCTCACCGACATTTTTTTTAAATCTAAAAATGTATCAGATGAAACACGAACATATCAAATTACTTTAAAATAATTTGTAGGTTTTTTTTATAGTTAAAAAATGAATCTTTTCATTTCTTTATTCAATTTTTTTCTAATTTCTTTGTATTTGAAACATGAAAAAAAAGTTTCAACATTAAAATAAATAAAATCGCGGATCAATGCACATCCACATTGCATATTGTCACCTTAACAAAAAATAAATCCATGTCCAATTTTCTTAATTCTTTTGCCCCTTTTTAACTAGAACACACAATAAGTTTTTGACCCAACCATTATTTTGGAAGACGAAGCAAAAATTGTTTCATTTTGCATACTAAACAACTCCGATATGGCGATACATGTGCCCACATGAACACACACACACACACACAAAACCACCACTGTCCAACGCAAAACGCGTATTTCCACTTACCTTAAAAAGACAACACGCATTGTATTGCAAATTATTGTTTGTAGGTTTTTTCTGCATAACCCCGCCCACACACCCAAACTCAATGTCACTATTGTCCAGTACATGTAGCTCTTTCCTTACATTTTTTTTTTCAGGTTGCTACCCGCCTCCCCCACATTAAAACAATTCTGACTGCGTAGATTATAGCAACACATACTTGCTTTTCAATACGTTGTGCAGGTGTATGAGTATGTTTTTTTTTCTTTACCTGTGGCCAGGACGAGGAGGGAGGCCAGCGCCACCAGGGTCAGCATGATGGTCTGGGGCAAGTGTGGACTTCCCACCGACGTGAAGGAATCAAGAGGGGTGATGAACACACACAAAGCGCAGACAGACACCCAAGTGACCGGTCTCGGTGGTGTAAGAGTCCCACTCTGCTGGAGAGTGTGTGAAGAAGATGACGACGATGACAAAGGATGGAGCCAAGAGGCACAAGACAGCAACAGAAGGCCCGACGGTGTGAGGAGTCTTTATAGGGGGACACACCCCTTGCTCGGCCCCGGCCCTAGGAACTCTCCTCCTTCTTACCCCCTACTTCCAAGGGGTCCACGCAGGACCGCCATCCCTGACAGAGACCCACCCTCTGGGGATTTTAATGCTGATGTTAACCCCTCAAGTTAATGACAGGCAGTGACATTGATTATAAGAGTGCTTGAATTTCAGGAAATACTTCTTTTAAATACGCAAGCCGATTTGGACAATCTTGGAGTAATCGAACACTACTTGGACCACTCTAGAACACTTTTGCCCACCTTAGTTGAAATTGGATGACTTTAGGCCAAGTTGGTCCAACCTTAGATGACTCGAGATGGCTTTGGACAAATTTGGACCAACGCGGGAATCCTCTGAATCACTCAATACCACCTTGGGTCACCTTGGATGACTCTAGACCACCTGAGACCAAACCTCCACACATGGGCCCCTCGGAAACATCTTGGACAACTTGAAATTGCCACGAACCAACCTCAGACCATTATAGTCCAACTTGGACCATCTCCAGACAACCATGGACCAATCTTAGACTGCTTGAAACTACGTTGCATCAATCGAAGTACACCATAGACCACGTTGAACAACGCAAGACCACATTGGAAAACTTCAAACCATTCAGGACCCTTCTCACCTACTTTGGACCAACTCTGGAGTACCCTTCGCCCTTCTAGACCATCTAGTACCACCTTAGACTACCTTGGCTCCACTTTGGACCAGCTCAAACCACGCTCAGCCAATTAAGGCTTTTCAAGATCTCCCTCTACTCAAAATTGATCAGATCCTTTTCTTTGTCTGTATGGTCCTGTGTTTTTAGAATTAATTAAAGAAATACCAAAAAAAAGAATGATTTTGAACTTGGATCAAATTTGATATTCATATTGATTTCATTTTTATCGAAAAAAGGAGGCACTCCCGTTCTCAGTGGCTCAGCTGATCTAATATTTCTGTTGGTATTTTTTATGGGCACCAAGTGTGGCAGTAGGGCATTTAGGTGTGGGTCACGGCGGTCCAGTCCGCTCAGAAGTCAGAACAAAGGCCGTAAAGTCTTTGGAGTCCCTCCCGCCGGATTCCTGCTGACACAATGGAGCGCGAGGGGGACAGGGCCTGGGCCCAAGGCCTCAATGGCGCTTTCTCCCACCCCGTTGGGACGCACAAAGGCACGCTTTGAGCGCCCCCACGCCGGAACGTGTCGCCGCCGCTGCCAGCCCAGAAAGTTGAGGCCAGGACAACTTAGAGACAAACGAAGGACAACACGGGCCTCTGACATCTTGTTCACGTGTCCCAAAACACATACAGTAAATGTCCGCACTCATGAAGCCAACAACCTCCAAAATATCCATATCTCACCCATTTCCTCACTTTTGTGTTATCCTGATAGAGCTACAATAGCCAGAGCAACCCACTTCTTCCCTGACAATCTCACCATGTTGTTTGTGGTTCAATAAAGAACACTACAGAAGTACGCGTGGTGTTGCATCCTCATCGCGAGCCCTCCAGAGAGGTCTGAGCTGGTCCAGTTAGTAAACCCAGCCCAGGTCGGACCACCCTGAACGAATCGACATCTTGGGACACTTGATGATGTGGCCTGTCCTGCTGAGTTCAACAAGTTAAAAACTGCCAGCATGTGGAATACACATTGCAGAATCTGATGCCAGATATTCCCAGAGCTGCATATGATCATGGAGTAGCGTTCAAATAAAAAGGGTTTGGAAAGGGTTAAGCAGTCATTAGTCAGCACCTGAGGGAAGGCATGAGTGATGATGTTGGAGGACAAGAAAGACACATAGGTATTGATCATCATGCTCTCTCCCTGGCACCTTCCTTCATGTTCAGGGGTCTTAGGAGGGGGGCCGGCGGTAGACATTTTGTCCACTGCTGACAAATTACCGCCTCTCCTAATAGTCGGCCAACGTCACCGCACGACCAAACGAACCATCTGGCACATCACAGGTCAAAATAGAGGCAAGAAATGTGGCAGATTGGTGGAGGTCTGTAGGGGGCTGAAGATGACTATATGGGGGGGACTGCTCCAGAGTTTGGTGCCAGCACTACAGAAGCTGCATTGCATGCAGATGAAAGGCCTCATTGTTCTCTCGTGACATTGACATCATTCTACAATGTAGACTGAACCAGGACAAGCTGGGACTACCTCAGTATTGTGTAAATGCATGATGATTAAAAAAAAATCTAAGACATAAAGGAGGATGTAAATGATTAATTGTATTTTATAAAGTGTCATTACTGTACAGTGGGGAAAAATTGAAAGTCTCAAAGGCGATTGCGTGTTATGGAACTTGAAGCAGACTACTCTATCCTCTTGTCAAAGTAATTTACAAGTTACTTTCGGGTACTGTAAATACTTTAGGATGCAAATTGTCTCTAGCCCTGTCTTAGATTCTGACATCTGCATTTTGGCCTGTTTTATTGCCGTTTCCCTCCCTTTGCATCGGTGGCGCCTTGGTGGCGACGTCAAAATTGAGGTTGTTACTGTAAGCACTGCATTGAACAAACTCCCCGAAGGCATCTACCTGCAGCATGTCATTTCATTCAATGGACTCCCCCTGTGGTTTTAACCAACACTGTACAGCAGCATACTATGTGATAAATGTTGCCCACTCGGCATCGGCTGCAGCCTGATCACCCTGCGTAACTTGCAAGCGCCATAAAAATGTTCTAGAGTTCTTTTATGCCTTTCTGTGACTCTTCCAGTCTCTCGGTTATAACCTGACATTGACACTCGAAGGTCAGTGGCCCCTCTGAGAACATCCTCGCTTTCAACATTTGGGCTTTTTCCCGCAACCTTTTGATCCGGGACTATAAGGGGATGCGGATGGACAATTGCAACCTGGCAGCTGGCCTCAAATTGATACCCTTCGTCAATTTAGCCCCCCCCCCCCAATGTGTAACGAACGGTTTGCAGTGGGTGAGGCTTCCTGACTTCGACGAGCAGAAAAGCTCGTGCAGAAAGAGAGAAAAAAAAAGGGGGAGTGTGCCGAACATAATGAGATCCTAAAGGTTAGTGGCCAACGCTGTGAAGAAAAACACTATTGATATTCTGAGGGCTTTGGCTCGGGACAATGACGGCGTGTGTGCCACCCGCTCTCTCCCTCACGGCCTGGAATGGCAGCGATGTCACAGCCAGCGCCAAGATGGAGGGATGAGGAGGAATGGACGGATGAGGAGGAGGAGAACAAAGCCTTTGTTACCACGGATGAGGAGGGATGGACGGATGGAAGGACAAGGAGGCGGCAGAGAACAAAGCTTTTGTTACCGCAGCGGACAAAGAGGCCATTGGGGGGCGAAGACACAGACACCATGACGGACAAAAGTGTTGGGACGACGTCCACCTACGGGAAATCAACAAGAACAGAGGACACAAAGGTCTCGTAGGAAGACCTGCGCACGGCTGATGCAAGCTGGCCGTCCAGTCCTCTGACTAACTCATCCAAGTAGCCCTTCACACACCTTGGATTCAAGTCAGGTCAAGTCAAGGAGGTGAAGCGGCAGTAAAACAGGCCAAAATTCAAATGTCGGTCAGCAATTGCAGTTTCGATCCCCGGCCATCGCGATCATAACTAAGTGTCCTTGAGCAAGATACTGAACCTGATGCTGCGTCATCAGTAGGTGAATGAGGTAACAGTGTGAAGCTTTTTGAGTACCAGAGGTAGAAAAGCGCTTTACAAGTGACAGCCCATTTACCGTCATCATCTCAGTATTCTTACTTTTTACCTCTTTTGTTTTCAACGTGAGCACTGGAAGAGTTTGGGCCAGCGCACAGAGCAGTCCGATAGCACCCAGCCTTTTGAGCACACCTCAATTCCATATTTGCATTTTCAATATTTTCTGCTCCGCTGCCTGCTTGATTTCCATTCAGCACAACAGCCATGATAGGAAGGAGGAGGACATTTAGGAATTTCAGTCACACGTACAATGACATACACAAACAGAAACATTTGCAGGCACAATTCACACACTCAGACTCGCATACACACTCTCTCTCAGGATGTGTAAAAGGACCTTTTATTTCCATTCAAGTTGACAAAAATACATTTATTTACATTCGGGCTGATATCAATGATATCAGCGATTGATGATTTATTGGCATCGTGGTCAGGTCAAAAGTAGTCCTCCATGTCGGCTTTGTCTCCCTGATTCAGGATCTGCTGCTGTTTCTTGTACAGGTCGGCGATCTTAAGGGACGAAGAGGAGGATAAGTCCTATATCCTTTGGAATCAATAACATTCTTCCTGACATACAACATAAGCACTGAAACAAAAGCTAATCAAGTCTGTCGTTGCCTTTGGGAGAAATGTGAAATCATAGCGCTTGCCAAACAGCAATCCGGGGGATTTTTAAAAAACGTCATTAAATGCTATCTTAGTCCATTTGTCACTCGATCCATCCAAATCAAGTCAACTGTTGCCTTCAGTGACCATCTGAAATCACAGTATTCCTGACAAAACAACCAAGGTAAAATCTATGGCTGCACTAACCAAGTCCAGTGTTGCATTCATAGACATTCCAAAACCACAAATAAGCGATTGTTTATCTTGCGCAACCACCAATAGATTGTTGCCTTCAGGGACTGACTGATATACAGTCGACCTCACAACTGAGTCCTTAATTGCTTACCGAAATTGTCTAACACTACTCTAATCAAGTCTCACGGTGCCTTTAACGACACTCTGAAATAACAGCATTCTTCAAGAAACGAGTGTTAGAAACGTTCAGTGAATCACGATCCATCTGCGTCAAGTCTATTGTTGCTTTCAGGAACAGCTTGAAATCACAGCTCCTCTCACCCAATAAAGTGATTGTTCCAAATGTCTCAGCTGGAAATGTCAAGCTATCCTAATCAAGTATGGTGTGGCCTTAAACGACAGTCTGAAATCAAAGAATTGTCTTGAAAATAAATACATCAACCACTCCGTCTCAGGTCAACCGTTGCCTTCAGATAAAACCTGCCAGAATGCTATGAATCCATTCATATATCCTCTATCTACTCTCGCCGGGTTCTCAAGTTGCCTTCAGGGACCGTCTGAATTCACACACTTTCCCTCGAATGATACCCCAAAGTGATTGCTTCAAATGTCCCGTTAAATCCTTCCTTCAGTCCATATTGAGTGTCGTGTTGCCTCCTGGGAGATTTTGTAATCACGTTTCCTCGTAAATGATTGTTCTATCAATCAATCAATCAAGCAAGCAATCAGTCTGAAATCGCAGTTTACAAAAACCAAGTGATTATTCTAAATGCCCTCAAAGGTTGAATATCCATCCATCCATCCATCTATCCCAAGTCGTGTTGCCTTCTGGGACAGTGGGAAAGTGGTTATCCTGGCCTCCATCATGTCTCGTGATGCCTTCAGGGACAGTCAGCAATCAGTTTTTCTCCCGACCCAAGTCAACGATGACACCAAATATCTTTGAAAGTTTACTTCAATTGTTGTTCAATCTCAATCGCTCGCTTCTAATATCAGGGAGATTTAGACCATGGCGCTCTATGACAGCTCCCCCAAGAGGCTTGCCAGAGAAACGCACACCACCACCGAATACCTAAGTGTGCTCGACATGACTTTGATTCTGGCACACATTTTATTAATGAACATACGCGTAAGCGCGCCGTACATTAAACTGTGCGTCCAGTACACACTTTATCAATGAATATATGTGAGGGTGCCGTATATTACGCTGTGCTTCTGGTGCACTTTATTAGACAGACGGCAGCAGTAAAGCCGCTGTTATACAGCCTGTAGTAAAGCAGCCTCGCCCTTGTACTTGCATTCAACCTTGAAGTTGAAAGCAACTTAATAGGTCGGATCTTTGGGGGAGGCCACAAACAAAGAGAGTTTGTCGTATCCTCAAAATGGCCACCGACCGGCCGTCACGCGGCTCACCTGAGCGCCGCTCGTGGCGTCCTCGGGCTTCTTATCGTCTCGGATGCGAAGGAAGCGAGGGAAACGCAGGGAGATTCCTTTCTCTGGATCCACCTGAGGAAAATGGAAATGTACAAGATCAGGGAGGACGGTGAAATGAAGAGCAAGAAGAGGGAGAAGAGGAATGAGGAAGATGTGAGGAGGGAAAAGGATGAGTGAAAAAGCGTAAAAGAGGAAGGAGTGAGGAAGATGAGGGTGGAGGAAAGGACAAATGTGGAGGAATGAGGTGTAAAATGAAGGAGGAACAAGAGTGGAAGGATGGAGGAAGGAGATAAGGAAATGGAATGAGAAAGAGGAGGAAGGAAAGAGGAGACTGAAAGGAGGAAGGAGAGGAAATGAGGAGGAGGAGGAGAAAGGAAAGACGATGGGGATGAGGAGGGATATGAAGAGAGTCGGGAAAATGGGGCAGGAGGAAGAGGAGGTTGGAAGAAAAGGCGCAAGAAGAGGCAGGAAGGAAATGAGAAAAAGGAGGTAGAGATGGGAGGAAGGAAAAGAAGGAATGAGAACACGGGAGCAGGAAAAGGGGGGGTTGTAAGCAGATGATGACACAGGAGGGAACAGGGGAGTAGAAATTAAAACTGAGACGGTGAACGGGGAGGTAAGAAAACAAACGACAAACATGAGGCTGGCCAAAAAAAAAACAAAAAAATCTGAAAAAAAGAACCAAAAAAGAAGGAGAAGAACTAAGATTAAAATAGCACGACGAAAGCCAAGGAATGAGGATGATAGGGGATGAAGACGAACAAGAAGAAAATGAAGACGAGGATGATGAAGAAACAGCACGAGAGGTGAACTGACCAGTCCCATGGCAGCCTTGTACACGGGCGACAGCGACAGGTCGGCACACTTGACCTCCCAAACCTGCACAGCATCCAGCCAAACGTCGGGCTCGGCCGATTGGTCCACACGGTAGTAGGGGCGGGGCTTGGGCAAGATGTGTTCCTGTTGGAAAAGGTGATTAAGCAGGCTTGCTAAGCAAACACAAATGTCAAATATTCGTCACCTTGATACAAAACGGCCAATTCTGATCCAGATTTCCTGTTCGATTTCTGGCATGGGTTCCTGAAACTTTTTTTTTTTAAATGCGCGTTACCGTTGGATATGGATGTATTACATTTCCTAGCGACTGGTGAAACTTTCTAAAACTGGGAGATGATGCCCCCTCTCCCCAAATCTTTTGTGCATACAGCAACATTTTAAATACATATGTCAAATTATTGTCATTATTTATCATCGGGCGGGCTGGTGGTCGAGTGGCTAGCGCGTCAACCTCACAGTGCAAAGGTACCGGGTTCTATTCCAGCGTCGGCCTTCCTGTGTGGAGTTTACATGTTCTCCCCATGCGATAATATACCATCAAAAACAATTTTTGTCATTTTTTTAAATTGTTACGTTAATCGCGTGCCTACTTATCAGACAAAAAATAAAATGAACAAAAATGGACATACTGTACGTGTTTTTCACAAGACAGCAAGAATATTCACGTTTTCATGACTTCACTTTCATGCACCAATCATGATAACCCAGAACCTGAAACAAGGTAAATGTATCTAAAAAAAACGTCTTATAATAAGAATATGAAGTTAGGGCTATGTGCGACAAGCGCCATACTTGACGTCCACATTACACGCGCGGTCGGCCCATCGCTGATGTGCGAACGCGGCCAATCACGTCGCAGTCGGGCTCCCATCAGCCTGCCTTAATCCACCATCCATCATGCTCACAAGCGGTGCTTGATTACGGAGCAGCGCGGCGGGGTCCGATCGAGTCGGATGAGGGACTGTTTTCCCCTCCCGCCTACCCCGCAATCAGTGTGATTGTGCACCATCAATATCTTCAAAGTGCTGTTTTTCAAACTTTATTATTCGCTTCAACGACAAACCTGAGGTGTTTCAAATATGAGGAGATTCAACTAAAAGTCGGCGGTCGGTCCAATGTGTTGAATTCCCTTCTTTTTGTTGCGACTTAAGCACTCTTGCCTTCCACAGGGTCAGTCAAACCTCATTTAATCAGCGGGCGATGCCAACCCCGTGGAAACACAATCAACTCCATTCAATCCAAAAGGGAAAGCATGACCAACACAATCGAAGAAGTAGTTTGTACGATCATTTCTGTTGACTTTTAAGGCGAATCGGCAGCTGTGAGTGCCTCGTTGTATACAACGCGATCTAGTGGGAGATAGTGATGTACTTGTGTCCTGCAGGTGTCTCCAGTCTCTTGAGTCTTCAATAGCATTTGAAAATCGTTACATTTGCTGACAGCGGTTTGCAGTCCCCCCCAACCTCCCTGTTACTGCGCCTAAAGGTAGGTGTCAAACTCAAGGCCCAGGGGCCAGAGCTGGCCCACCACCTCATTTTATGTGGCCTGCGAAAGCAAATCAAATGTTAACTTCTACGATGATTGCTGAAATCTGTCCCGAAATTTCAACTTCTCATATTGTAATACAAGGGTGCCCATTACGTCGATCGCGATCAACCGGTAGATCGCGGACTGGTCCCAAGTCGATCCCGAGGGGTGTTCAGGAGAGAAAAAAAACAACCAACCATTTGTGTGGCTTTGTGCGTGTTAGTAATATCTTTTTTTGTGTTAACGTCCACTGCACCCGACTCATCCTATCAGTCTCATTTTCACAAAAGTATTAAAAAAATTAAAATAAAATAAAGCAGGTATATCTTTAACCTACTGTGGCGCGTGACCTGCGTCACCGGAAGTTTTTAATGCTCAGCAGTCAGCAATTGCAGCTTGTGATCAGAGCTGTTGCGCTATATCTTTTATCATTATCATTATTCTCTTTCCGTTTGTTTCGTGTAGAGCACAATTCAACAGAGAATCTAGAGGGCCGAGGGGAGCAGTTTAATAATGCGAGCTACGATAGTTAACAGGCTGCAAAAGTGCGTGGCATGCCTCCGTGTCAGGCTGTTGCTCATCATGGCGTGTGTGTGTATGTGCGTGCGCTCTAACGATCGGGCGAGGTTGGTTGATCGAAAAGTCGATCTTCGGTCCACAAAGTTTGGGCACCCCTGTTGTAATAAAGAAGCGAGATATTGTCACCATTTTCTTGTTACCAAACCCCACTTTGCAGTAGTTGACTTTTTTTTTATATGGTTTCACGATCAGAACGGCCCTCCAAGGGGAACGGTCGCTAAATGTGGCCTGCGACAAAAATGACTTTGACACCCCTGTGAACCGAGTTGAACCGAAGACTCGTCTCTTCGGCTTTACCTTCAAGAACTTGTGGTGCTGCTCCAGGTCTTCATCCTTGAAGCCGGTCCCGATCTGGAAGAAACGCAGACAAGATATCATGTGGATGGAGTATAACTTGGTCATAATAATGTCAACAAACACACTTGTTCAGTGTACCATGACTGGAAATCTCCAATTTGGCAGCTATCAATGTATGTGTGTTTCGTTTGCGTTTTGCTGGCAGTATTGCATGCAGCCACAAATCCTTTTGCCGTGGATAAAGACATAAAAGTTACAGCGGTAAAAAGCAGGGTTTAATTTTTTTTTTTTGGGGGGTGGGGGGTACAAAGACGGGAGGTAACCTACGCTTCAATGTGCTTGTTTACACACTTCACAACCACACGTACAAGAGCCAAAGAAACATACAGAGGAGAGGGAAAAAAAGCACTCAAACAACCCTGCATCTGACCAAATCCAAACAAACGGAAAACACAAAAGAAAAGAAGCAGTGCGCCACATCAACAGCTTCTGAAAGGTAATCGACCAAATTCTAGACGATCCGTTTAATCGCCAAAGCCCAGACGGATGGGATCAGGCGAAATAATTTATCATGAGGCAGTTTTAGTATGTAGCTCTTAAGGACACGACAGATCTTAAAACTATACGGGTTGCCGCCTGAATGGGCTAAAGAAGAAATCGACACGGGATTTGGAAGTACCGTAACTTCATGGTTTGGCTAAGGACTTTAGGTGGATTTCGAAAACCTGGTGCATCAAACCCCCCCCCCCCCCCCCCCCCCCGTGAACAGAAGGTGGTGGCAAAGCACCAAGAGTACCCACCAACCGCCAAAAGAAAGTCGGAGAAATTGAAGATAGGGAAGAATAGATCCCGTTTTCTAAACATTTCATCATACCTTGATAGCTTGCTGCCTCAAGACGACAAAAGAAATCCAAAGTTTGATGTGGCTAAGTCTTGAAGCAAAGATAAAAGGCAATGCAGTGTGTACCGTTTATTCGTGCCTAACTGGTTTGCTAAGCACCACAAAATGGAAAGGGGGAAATAAAACTATTGTAGCGGAACTTCTAATGGTTTAGCCTTGAGGTGAGGTACTACTGTAGGAACGTGTTAGCACAGATGCTAAATGTAGTCGTCGCGCTAGTCCCACACCTTGCAGACCGACTGGAACTCCTCGTTCTCTTCGTCGTAGCAGGCTAGCAGGAAGCCGCCGTATGTCCCCGTCCTCTTGCCTTTGCCAAGGTAGGCGCCGATAACGCACAGGTCCACCGTGTCCCCCACACCCTCCAGGTAGTCCTTCTTCAACTGCGGGGTGGGTAGGGACACATGATGAAAAAGCGACTCGTTCGTTGGCCGTATAAAAAAAACTAGATGGCGTTTGCGCCATATGTTGCGAGAGGAACGGACAAGTGTAATTCAAACGCAAACGTGTTTGGAGAAGTTAAAAGCGCCACGAGAAAATTGCCAACTTGGAGGAAAATGGACGACTTACTGCTTGCTTTGGGCCACATTCATTGTTGAATCTCAAAAGCTTGCCAAATTACTGCGGCCAATCACACCCGGTTAAAATTTGGCAGTGATCGGCTCAGACCACAGGCAGAATTGAATTTTAAAAAAAACAAAAACAAATAATTTAAAACACTGAATATTGCTGTTTCAAAGCAAAATAAATGGCTGACATCCTGCTCATTTTTGCTTCCATTTATTGTAGAAAATCTAAAAACTAAAACTTACCACTGACTGGCGGTCTATCACATCAAGTTCAAATTTGACAAGAAACAAAGTGGTTGACTTCATGTTGGTTTTTACCAACATTTCATTGATGACATCAAAAAAAGTTTTGCAATGTACTGTTGCCAATATGACAAATTTGACAGAAGACCCCTAAATATGGCCAACAAGTGCATTTTGGGAGCAACGTGGCAGAACTGAGGCTAGTTTTTATCCACAGTCCTTTCAGGCTTTTTGTGTGCCTTTCCATTGCAGACATAGCCACCACTGAATTTTGTGGCAACTGGCTACTCGAGCAGAATTTTGGTTCTATTTTTTTCAAGGGAAAGAAGCACTGCAAGACACCTGACCTGCATTCACGGGATGACTATTATGGGTCCCTTATAAAAACCGTCACCTTCTGGACCGTTAAGCCTTGTGAACGGAGGAGGGCGTGCTCACCTTAAGCCAGTTATGGGAGCGTTTGGCGATTTCATAGGTGGCATCCTTCTCCAGAGTCTTCACCATCAAGCCTTCGCATGAGTCTGCGCAGACACACACACACACAAAGTTGTCAGGGTGTGTGAGGAATCACACCAAGTGACACACAAACAAATGCAAACCTCGGACAGACTGCTCCAGGAACTCTGCAATGGTCTCCGTGTTGTCCGAGTCGATAAATCGGGCAAATACAAACTCTCCTTCCGCTTCGGCAAAGGACTCTCGCAGCAGCTCCCGACGCCGACACAGTGGCTGTCGCACAAGAGACTACCCCCCCAACACACACAAGCACATGCACACGCTTTTAATGTTGTTTCCGTTTAAAAAAATGGCAAAAGTGTATCTTTTCCACTTTGCTTGCAGCCT